>NC_134901.1:27188030-27198030 GCF_041734735.1 Babylonia areolata
AAAGTGATGATGATTACAATGGATGGAGACGATGGAGTGGTGGTGGTGATGATGATGATGTTATGAAGATGGTCATTTGATGATGATGATGATGATGATTATGATTGACGAAGATGATGGTAGTGGCGGTGGTGATGATGATGATGTTATGAAGATGGTGATTTGATGATGATGATGATGATTATGATTGACGAAGATGATGGTGGTGGCGGTGGTGATGATGATGATGTTAGGAAGATGGTGATTTGATGATGATGATGATGATTATGATTGACGAAGATGATGGTGGTAGCGGTGGTGATGATGATGTTGTGAAGATGATGATGGTGGTTGTGGTGGTGGTAGTTGTAGTAGTGTTCATTTGCATTCCGATGTGTTTTTTTCACATTCCAAGTGGAAGTTATGGTTTATCGATACCAGTCGAACAAGCGACATGCATTGTATTGTATTGTATTGTATTGTATTGTATTGTATTACTCTTTGTCTCAGCATATTTCTGTGTGTGTGTGTGAAATTGGAGATGTTTCATCCCAAGGAAGTCGCCTCCCTACGGTGCAGCACCACTCCTTCTTTCCGCCTGCTGCTGTACTTGTTTCACTATCATGATGGACTTTTCGACATGATTTCGTCAGCGACAACCCTTTTTTTTCTTGTGTGTGTGTGTGTGTGTGTGTGTGTGTGTGTGTGCGTGCGTGCGTGCGCGCGCGCGCGCGTGTGTGTCGTAATAGCTTTTACGTGCACTAAGTGCAAACTACAGACGGGGACCTCGGTTTATCATCTCATCCGAATGACTAGCGTCCAGACCACCATCACTCAAGGTCTAGTGGAAGAGTGGAGGGGGTTGGGGGGGTGGACGAGGTGTGTGTGTGGGCGGGGGTTTTGGGGGGTTGGTGGGGGTAAGGGGGTGGCGTGTGGGATTCGAACCCTTGCTATTATTCTCTCGCTCCCAAGGCGGACGTGTTACCACTAGGCCACCCGGCGCCACTCAGCCCTGACTGACGGAGCCTGGAGGAGCAGGGAGGAGAAGGAGGAGGGAGGGGTGGTGGTGGTGGTGGTGGTGGTAACAGTCTAAGGGGGGGTCTAGGGAAGCGTCGGGATGTGACGATAGCTGTGTGATGAATGCCCTGGTGCGGCAGAGGGGGGGGGGGAGGAGGGTTGGGTGGGGTGTGGGCAAGGGGGACGGGGGTGGGGGCGGAGGGCGGGGGGGGGGGGGGGCGTGAACAGTATGTGGCCATCATCCCTTCCTTGGCCTCCAAGCCCTTGGGGATTCTTTGGTTTGGGTGGGGAGGGGATGGGGATGGGGATGGGTGGTGGGGGAGGAGGGGGGGGGGGGGTGCATGGGGGGCTGTGATGCTGTCGAAGCATGACTGACGTCTTCTTTTTTTTTTTTTTTTTTTTTTTTTTTTTCTTCATCTTGTTAAATGTTTGGTGTGGGAGAAGAGAGGGAGGGTGGGAGATAGGTAGAGCGAGACACACGCACAGAGAGAGAGAGAGAGAGAGGGAGGGGGGAGAGAGGGAGGGAGACAGAGAGAGAGAGGGGAGGGAGGGAGGGAGACACAGAGAGATAGAGGGGGAGGGAGGGAGGGAGACAGACAGAGAGAGAGAGAGGGGGGGAGGGAGGGAGGGAGACAGAGAGAGAGAGATGGGGAGAGAGGGAGGGAGGGAGACAGACAGACAGAGAGAGAGAGAGAGGAAGGGGGAGGGAGGGAGGGGGGAGACAGACAGACAGGGAGAGAGAGAGAGACATGGTTGATGAAAAGAGCTACAGTAGGAATATTTGAAGCGGAACAACAGTAAGAAAGCGCGGGAGTGACGAGATTTCAAGCACGCACACCCAAAACGACAACAGGAAAGTACGATAGCACTCATCCATTCGCTGTGATGATTTCAGGAAAGAACAATTCTTCACTGCTCGTTTCATCAACTCCCGTTTTTTTTTTTTTCCTCCACAACCCTGCCCCCTTTCTCTCTCTCTCCCCCCCCCCCGCCCCCCTCCCTCCCGCCACAGACCCCCTTCCCCCCCTTCCCCCCAGAACCCCCCCCCCACGCCTCCCCATGCACACACAGCGATAATGTGAACTTCTTATTCTTCTTCTTCGTTCGTGGGCTGCAACACCCACGTTCACTTGTATATATGTAAACAAGTGGAATTTTACGGGTATGACCTGTTTTACCCCGCCATGTAGGCAGCCATAGTCCGTTTTCGGGGGTTGATTATGTGAACAAAACAGTTCTCCGGGTCACTTGCTCGTTCAACTTGTTTTGTACGACTTTGTCTCCACCCCTCCCTTTGTCCATCCATTCCATCCATCCATCTTCTCCTTCACTGTATTTTAATGTATTTACTTTTTTGTTTTTTTTTCTAATTACTTCATTTCATTTTCATATGTTGATGATTGACACAAACTTAGGAAATTTAGATATCTGCTCCTTCTTTTTTTTTTTCTTCTTCCAGCAGATGTGGGTGTAGCGTGTATGGATCTGCATCACACGCCAACCCTTGACCTGGAACCCGCAGGGAAAGAGGAAGAGAGGCCGGCCTCGCAACAGCTGGAGGCGAGATACCGAGGCAGAGCCGGCTGAAGCAGCAAAGGAAGGGACCAACTGGACTGGAATGGTCAGAACAGCCCAGAACAGAGTGCGATGGCGAGGGGTCGTCGATGGCCTATGTATGCTCCAGCAGGAGCGATGGGCAAAATGAATGAATGATGAATGAATGATGTGTATGGATCTGTCCGCACGACGGGCGCAATAGCCGAGTGGTTAAAGCGTTGGACTGTCAATCTGAGGGTCCCGGGTTCGAATCACGGTGACGGCGCCTGGTGGGTAAAGGGTGGAGATTTTTACGATCTCCCAGGTCAACATATGTGCAGACCTGCTAGTGCCTGAACCCCCTTCGTGTGTATATGCAAGCAAAAGATCAAATACGCACGTTAAAGATCCTGTAATTCATGTCAGCGTTCGGTGGGTTACGGAAACAAGAACATACCCAGCATGCACACCCCCGAAAACGGAGTATGGCTGCCTACATGACGGGGTAAAAAACGATCATACACGTAAAAGCCCACTCGTGTGCATACGAGTGAACGCAGAAGAAGAAGAAGAAGATCTGTCCGCACGCTCTGACACTTTTTTGAAACTGAAGCATCCATTCAGCAGAGTGATAGAATTGATGGTTTGGACAGAACAGTTCCGTTCATTGTTCGTTCCGCTGGTCTTCCTTCTTTTTTTTTTTTTTTTTTTTTTGGTTTTGGTATAGCCCCTTCACTTCTTCCACCCCCCCCCCACACCCCCACCTCCATCTGTCCATTCATTTATGGTACCATCCATTCATAACTACATGCATGTATATGAATGTGTATTGTGTGTGCGTGTGTTTATGTAAGTTTGTGCCTGCCTATGTGTGCGTATGTGTTAGGGTAGCTGTTAGATACACATGTATGTTAAAATGTATGTATGCAGTGTGTGTGTGTGTGTGTAGTCACATTTTGGTGTGTGGAAAAAGCTCCCTGTGTGTGTGTGTGTGTGTGTGTGTGTGTGTGTGTGTGTGTAACATTGATTTAATGTTTTATGTTAACAAAAGCGTTTTTTGTAAAGCACCTAGAGCAGATTTCTGGATAGTGTGCTATATAAGTATTCATTATTATTATTATTATTATGGTCACGATGCGGACGACATAAGTCTGTTCACGACTCGATCTGTTAACGTCTGTTGCAAGATCGCTCGTCCTACCACCACCACCACGACCCCCCGCCTTCCGATTCCCCCCCACAACCCCCCCCACCCCCACCCCGTCCCCACCTCACTCATCCTCCCCCCCCCACACCCCCTTCCTCTTTCTGTCCATCTCTCTGGTGGTTCATCCTGTCCTGTCCCTCCTTGACACTTCTCTCCACCCCATCTCCTCCCACCCCTCCCCCCACTCACCAGCGGCCCCCACCCTTACCCCCTACCCTACCCCCCCCCCCCCCCGCCCCCACACCCCGACCCCCCCGGTACTGGCAAGAACTTTACAATAACATGCGCAGCTGCAGGAAGCGCGGAGGAGGGAGTAGTGTAATAGTGATGTATTGACTACTGGGTTCCATTCCCACGTCAAGAAGCCCTGCTCCCTGTCATCCGTCATCTCATTGCTAGCGGTACGAACCATGGGGAGGAGATGGAGGGGGGGAGGTGGGGGGTGGGGGGGGTGAAGGGGGAGGGGAAGGGGAGTGGAGGGGGAGGGGGACGAGAACGGACGGAAGCCAGAACAGTATGCATGCCATGCTGGGTGTTGGGTTTGTAAATTAGACGTTTGTTGTGGTTGTGGTGCTTGTGGCTGGCTCGTGGTATGTGTCCCGGAGGGTCGTGAACACGAGCTGACAAGTAGATGACAGGCAAGGGAAATTCACACAAAAAAAGGAAGAAGAAGAAAAAAAGATGATAACGATTGTAATAATAATAATAATAATGTTACTACTACTACTACCACCACTACTACTACCACTAATGATAGTAATAGTACAATAATGATAACAACAACAACAACAACAACAACAATAATAATAATAATAATAATGATGATAATAATAATCATCATCATCATCATCATAATCATAATAATCATAACGATAATAATCACAATAATAATAATTTTGATAATGATGGTGATAATAATAATAATAATAATAATAATAATAATAATAATAATAATAATAATAATAATAATAATAATAATAATAATAATAATAACAATAATAATAGTAATAACATGAAATAAACAAAGACACAAGGCGTGTACTGTTTCAAACAAATACTGAATGGTGGGGAAGCACACAATCAACTCATACATAAGAACTTAATTAGGTTGCATCCATAACATCGACACAAACATTTAGATACGTGAATACCAGGGTGTGCATAGCATAGAGATATAAGTATAACGCATAAGGAAGACATGGCCTTCGCCAGTCGAGATTTCTAAACGCTTGTTTACATATATACTTATGCACACCCACGTATACACAGACGAACGTAAACAACAAACGGTGTGTGTGTGTGTGTGTGTGTGTGTGTGTGTGTGTGTGTGTGTGTGTGTGTGTGTGTGTATTTGGGAAAGGCGGTTATGATATTTGTTTGTGCTTTTCTTTGTTCTCTTAAAGTTCGTCATTTTGTATGATCTGCATTGTGTTTTTGCATTGTAGTTCTCTCGTCAAAGAATCAGTAACAGTGATATTGAACACATCGACGGAGACGTATTTTCATAATTTCAGTTGCCGTCAGAAAGTCTCCTAACGCCCCACACCCACTTAAGAAATATTAAAGATATAAATCTGGTCCTTTGTGATATAAATGATAAATATAATGTGATACACACACACACACACACACACACACACACACACACACACACACACACACACACACACATATATATATATATATATATATATATATACAGAGAGAGAGAGAGAGAGAGAGAGAGAGAGAGAGAGAGAGAGAGAGAGAGAGAGAGAGAGAGAGAGAGAGAGAGAGGCATGACTGCACTGGCTCATAGCGCTGCAGCCTCGAGGGCTAGTTTTCCCTTTGGGAACCGTCCCATCGCCGACTTTTCTAACACCACCTTCTTGACGGAGAGAGTGGGGATTAAACCTGGGCAAGACAATTCTAAACTGCAATCAAATTTCATCATGCCAGATACGTTGGGACATCATTTGCCTCCTTCTTCGCTGTTTTGATGGTCATAGTCGGACATGACCGACTATCACCCCCCCCCCCACACACACACACACACAGAAAGATAGATAGATGGGGATATATATATATATATATATATATATATATATATATATATATATATATATATATATATATATATATATATATATCAGTGATATGAAAATGACCCAGGGAGGGCGGAAAGACGAATTGTGATGGCTCTAGGTTTACGAAGTGTCGGACATCATCGGAACTGAAAGAAGAAGCAAAGCAATTCAACTAAGCCCTGCATGAACAGCACCCAGATCATTGCTACAAACGCCAAGGAATTTGACCCATAAAGAAACGATAAGAATAATTATGTACGTTCTTCTCAGTCACCTGTGATCCCCAACCTCCGGTTTCCCCCAGTTTGTTCACTTCTCTCCCCCGTTTAGTCATCAGTTCTGACCATCCTGTGCCACATCGTGGTAGAAATTAGGTTATTGTCATAGTTCATCACCATTATCAACGTCCGTCAACAGTACGAACAATGGCGAAACAATAAATATCACAACAGCAGCCTAAAAGCCCAGCTGAGAAATTAGAAACGAACCAGTGAAAACCAACCATCAGAGTGGAAATCAGTTGACATAGATAAAAGTAAACGCGACACCATAACCATCCACCACAAAGACTTCTTCTTCTTCTTCTTCTTCTTCGTTCGTGGGCTGCAACTCCCACGTTCACTCGTATGCACACGAGTGGGCTTTTACGTGTATGACCGTTTTTACCCCGCCATGTAGGCAGCCATACTCCGTTTTCGGGGGTGTGCATGCTGGGTATGTTCTTGTTTCCATAACCCACCGAACGCTGACATGGATTACAGGATCTTTAACGTGCGTATTTGAGCTTCTGCTTGCATATACACACGAAGGGGGTTCAGGCACTGCACATATGTTGACCTAGGAGATCGTAAAAATCTCCACCCTTTACCCACCAAGCGCTGTCCCCGTGATTCGAACCCGGGACCCTCAAATTGGCAGTCCAACGCTTTAACCACTCGGCTATTGCGCCCGTCAGCACAAAGACAAATATGGAGACCCGAATCCCATCAATAAACAACAACAACAACAACAGCAAAGAAGAAGAATGAAGGGATATATCAACCAAACAAACAAAAGAGACGGCATTCGACCTAAAAAAACAACAACAACAAAATACAAAAACAACAACAACCAAACTTAATAGATAGGGGAACAACACAGAAACAACAGTAAAACACAAAACGGAAACTTGAAAGGCATTCCTGTACCCCTGAACGTATCGCCAAAACCATCTGATCACTATGAGCTCCAGCCATACATTATAATACAGTATCTACACTCGGACAGGTCAGGCCTATTGTTCAGGCAGGGGGGAGGGAAGTGGAGGGCGGGGAGGAGGGGGGGAGGTAGTGGGGGGGGGGGGCGGGGGGGGGGGGGGGGGGGGGGGGGGGGGTACCTGGGGCGATCGACGTGGGTGCAAAAGTAGTCTGGGCGTGTTGACCATTGTCCGAAATATGGGGTATATCCTAAATGGCCATTATGGATACCATCTTACAAGGGGGGTGGGGGGAGGGGGTGGGGTGGGCCCAGGTGGGGGCGTAAAACCCCAGTTCGCCTTTGACCTGACACTAGTGGCGCTTGTGTTTGGTTGGGGAGGGGGGTGGGGGAAGGGAGTGATAATGTGTGTGTGTGTCTGTGTGTGAAGAAGAAGACGTGAAGTTGTAAAATGCAACGGGATATTTAGGGGATACAACTTTGACATCCAGCACAGGTCACATTTATGTAGTAGTAGTAGTGATAGCAGTAGAAATATAAGCAGTAGCAGTTACAGTTGTAGTTGTTTTTGTTGTTGTTTTGTTGTTGTCTTCAGTTTCGTGTTTATACATTGAGTGATATTAGAGAGATAGAGGGAGAGAGAGAGAGAGAGAGAGAGAGAGAGAGAGAGAGAGAGAGAGAGAGAGAGAGAGAGAGAGAGAGGTGTGCGTGTGTGTGCGCGCGCGCGCTCGTGTGTGTGTGTGTGTGTGTGTGTGTGTGTGTCCGTCTTAATTCTACATGCTGTCTGTCTGTCAGTCTCTTGCTGTCTGTATGTCTTCTCTCAGTCATTCCTGTGTCATCTATCTCTCAGCCCCTCCATCTTTATACACGCGCGCGCGTTCATGTGTTCATGTGTTTGCATGCGTGTATGTGTGCGTACATATATGCGCGCGCGCGTGTGTATATATATATATATATATATATATATATATATATGTGTGTGTGTGTGTGTGTGTGTGTGTATGTGTCTGTGTGTGTCTGTGTGTGTGTGTGTGTGTGTGTGTGTGTGTTGCACAGACAGACAAGGCGTATACATCTTTTTTTTTTTCTTCTTCCACTCGTTGTAGCCCTACGGCAACATATATACCAAGGATCATCAACAAGGGGGCGTGTGATTAAATTAAAAAGGCAGACAGAGTTTGGTCACGTACGGCTCAGGTGTGTGTCCAATCAGGAATGCGTTATGATCCTGTTTTGCTCATGTCGAAGCGAGCCAAGTCATAATCAGTGTCATATCAGCTCCGCCTTTGTTCTTCTGTATGTGTGTGTGTGTGTGTGTGTGTGTGTGTGTGTGTGTGTGTGTGTGTGTGTGTGTGTGTGTGTGTTGTGTGTGTGTGTGTGTGTGTGTGTGTGTGTGTGTGTGTGTGTGTGTTGTGTGTGTGTGTGTGTGGTGTACGATGTCTGGCCTGGTCACCAGTGTTTCTGGCTTTACTTACCGACAGAACGGGAGGGGGGGTGCGGGGGGTGGGGGTGGGGTGGGGTGGGGGGGGGGACAGCGTGATAGAACATGATCGGTATGTTTTCTGGTTAGCGTCCAAAGTTAAGCAAAGCATTCTGATTAATGTATGTATGAATGCCGCATTACAATACAATGCGTTTCGGGGGGTGGTGATGGTGGTGGTGGTGGTGGCTGGGGGTGAGGAGGGGTTGGGGCGGTGGAGGGGGGGGTGTGTGGGGGGGGGGGGGGGGGGCTGGCCAGGGAAGAAAAAATGAAAGGTCTGAGGACAGGAAGACAGATATACAGACACAGAGACATGCATTGTTAGATGGTGTGTGTCCATCGAGATCGATGATGACCATCGTTGTCATCCAGCTGGGGGATGGGGGGAGGGTGGTGGTGGGGTGGGGGGGAGGATGCTCATGAATCTGTCTGTGAATGCGCAGATGGCTGAATAGTCCAATCTGCGCACGAAATGTTTGATACATGCATACATATATACATAGATGATTACAATTGTTTTCATATATATATATATATATATATATATATATATATATATATATATATACATACACTTACTTTGCATATATATATATATATATATATATATATATATATATATACATACACTTACTTTGCATATATATATATATATATATACACATACATACATGCCTGCATGCATACATACATTCATACATTAGGTTGGTCCGGCCAAATTTTCAAATTCATAGCAGAAGCCTCATATTTGCAAGAATGAAAGAGAGCATTAAACTAAGAAGACACACCAAATTTCAAAGAGAGAACTGAAATGATTTTTTGTTGTTGTTGTTGTTGTTGTTGTTGAGAGTTTGGAATTAAAAAAAAATCCACGATTTTAGCTAGTCTCACAAAATAGCATTTTAGAACCCGTGTAGAATTGCCACTAATGCATTCTCATAGTCAAAACACTTCATATATGATCTATATAGTACGCAGAAAAAAACTACGTACTTTGAGTAATAATAGTTTGTCTATATTTCTAAAATTATTTGATTCTCAGGTCCAGCCTATTGCACAGTATGGGGCTGAACTTTGGGGCCTTGATGATGCTGCACGTCACTGTGAGAAAGTTCATTTATTTTCATTGAAGAAAATGTTAGGGGTTGATTTAAAAACACCAAAATGACCTTATTTACGGATAAGCTAATAGATACCCAATTTATATTAACTCTGTATTAATTTGTATTCGTTACTGGATTAAATTAACAAGAATGAATGATTGCAGGTTGCCACGGAAAGCTTATGCAATGTTAATTGATTTGGATGCAAAAGGTAAAAGAAATTGGGTTTCAAAAGTTTGTTGTAAGTTGTATCAGTTAGGTTTCGGTTTTGTATGGGAAAATCAAGGTGTACAAGATGTCAGAGTATTTTTGTGTGACCTTAAAGATAGACTGATTGCGTGCAGATGGCAAGAGTGGAATTTTCATGTGAATAATCGTGATAGGTTTTGCGTATATAGGGCATTTTGTACTGGTCATT
>NC_134901.1:27210530-27213030 GCF_041734735.1 Babylonia areolata
GCCAGTAGTCCCGTGGAGTGGCCGATTAAAGCCGCGCGCGCTTAGCGCTAGCTGTTTACACATCATATCCATAACGCGCAAAACCTCTTCTATCGTTTTGTTGAAAAACAGCGGGGGGCTATGGTGAAATGTTAGCGGCAAAAGGGTAGAAGATTTTAGCCCTCAGTGTCAAGAAGTTATGCACAGTTTGTTCGTTTATTTATTTATAGTCTGTTCATCTAAGATGATGATATTAGATTGAAAATAAATGATATTATTATTATCATCTGGATTATCATCATTTCTATCACAATGATGATTGTTATTATTAATTAGAAATTGACATTTCTGTATAGTTATACACAGCAGATGCAGCAATGTTGACATGATTTTGATTGTCATGCTTTTAATACTGATATGACGCCGAAAAACAATTCCGATGAACATCGTCGTGTAGTTGACGGGCGCAATTGCTGAGCAGTCAGAATGTGGAACGTTCATTTCTTGGGCCACGAGGGCCATGGTTCGAATCCTGGAAGAGCGCAGTGGAGATTTTCCAGTTCCCCCTCCCGCCCCCCATTGCCCCCCTGGCATTCCCCACCCCCAAAATGTATTCTCCTGTTCGTGCATTGATATCTTGTTTGAACACGCTCGTAACAGATAAAAAAAAAATGTGTTAAAGAGCGTGTAATCCACTCCAGCGGAAACACGACAGTACCTTATATG
Source organism: Babylonia areolata (assembly GCF_041734735.1). Lineage (NCBI taxonomy): Eukaryota > Metazoa > Mollusca > Gastropoda > Neogastropoda > Buccinidae > Babylonia > Babylonia areolata. The sequence goes on from NC_134901.1 coordinate 27,211,236, forward strand.
CACACACACACACACACACACACACACACCCCTCCGGAAACAGATTACTGTTGTATCGTTGTAATTTATTGAATCACTTTTTGTCACAATATCTTTTTCTGTGTCAAATGCAGGCTGAGCTCCACAGGGTGTGCTCCTCGCGACAGTGCATCACCACCCTTGGTTGTTGTTGTTTGGTTTTGGCTCACCTTTTTCTGTATACAGGTGTATTTGTTTCACTATCAAAACGGACATTTCTACAGATATTTACCAGAGACAACCCCATTTGTTGCCGTAGATTCGATTTTACGTACGCCAAGTGTACACACACGGGGTCCCCAATTTAAGGTCTCACCCGACTGACTAGCATCCAGACCACAGCTCATTCCAGTGGAGTGGGGGGGTGGGGGTGGGGGGTGGGGGGTGAGAATTCTGGTTCGCACACGGTACTGGACCTCATGGACACATACTTCCAATCAATGGGCGACTGACTGCTCCACCGCGTTGTCCAAGTGGAAGAGCAGGGCAGAGGATATTGAAAAAATAAAAGCATTGAAATGACCACTCATAGAAAGAAGGACTGTCCGCGGCAATTCCACTCCCTAAAGTGTAAAAATAAGTTTTAGAAGAAGAAAAAGGGGGGAAAAAAGAGCATAAAAAATTCTGAGAACGTTCTGGAGCTAACATTTCCTATGCATTCTGTCGGAAAAGAAGAATGGAATCGATGATTAAACCTCTTCTCCGTGTATTTTGTTTTTTTCAGGTTCTACAGGGTCGATATTTACCAGTTTTCAGTCCTGACATGGTCCTATTTGAACGGTTATGCTTTAAGCAACAGAAAAGAACGAATGATTATATCATTGCGGAATAGAGAAACTGCTGTTTCTCGCGAATTTTATGTTGAGGCACGCGTCTTTCACTGGTCTGAAAGCTCTGCAGAGTAGATCACCAGTCTGTGAGAAAGATTGTTTGGGTTGGCACAGTCTGTCTTTGACTGGGGATCCGACCGTTCTTGTTCTGGCGGACAGGAATTTCTGTTGGACTTCATGCAGGATTCTGGAACTGTCCTCTTTGTTGAGTCTTTGTGTTGCAATATTGGTAATATTGGTAACGTCAATCCGAAAAGCTGGGTGGTCTGGCAGGAGTGAGAATTTGACCACCACCACCACCACCACCAACAACAACAACAAAATTGACAAACAACACTTAAAACATTTTTTTTTTAGTACAGTAACAGTCAGTATCAGTAGCTCAAGGAGGCGTCACTGCGTTCGGTCAAATCCATATATGCTACATCACATCTGCCAAGCAGATGCCTGACCAGCAGCGTAACCCAACCCGCTTAGTCAGGCCTCGAGAAACAACAACAACAGCAAAAAAAACCAATAAAATAAAATGAAATAAATAAAAATGAAATAAAATAAAATAAAACAAAATGAAATAAAATATAGTTTAAAAAAAAAAGAGAAAAAAAAAAGAGATAAATTTAGTTTAGCTTAAACAAAGAAGTACGTCTTTTGCCGCTACCAACCCACCATAGAGGATTCCTGTGCAGAGGGTTGACGACCGCCCTGTATAAGATATGATGGTTTTGATCCCCCCCCCCCCCCCCCCCCCCCCCTGTAATCCCATTCCGCCGGTTCCTTCCGTGCCAGTGTTGCAGTCTTCGCTTATTGGACGGGATTGGCGGATTAGGTCCTGTCAGCGGGTGTCTTTCTGCCCATGATATAGAGCCTCGAGAAAGAAGAGATAAGGGCTATGAGACGCTATGTCAATAATGCATAGCTTAGTGCTGGGTGTGAGGAACTCGCCGGTA
>NC_134901.1:27223030-27233030 GCF_041734735.1 Babylonia areolata
GGGAGATGTGTGTGAGGAGATAGGCACTCACAAACACAGGCCACGAGGCCACTGAGCCACTGCCTTCCGGAATCCCCAGGTGTGGCAACAATTTGCGACCCCCTCGCCCACCTCCGCCCCCCCCCCCCCCCCCCCCCCCCCCCCCAACTATCATCCCTCTCATCTGTCCCGCACAGGAGGAGAGAGAAGGTACCAGACCTCATGCCGTGAACACGTTGACCCACAGGTAAACGATTCTCTCAGTGAGGTGGTTGTTTGACGCGAGTGAGCTTGTGTGTGTGTGTGTGTGTGTGGTTTTTACCCCCTGCCATGTAGATGGTCATACTCCGTTTCCGGAGGGTTGGGGGGAGAGGGGGGGGGGAGGGATAAATGATTATCTCAGTGAGGTGGTGGTGTTGCGCTAGGTGACAGACAGACACCTGTTGGAGCTCAGAGACTGTGCAAGGTGTTTGACAGACAGACGGTCGTTTGTGACTGGGGGGTGATTTTTTCGATGAGGTTCTGGATGATGTGACCAGGGAATGATGGATGACAGGCCACAAGACAGATATACCTGCAGATTGAAAAGAAAAAAGGGCGAATAAAGGAAAGGGGGGAGGGGGGGGGGGGGGGGGGGTAATGATTGCTCCCTGTTTATTATTTCACTCGTTCATACATCTAATGCGTGTCCCCTTCCTTTTCCAACGTTTTGTTTTTTATTTTTATTTTTTATGTCTCACTTTTGTGCTGCTGCTATTGCTGTTGTTCATAACAACAACAACAACAACAATGGTAGTAATTATATTATCATCATTACCACCATAATCACCATCATCATCATCATCAGTAGTAGTAGTAGTAGTAGTTTCAGCATTGTCATCACCACTGGTGACATATAATGAGAGCAGCTTAACTCACTCAGTACGGCCAGTCCTCTCTTCTCCTCTACACAGACCCCTCGGATGTCCAGTGGGTGTCTGAATGACCCAACCTTCAGCTTCCGTCGTCAGAATTGTGGTATTCTTTGTCAACATTCACCTCTTCAGTATAAGAGCCTTCCGCTTGCAATATTTTGATGATGGTAATTGGGGTGAAACGCTGTTAACGTCGTCTCTTTCGCCGTTCGAATGGAGAGAGTTAAACTGAAAACTCTTCTATTTCACGCCTACACTTGTGCCCATAATGTCTTTCGTTCTAGGCCTCTGTCTTTCTGTTTCTCATTCCTCCTGTCTCAAACCCTGTCTGTGAGTTTCTCTGTCGCTGTTTCTCTCTGTGTGTTCTTGTAAGCGCGCGCGTGTGCATGCTGACATGCATGCACGAATGTTTTGCATGAGTGCGTCTGCAAGGTGTGTTCTGCACTGCCTCATGCACGCAGAGATTGTGTTGTACGCATGATTGTGCCTGTGTATTTAAACCATTCATCTTACAAGAGAAGCTACTTCAAAACTCGCGAATGTTTCTCGAGTCAGTATCATAGCCATTCTGACGAGCACACATAGCTTCCGTGAAACAGTATGACGGATTATTGCTAACAACCTTTAAAGGACTACAGCACAGGATGAAACGGCCATGTTTCCATCGACTCTGCTCTGAACGGAAACTTGAGACGTCACATAATTTGGTTTCCTATGCACCGGTTGACGTTTCGCTGGGTCAAGGGCTCACAAATCGCTACGTGATCAATCTTTGACAGCCTCATCAAGACCGCCACAGAGCCCATGGTGGCAGGAATCTGAATGGTCATCAGAAATAACCCTCTTCCCGCTACCCACCCCACCCCCTGCCTTCACGCATACGCGATAAGATCCAACGGTTTTTTCATGGCTGACTTAGCGGGCTGCGATTCCAGAGTCGGCATACAAACAACACCGCAGGTTCTTCAACATTGCTTTGAAATAAAAAGGAAAAAAGAGAGAGAAAAAAACACAAAAAAAACGTGTACCCATGGGTGAGAAGTGTCAGAGCATAATCGCTTGACTTGCCAACGTGTGGAAAACAATCTGGCCCCTCTCGGCGTGTGGGTGCAAATTTCATGGAAGAATGCAAAGCAGGTCAGGGCACGGTTGACGTGTTTACATGGCGCCCGGAGGTCGAAAAATTACATTTTGATTGGAGGAGATGCGGTCGACATCAAGCGATATGCCCCGCGGTCACAACAAGGTGATAAGCTCGCGATTTCTTCGGTCGAAGGTAATTGGGGAACGGTCGTGAAATTGCTGCAATCTTACAGAATTTCGTCTTCAGAGGAGTTGCAGCAGTGGGAGGGGTGGGGGTAGGACTTGGGGTGGGGTAGGTGATTTGGGAGATATCGAAACTATCTAGCTTGCATAACGGTCTTTTCTTGTAGCCAGGCTAGTTCCCGCCACAGAGAAAGGGGGGGGGGGGGTGAAATAATTTGGAGAAGGCTTTTGAGCCAGTCAGCCAAGAGGAACGTGTAAACATCATACAAGCCCGCTGAAGATCCCGTCAAATCCTTCAGTGCTCACGTCGCATTTATTTGTCGCAGTTATCCACACATCGGACCAGACAACAGACAAGCCAAAGAATTGGTGCAAAGATCCAGCCAAAGATTTTTTTTAATTTTTTTTAATTTTTTTTTTTTACAGCGATCCAAGCATCTAGCCCGTAGACATTTTACTTTTACGAGCTGTGCTTGTATGGTCTGGTATTTGTATCCCCGTTGTAATGATTGTTCACGTGTAAGACCAAAGTGCAATTTATCCATTAAACTCGTAACATACGCGTGTAAGTAAATGGGTAAAGTACCTACATTCCCTTCAAATGATGCTTAATTTACCGGAAATGTCTATATTTGCTGTATTGATCGAACACTTAACATTCATGTTAATATATACATGAAATGCATAGCTTTGCTGTATTCAATTGAAACAAATCCATATCAAAGAATAACAGTATCATATTCGGAAATTAAACTCCCGACAAAGTGGTTCCATGAAGCGGTGTCAGCTTTAGTTTTCAGGAATACGAATGCACATCTGAGTGTGACATTTTATTTTTTTTATTTTTATGTTTTTGCTGTCCCATCATCTGCACCGTTTCAGTGGCATGACTCCCACGCCGCTCATTTAGATTCCCCCATACACGGCCACACCCGGGTTCGTCCGTCACAGTTTCAGCGTCGGCAGTCCGCAGGGAGTGTGATATTTTATACTTCGAAGTCCTCTTCCTCCTCCTTCTCATCGTCATCATTATCCTCCTCCTCGTCCTCCTCATCATCGTTATCATCATCATCGTCGTCGTCATGATCACTGATGAACCCCAACTGCGTTACCACTACTCTGGCTGCCACTGCCAACGTTTTGATTTTAACTGATGCCGAAAATACGAGCATTGAACACAGTGACATCACGCTATTGTTCATTCATTCATCATCATCATCATCATCATCTTCATCTTCTTCTTCTTCGTTCGTTGGCTGCGACTCCCAGGTTCACTCGTATGTACACGAGTGGACTTTTACATGTATATATGAGCGTTTTTACCCCCGCCATGTAGGCAGCCATACTCCTTTTTTTCGGGTGGGGGGGGGGGGGGCGGGGGGGGGGCTAGGGGGGTGCATGCCGGGTATGTTCCGGACGCTGACATGAATTGCGAGATATTTAATTTGCGAATTTGATCATCTGCATGTGTATACACACGAAGGGGGTTCAGACACTACCAGGTCTGCACATCTATTGACCTGGGAGATCAGAACAATCCCCAGCCTTTACCCACTTGAGCAGTTTCACCAGAGATGCCCACGAAAGATCCTCGGCATAAAGTGGCAAGACAGGGTCTCTGTGTGAAATTCGAGTTGCTCTCCCCAGGGAGAGCGCGTCGCTACACTACAGCGCCACCCTTTTTTTTAATTAAAAAAAAAAAAAATTACCTGCGTGCAGTTTTATTTGTTTTTCCTATCGAAGTGGATTTTTCTACAGAATTTTGCCAGGAACAACCCTTTTGTTGCCGTGGGTTCTTTTACGTGCGCTAAGTGTATACTGCACACGGGACCTCGGTTTATCGTCTCATCCGAATGACTAGCGTCCAGACCACCACTCAAGGTCTAGTGGAGGGGGAGAAAATATCGGCGGCTGAGCTTGTTATACAGGTTCGCTTTGACAATAACAATAATAATGATGATAACGTGTATTTATATGGCGCTTACCCTACCTTTGAAACCTCATTTAACACTGATGTGTGAACAAAGATCAGACTTATAATACTTGAAAAAGTTAGAAATGCATTATCGTTAAAACTACTATACTAGTTTTAGATACAACATGGTATCACTTCCAAATCGACTCTTTTACCTCAAACGGCGCGCGCACTGACCTTGCCAAGTTCTTACCACAGAATACCCGCTATCCAATGCTACCTGTAATCAGTCAACCCTTGGTGTGAAATTTATCCTCACACCGCTTACAAATTAAAACTGAGGCGGTCTCACTCATGCCAGAACAAAAATGGGACCCTGGTGTAACAACTCGTACTGCCCACTTCATACACTCCTATTTTCAACTACGTTCAAAATCCAATTACAACATTCTCTGCCGCCCTATCCTCAGTCCAGACCTCGTCAGTTGGATTCGGGGGTGGGGGGGGGGGGGGGGGGCGAAAGTTTAACACGGGGAAACTTTGTGATTGCAGCCCTCTCTTGTTAATGCTGCCCAATTTTGATTGATACGATTCGGTGACGTGGAACGCAATTTTCCCTTACGTCACAAACACCACTAGAAAGGAAATGCGAGAAAATTGGACAGCCATTGTTGGGTGAGGGGGGGAGGTTTTGAATATTCCATCTTCTCGGCTTGTCTAGACCTGTCATTGGGGAGGAATCCGCTTTTCTTGCATTGTGCCAGGCGACTGGAACATGGGGTTGGGAGGTTGGGGGGGGGGGGGGAGGGGTGTGTCCACGTGGAATTGACATGAGCGTTGTAAGTGATTGCGTCATTGCTGCGGACAGTTATCAATGACGTTAGAACTTGCTCCCCGCGTCTCACGCGCTACCATTCAGACTTAGCAAAGGGTGGACGGCGATTTTTTTCTGGTTTGTTGAACTGGCTTCGTCGATGCCCGCTTTTGTGGGTTTGAAGGGTCCTGAATGCGGCTTTAGGAGAGCTTGTCAAGAGTACTGTCTGCAGAGCGTTTTTTTTTTTTTCTTCTTCTCTCCCTTGCTGGAAGGGAAGGGGTTGTCTTGTCAGTGAAATGCCCCTATTTAGTTATGCCCCTTCTTTTCGAATGCATTTGATCGTCGGTTCACATTGTTTTATCGCATTGCATCCTCTCTCTGCTTCCCTGTCTGTTTCATACATCTCTGTCTTTCTGTATGTGTCTGCCTGTTAGTCTTTCTGTGTCTGTCTCTGTCTCTGTTGGCCAGTGACACTGTGTCCAACATGGAGAAACCAATGGAGATCCAGTATACATAAACTCTGTGAAACGTTGTATTCGATATTTGTTGAAGTTAAACGAGAATGAATATTCAGACTGCCTTGTAGAATGTTATTTGAATCGGGCGAATTGGGTGAAAGAAAATTTGCGCCAAACTTTCTTTGTAAATTAAAGCAGTCGGTTTTGGGAACGTGTTAGTAAATCAAGGTGTCCAGGAAAATCTACCAGTTTCTCCGTGAATTCAAAGAAAGATACATTGTATGTAGGAAGCATGAATTGATTTTTTTTTTTACTCCATGTTTTTCTTCTGCACATCCTCGCCAGTTCAGTGGCTGAGGCTCCCGGCACTCATCCCGGGTCCCCCATACACAGCCACTCCCACGTTCGTCTGCCGCAGTCCACGGACTCGGACTTAAATAGATTATTTGTAAAGTCCGTTGACCTGAATTTCTTCTTCTTCTGGGTTCCCCAGGTCATGCTGTCAGATGGTCATTCCGGTCTGCAGAGCGAAGTCCGCTGCCCTCCTCAGTGCAGCAGGTGGCCCCCGGAGCTTCTCTTGGAGATCCACCCCACAGGGTCAGGTTTCCCTCCTCAGTGCAGCAAAAGTTGGGCAGAACTGTAGCAAGTGCTCTGGTGTCTGTGAGCCTGTGACGCATGGGCATTCATCAGTAAGTGAACAGTCCCAGTGTGTAGAGGTGTGAAAGGGGCGTACAATGTCCAGGTGTCTGTCGGAAGAGGACGAGGACTACTTGCTGTGCTCTGTTTGAAGTCCAGAGAGCATCCTCTTCCGATCCAGCTTGGTGTTTGTTTCTCCATTGCTCCCTGAACTGGCTCTTCAGGATTGCTCGTGCTTCTCTATAGGTGATAGGATAAACAGTCTGTTCCATTTTGCTGCCCATCTTTAACAGCCTGTCAGCCTCCTCATCTCTGCTGACTCCACAGAGTGATGGGATCCACTGCAGGGTCAGCACTGGCCTCTGACTCCATGTCCCCAGTGCCTGTCTGATGTCTCGCAGGATCTGGCTTTCTTCTCCTGCATGGAGACGTTGCAGCACTGATTGTGCCTTGAACAGCTTGACCATAAGAGCGTCAGCCAAGAGGTCGTTCAACTGCACCATGCCAGTCCCAGTGCCGCCCACATACCAGAGGAGACAACACTGCTGATGAGTCACTTCGGTAGTTTTCAGTGGTGCCTGTTCTGACGCAAGCCATGCTAAGCAGCTAATCTACTGACGACAACAATCGCTTAGTCGCAGAATCAGACTGAGTGATTATATATGTCCCCGTCTCTGTGTAAGAGCGCTTGCTTCAGTTCATCTGTGGAATGCTTAAATCATTAATGTGGTTAATGTTGATCATTATTACACATGTTAAAGTGAGAAAAATCAGTGGCACTATAATGATAATTGGAAACATACCTTAACGAGTGTTGGTGCAGTTTTGTGAAGGACAAGGATCAGTCCATAGATTAATCACAGTCTGTAAATGGACCAGTCCATAGATTAATCACAGTCTGTAAATGGACCAGTCCATAGATTAATCACAGTCTGTAAATGGACCAGTCCATAGATTAATCACAGTCTGTAAATGGACCAGTCCATAGATGAATCACAGTCTGTAAATGGACCAGTCCATAGATGAATCACAGTCTGTAAATGGACCAGTCCATAGATTAATCACAGTCTGTAAATGGACCAGTCTCATTCCATCGGTTAGCGAGTAAGTCTGCAGATTTTTCTGTCAAACAAATTTGCAAGTTTGTAAATAAGTGATTTGATCATTGTGATTTTCGACAAAATGGGCTCGATGCAAAGCCAGGGATTTGCGTATTGTTTCTACCATCCACAAATACGTGTTTTTTTTGTGTGTGTTCTTGTGTCATGTATTTGCAGGTACAATACAAATGCCACGAGTAATTAAAAGTAAAGGAAGAAAGAAGGGGGTGAAGAAAGAAAGCAAGAAACAACGAATGAGCAAGCCTGTCCACCTTGTGTTGATCACTTGGAAACAGGGGTAGTTGGAAAGGAAGAAGAAAGGGACGGAGGATGGATGGGTGGATGGATGGATGGGTGGATGGATGGATGGGTGGATGGATGGATGGGTGCATTGATGACAGTGACGAAGAAAGAAATGAAAGGAAAACAGAAAAAAAATAATAAAGATGCCATCAGCTGATTTTATGAAGGGAGTACAACGGTTTCAGTAAAAATCCCCTTTCTCGAAGTCCGGTGTTGAGTTTCCGACGTCAGACCTTTGCTTGAGTTTTTTTTTCTCCCACCGAAAAAACCCCAAGAAAAATCGACAAAGTGAGATGCGTGATAGTGAAGCCGTAAGACGCCACTAAAGCGTTCCGAGTCCGTGAGATCCTTGTTTGGTCAGCGAGCGGTTTCAACGACTGCCAGAACTGAGTACTTCGGATTTCGGCTGTTTGCTCATCTGCCTTCAACATCGACTCGAACCACTGAAGAGCGTGACTTAGGGAACGAGCCAGGGCCAGCCACGTAGTCCTAGAGTATCTGATTCCCGATTTTGCAGACAACGACGTGTGGTCAGTGTTCGGGACAAGTGTGTGAGTTTAGCCAGCGACCGACAATGGACACTCGGTCATGCAGAAACAGAAATTGGCTTGAATCGCTTGTAATGATCGGGGTGAGGGCGTGGGAGTGTGGTGGGGGTGGCTGGATTAATAGTGGAACATGATGAGGAGTGGGGTTGGCGTTTTCTTCGGTTCACATGGTTTCCTGGCGAAAGTTGTTGAAAAGGTTATAGGATTGGTGGGAACTTTGACGTAGAGCGTGTTTGATCAGAGAGAGAGACGGAGACAAAGAGAGAGAGAGAGAGAGAGAGAGAGAGAGAGAGAGAGAGAGAGAGAGAGAGCTGCCCGAAAATATTCAGAACACTGTACCCATTTTCAGCATCATATAGATTAACATAACAGCTGTCCCACAACACCACATCCAACGCCAGTTTGCCTTTTCCCGCCATAAGATACCATTAGCGAACAGACCAAAAACTTTCATCAGTGCTCCCGTTTCCCCCGTACCGACTGACATGGTTTGGAGTTGAGACACCCCAAGCTGAAATTTCCAACATTATTTTCACCAAAGCAGTTTGGTGCTGACATACTCGTTCTAACAGTTTCAGTAGCTCAAGGAGGCGTCACTGCGTTCGGACAAATTGTTCTAAAAGTTCTGACACAGCAAACGTAAGAAGGGGTTCCAAAGTCTGTTTTCTTTATAGAGTGACTGGAGAAAATGGTCAGCAAATGCCAACAGTTTCAATGTGAAATTAGAATTTCGGCGACATGACTCCATCCTTTTGTTTGTGTATTGGGAGAGAAAGAAAAGGTAGCTGGGGTAACAGAAAGAAAGGCCAAACTCGCTATGCTCCACGCCGACCACATTAATTGTCTTGATCGTAGACGGACAAGTGTCACCCAACTTCAAACCGTTCTAACTAACGGGGTATTGTCGCACCTGAGTGTAGGTGGAGAGGGTGGAGAGGGTGGAGCCTGCAGCAGGCTCGTTAAAAGTCCGTCCCCCCCCCCCCTCCCACCTCCTCCTTCGCCCCCTTTCCTTCTTCAACCCCCACCCACCCCCCTCATCCCCCCAATTATAGCTCCAAGAGTTATGTCCGGAGACATTCCGGCGGGCCCTAACACTCTCCTCTGACCACCAAGGCCATTGAGGGTCCGCACTGAGCTGTGTCAACACTTTAGGGACAGCTGGACGCTGGGGGCAATGGCCGGTCCATGTGTTGCGTTTCACTCCGAAGTGGACTTTCAAAGTGCCCGAGCTGCAGTGAAAGGACTGGGGGGGGGGGGGGGGGGGGAGGTGCGGATATGGAGACGGGAGGGTTGGTGGGGGGCGGGAGGGGGGCGCTGATGAAGGGCAATGATTGTCTCTGAGGGCCTTCTCTTCACGTTCGCTCCCAACAGAAAGGATCCGCTGAATGGATCGGCAGTGTTGGAGTTTCATATGGAGGACAACAGCATTGTTCCGTGACGCAAATCAAAGTGGCGCTTGGGGGGTGGGGGGGGGGGGGGGGGGGGGGGGGGGGGGCGGGGGCTGGCGGGGAGTGGGGGGGAGGTTGTTATTATTGTATGTGGGGTGGTCCTCGAAAGGTATGAGGGGAGTCGTCCAGCGATAGCCACCACCCCCCCCCCCTGCCCCCCTGCCCCCCAAACCCCCTCGGCCCCCTTCTCTCTCCTAGATGTGCGTGACCATCGTTTCCGTGGTCGGTCTGTGACACGTCAGAAGTGTTCTCGTGTCACGTTTGTTGGTTTTGGGGGTTTGATGCCAATTAAAATGGTTTGATTGTTCCTTCTCCCCCCCCCCCAACCCCCCCTCCTCCCACTCCCTCTCCTCTCCCCATCACCGTGTCCACTCCCTTAACTCTCCTGCCCCCAGCCCCCCCCCAACCCCCCACCCAGCGCCCCCCCCAGGCCCCCCCAGCCCCCCCCACACCCCATCTATCTCTGTCACGCTTGGTATTCAATTACCTGTTCGGTGTATTTGTACATGGTTTTGCATGGAAATACATTGTGTGGATATGGAATATACATGATGTACATAGACAGATATCCAGGTAGATATTTTGTAGATATAACAGACAGATAAACAGCCAGATAGAT
>NC_134901.1:27238030-27240530 GCF_041734735.1 Babylonia areolata
GTTTTGAAAAGGCAGTGGTGACCAAAAAGCGTTGGAAAAGAATGGGCAGTGTGTTGTAATTGAAGCGAGTTCTTGTTTTCATTTGAACGGTAGCAAGCCGCTACACGACTGAATGGAGCGGTCTGACTACCGTTTCCTGGAGCAGCCTATGTCCGGCACACAACTATGACTGGACTCTATTGTTCAGAGCTGAGGGTGGTGGGTGGGTGGGTGGGTGGGGAGTAGACAAAGGACTGTTTTGGTAGTCAAAAGTTGAGGGTTGCTTTTGTTGTGAGGGGTCTGAGACGTAACAGCTCGGTCCTGCTTCAGTGGGGATGAATTGGGTGGGCTGTTCAGAAAGGGGTGACACCCTACGTATGAAATGGTGGGTCGATGGGGAGAAAGGACTGAGTGTGGGGGGAATATTGAAGGGGCAGGGGGGGGTCTGTGTGTGTGTGTGGGGGGGGGGGGGGGGGGGGGGGGGGCGAGCGGGGGGGGGGGGGGGGGGGGTGAAGATTAGAAAGTAAAACGTACCCCCCCCCCCTCTCTCTCTCTCTCTCTGTGATCCATTTGATTATCAGTAAGATAATTAGTTCACGACCCAAGCCTAAAAGTACGGTCGCTTCATACATTAACATACATATGTTCCTTTACACTGTGTCTCTAGACAAAATAATGCTTACTGTAGCCTTTAGAAAACGGTAAAGTTTTTTTTAGCTTCTTTTGTCTCCTTTATTAAGAAGAAGAAATTACAAAGTTTTCGTAAACAACCATCGACGTTTCTTGTTTGTTTTTCGTGTATGTGTGGTGTTTTTTTTGTGTGTGTTTTTTTTTTTAAGTCCTGTTAAGTCTGAAAAACAACAACAACCAAAAAAAAAACAACACCTCACATGATTTCAGTAATGTCACTGTTCTTCTTTGTTCTGCCTACTGCTTTGTTCAATCAAAGAAAGTTCAGTACGACGGACCCCTGCATACAGTGAACGCTAAGATTGTTACGAACAGTTTCAGTTTCAGTTTCAGTTGCTCAAGGAGGCGTCACTGCGCTCGGACAAACCATATACGCTACACCACATCTGCCAAGCAGATGCCTGACCAGCAGCGTAACCCAACGCGCTTAGTCAGGCCTTGAGAAAAAAAAAAAAAAAAAAAAAAAAAAAAGGGGGGGGGGGGAATAAATAATAGATAAGCTTACATAAATAAATAAATAAATAAATAAATAATAATTATAATATAGAAAAAGGTAGTAGTAATAATAATAGTAATACTAATAAAATGATAATAATAAAAAATAAATAAATAAATAAATAAGACAACAATGGTGATAATTAAGCGAATGAATGTAAAATATGACGACACACATTCACACATACACCCACACATGCATAACAGAAATGCACCAAACATGCAGTTTCACAGATATGAATATCTGTTACGAACAAAGGGAGATGACTAGGTATTGCCCAAGTGATCCACCACCCAGGCGGAGCGTTGTTCAGCGATCCTCCGGTCCCCACGAAAAGACGAAACAAAAGACGAACAGGGGAATCCAGTCCAGTGGTTGAAGCTTTCCCGGGGGGGGGGGGGGGGGGGGTCTTGCTGCTAGTACTGACGTGGATCTACCAGATCAACATTCATGCAGAACTAGTTAGCAGTGCCCCCAGTTCAAGTTTCAGTTTCTCAAAAAGGCGTCACAGCGTTCGGACAAATCATATATAGGCTACACCGCATCTGCAAAAGCAGATGTCTGCCAGCAGCATAACCCAAAGCGCTACTCAGGCCTTGAGTGCATGTATATATAAATATATATATATATATATATATATATATATATATATATATATATATATAATGTGGATTTCTTTTACAGAATTTTGCCAGTGCTCGACGCATGTTTTTTTTTTTTCTCTCTCTCTTTTTTTTTTCTTTTCTTTTTTTCCCCTTGCATAGAAGGTTATATTTTCTTTTCAACATTGTCTCCATTACAATGTCACATGAAAGTCCACACCAATAAAGCAAAATTGCAAATTCACACCACCTTTTGCAATAGAGGTAGTGCATACATACATACACACATACATACATATATATATATATATATATATATATATATATAAATATATATATATATATATATATATGGTGACCGCACAACGCATGTTGCCGTGGATTCTTTTCCAGTGCACCAAGTGCGTGCTGCACACGGGGTCTTGCTTCATCGCCTCATACAAATGACTAGAAGCTCAGTTTGATTTTCCAGTCAAACATAGGAAGAAAGGGGCGCGAGAGCAGGAATGGAACCACGACCCTCACGGGCACTCTATTGGCAGATGAGCATCTTAACCATTCTGCCACCTTTCTCCCACTTGTCCCATTTCACTTTCTTACGTGTATGATGGAGTCTCCCGTCGGCCCGACGGATGAGTAGGCAGGCAGGTGTGTGTCCTCATATGGGAGAAGAGGCCGATTCTGGACGCGCAGCACTTCCTCCCACAGGTGTTGCAAGGGAAAACGTCTCCAG
>NC_134901.1:27250530-27253030 GCF_041734735.1 Babylonia areolata
TTTTTTTTTTTTTTCCTGTGTACTGCCTTCACGTTGCGTTTTTCTTTCCGACCTTACTGTTTTTTCTTGGCTGTAGATATATTTCTTCCCCCCCCACCCCCCTCGGCCCCTCCCCTCCCCCACCCCTCTCCCTGTCTCTGCAATTCTGGTTATTTGGGAAACACGTCATCACAGATAAAACTTTTCCGGAAATTAGTAAATCAGGGGTCGATTCATGTAAATCTGTTGAGAAAATCAAGGGGTATATGTATATATATGTTCGTTTTCAGTTGATCGGACACGCGCCTCGATCCGTTTTCCCAAACGGTTTGCATTCATACTTGATTCAAAATGTCGCGAATTGTATGTTTGAGAGAACCCGTCTCAAAACACCACACAACGCCATACTTTTTTTTTTTTTGCATGGATCTGGATCTGCACGCACGCACGCACGCACGCACGCGCGCGCGCGCGCGCGCACACACACACACACACACACACACACGCATACACACACACACACACACACACACACACACACACACACACACACACAGGTCACCGTGAGTGAAGAAGATGAACTCATCACGAGATCCCCTTTTATTCGACATCAGAAGGAATCATTGCATATTTGCTAGCACACACACACACACACACACACACACACACACACACACAGAGAGAGAGAGAGAGAGAGAGAGAGAGAGAGAGAGAGAGAGAGAACCCCACCTCCTTCCACTTCCAACCAGATCACCCTCCTCTCTCCAGACAAGCTTATTCCCCCCCCTCGCCCCCCTCCAGTCCCCCTCGCACCCTCCCTCCCTCCCACCCCACCCCCACCCCCCCACACACTCCCCTCCTATGTTCTATGTTCTGTTCCGATACCAGTAACAGCGGAGCCACAGGAAAAGTAAAAAAAAAAAAATTAAAACGATCTGATAAAGGTGGCGAAACGAATCGAAAGAAGAGTGACGCGAGTCGATATGAATAACATAACTTGGCCTGCGACCACCACCACCACCACCACCACCCCCGTCCCCCCACCACCACCACCACCGCCAACTTCTCTCTCCTCCCCCTCCCCGTCTCCTCCAAATCGCTCCCCCGCCTTCTTTTGACATTATCGGATCACCATATCGCCTGAATAAGCAAAGATTGTTCCGGGGCCCCGTGTTTTCCTGCCCGTCACCGCCCCGTGACCGTTTGAAAAACGAGACAAAACGTGGCCCTTCGAGATAACGCGAGATATGACGAAAATATTTCTCGGTGGCGGGTTTTGTTGTTGTTGTTGTTTTGGGTTTTTTTGGGTTTTTTTTTTTTTCGACAATGGCAGGAATAATGGCCCTAGGGCTATGGGTTTCTGGGTTGGTAGGTAGCTGTGTGGCCCCGTCTTTCATGTCGTCGTGAAGGGGGTGGGTGGTGGGGTGGTGGTGGTGGTGGTGATGGTGGGGTCGTGGTGATGGTGATGGTGGTGGATGGAGGGAGTGGGAAGGGGTGGTGGTGGTTGTGGGGGGTGGGGGGGTGCGGGGGGTTTGAAGGGGAGTGGTAAATGGTGATGGAAAGCAGATATATGTATGTATAGTGGATGTGTTTCTTCTGTGTGCTGGTTGGCACTGGATATGTTTTTGTTGTTGTTGGTTTTTTGTTGTTGTTGTTTTTCTGTTTTGTTTTGTTCGCTTTGTTTTGTGTGTATTTCTTTCAGTTGTTCAGTTTGATGACAACAGTGTGGTTTTGTGTGTGTGTTTTGGGTTTGTGTGTGTGTGTGTGTGTGTGTGTGCGTGTGTGTGTGTGTCTGTGTGTGTGTGTGTGTGTGTGTTCCGTTTTTGTTCTTGTTTGTTTGTTTTGTTGTTGTTGTTGTTGCTGAGACTAGGAGACTAGGGGTTGATCGGTTATGGACAGTGTTGCCAGTATTGTGTACGAGGTCTTTGTCTCGCTCTTTCTTTCTCTGCTCCCCCTTCTCTCTTTTCGCTCTCTCTGTCCCTCTATCTCCCCCCCCTCTCTCTCTTTTCTCTTTATTCCTTACACCCCTTTCTCTGTGAAATAAGGGAGTCAGAACTTCGGACTTCTTTCTCTCTGTCTGTCTCTGTCTGTCTGTCTGTCTGTCTCTATCTCTTTTTCTGTCTAAATGCTTTTACAGTAACGTGCAATTTGAAGAATCTAAACAATAATTTCATCATATATTGTCGTTACGAGTTACAAGTCTAACAAAAAAAACCCTCATCTTATAAGTTCATATATTCATGATTATAACTTCGCAACGAAATAAAACTCTAACAACATTTTCATCAGAATTAGAACTTCGTGACGAAATGAGTCTATCAACAATTTAGTCATATAACTTCGTAACGAAATGAATGTCTAACAACAATGTCATAATAGAAATTCGTAACGGAAATAAAAATCTATCAACAACGACAACAACAACAACAACAACAAAACAAAAACAAAACACAACACAAACTTCATCATATAACATCGTAACGAAATAACATCATTCATCATTTTGCCCATCGCTCCTGGT
>NC_134901.1:27258030-27260530 GCF_041734735.1 Babylonia areolata
ACACATGTGCATGCACACACACACACACACACACACACACACACACACACACACACACACACACACACACACACCCTCACTCTGTCTGTCTGTCGATCTGCATGTGTCTTTACCTCTCCCTCTCTCTCTCTCTCGTGCACCCAACCACAGGTCTTTAAGCCATATTGTTGGTGTCTAGAATTCCCCTCCGTACCCTGTCCTTCATCATTTATAAGTAATCATGATGGTGTACATTCCAAAGTGCCCGTGATTTTCCCTCCAGATCTGAAAGGATTGGATACGATGATAGTCATTCCCTTAACACTTCTGTATTGATCCAGAGTTCCACCATGTCCTACACGGACACGGTTTTTTGTTTTTTTGTTTTGTTTTTTGTTGTTGTTTTTTTGTTTTGTTTTTTTTACTCCAGCAAAGTTCAGCCTTATCACCGTGGCAGGTATATTATTTACAAGTAGAAAATAATGTTATCTCATCGCACCAGTTTTTTTGTTTTTTTGTTGTTGTTGTTTTGCGATAAACGTCGTCAAATCGTCTTTGAAAAATGATTAAGAGTCCTGAAAGAATTTGGAACGGTCGGAAGAACGTTCAGCGCCTAATCACTTTCTGAAAGCGATTAGAATCTCCCGCTGCAGTATGGGCCAAGAGGCAGGCATCCTCATCTCATGCTGCTTCTTTCAGACTGGTATTGAATTAATGAAGAGATCTTTCCACTCTGATTAGGCAGTAACGAGATCCCCATTAATGACTCCGCCTCCCCTCTCCCTCTCTCCCCCTCCCCCCCCCCCCCTCCCTCTCCTCCCCATTTTTTTCCCCTCTTGATGGCGAAGTCTTTTTCACGAAGCTCTCTTTCCATTGTCTCACGTTCGCTTCCTGCTACCGTTTTGTTTAACTCACTCAGTACGGCCAGTCTTCTCTTCTCCTCTACACAGACCCCTCGGATGTCCAGTGGGTGTCTGAACGACCCAACCTTTAGCTTCCGTCGTCAGAATTGTGGTATTCTTTGTCAACATTCACCTCTTCAGTATAAGAGCCATCCGCTTGCAATATTTTGATGATGGTAACTGGGGTGAAACGCTGTTAACGTCGTCTCTTTCGCCGTTCGTATGGAGAGAGTTAAAGGAATGGTCATACAGAAGGGATGTTTAATGGAAGATATGATTATTTGGCCTCAGACAGAAGGGATTTTTAATGGATGTTTAATGGAAGATATGATTATTTGGCCTCAGACAGAAGGGATGTTTAATGGATGTTTAATGGAAGATATGATTATTTGGCCTCGGACAGAAGGGATGTTTAATGGAAGATATGATTATTTGGCCTCAGACAGAAGGGATGTTTAATGGATATTTAATGGAAGATATGATTATTTGGCCTCAGACAGAAGGGATGTTTCATGGAAGATATCATTATTTGGCCTCAGACAGAAGGGATGTTTAATGGAAGATATAATTATTTGGCTTCGGACAGAAGGGATGTTTAATGAAAGATATGATTATTTGGCCTCAGACAGAAGGGATGTTTAATGGAAGATATAATTATTTGGCCTCCGACAGAAGGCATGCTTAATGGAAGATATGATTATTTGGCCTCAGACAGAATGGATGTTGAATGAAAGATATAATTATTTGGCTTCGGACAGAAGGGATGTTTAATGAAAGATAATTATATAACTTGGCCTCAGTCTATACAACGTGATAATTATGTCCCCGTGAATGATCATGAAACAGTGACCACCGAAGCCATTCATTCGGTCACCCGTTCAACCACGACACACAGGTGGAGAGATGTCCAGCTATAACCTGAAGGGATGATGATGATGATGATGATGATGATGATGATGAAGGTCCATGCATTATCATACCAGTCCGTCACACCACTCAGAATCATTGTATCAACCACAGGGAAAGGATGTTTAATGGAAGATATGATTATTTGGCCTCAGACAGAAGGGATGTTTAATGGAAGATATGATTATTTGGCCTCAGACAGAAGGGATGTTTAATGGAAGATATGATTATTTGGCCTCAGACAGAAAGGATGTTTAATGGAAGATATAATTATTTGGCCTCAGACAGAAGGGATGTTTAATGGAAGATATAATTATTTGGCCTCAGACAGAAAGGATGTTTAATGGAAGATATAATTATTTGGCCTCAGACAGAAGGGATGTTTAATGGAAGATATGTTTATTTGGCCTCAGACAGAAGGGATGTTTAATAGAAGATATGATTATTTGGCCTCAGAAGGGATGTTTAATGGAAGATAATTATATAATTTGGCCTTAGTCTATACGACGTGATAATTATGTCCTCGTGAATGATCATGAAACAGTGACCACCGAAGCCATTCATTCGGTCACCCGTTCAACCACGACACACAGGTGGAGAGATGTCCAGCTATAACCTGAAGGGATGATGATGATGATGATGATGAAGGTCCATGCATTATCATACCAGTCCGTCACACCACTCAGAATCATTGTATCAACCACAGGGAAGGT
>NC_134901.1:27265530-27278030 GCF_041734735.1 Babylonia areolata
TAAGGAGTCATGGCAATGCGGATCCTTGCTGCCAAAATGTACAGCTTTTTGTTCTTTAGAATTTCTGATGCTCGAAATCATTTTATATATGGAGAGAGTGTTCGGTATCAAATGTATATAAATTATGTTGTAAAATGTGTTAGATGTTAGCTAACATTACCGAGATTGGACGGATCAAGATTACCACGTAGAGCATACAGAATGTTGTTTGATTTGGATGCACGGGATAAAAAAAAGAAAAAAAAAGAAACAAGAGAGGCAAGGCCTTCAAGATTCACTTGTGATAAATTAAGTCCCCTAGCATTAATTACAGAGTAATTTCCCTTCTTTACTACCCCCTGCACCAAAACGTTTGCAAAATAAAAAAAATTCCATGCTTAGCAAAAGAAGTTCCTGTTTGAACAAAAAATGATAATAATGACTCCTCTTGTTGTTGTGTCAGAATAAGAGTGTCAAAGTGCCAAGTTTAGAGAATACAAAAAATAGAGATATAACAGTAAATGCAGTTTGCATATAATTAGGCTTCATTTTTTTTTCTGTGCCCATCCCAGAGGTGCAATATTGTTTTAAACAAGATGACTGGAAAGAACTGAATTTTTCCTATTTTTATGCCAAATTTGGTGTCAACTGACAAAGTATTTGTAGAGAAAATGTCAATGTTAAAGTTTACCACGGACACACACACACACACACACACACACACACAGACAACCGAACACCGGGTTAAAACATAGACTCACTTTGTTTACACAAGTGAGTCAAAAATGAGTGTCAAGTGTTCGCAGCAAATTGTATGTGTTTGGTTTTGGTCATGTCTGGATAAATCAATGTGACGACGATACTTTCCACTTCGTATATGGCTGTGAACTAATACTGGTCTTGTTTAGATTAACAGAATGGGATTTTCAAACCCAGAACTGGCGACGCAGTTATCATATATAGAACGTTTTGTGCCGTACTTAAGGTAGATTTGCATTCATTGTTGTTGCGACTTCAAATCAATACAGAAAGGTTCACACTGGGAGTTTCTGAAATTTCTGCGCACCATTATCGTTACAGATACCACTTTGAAGAGGATTTAGTTCGTGCATTGTGTGATGGTATGAAAGCTGTCCTGCTTTAAATGATTTAAGAGCTCAAAATGAACCGTTAACTCACTCAGTACGGCCAGTCCTCTCTTCTCCTTTACACAGACCCCTCGGATGTCCAGTGGGTGTCTGAATGACCCAACCTTTAGCTTCCGTCGTCAGAATTGTGGTAGTCTTTGTCAACAAACACCTCTTCAGTATAAGAGCCTTCCACTTGCAATATTTTGATGGTGGCAATTGGGGTGAAACGCTGTTAACGTCGTCTCTTTCGCCGTTCGTATGGAGTGAGTTAAAGTAATGTAAAGATTCAGATCGTTTTCGATTGTCTACTTCCAGCATCAAAACACGAGCGCACGGTTAAAAACCTATCGATTTATTTGTACAAAGCATTCACATTTCGATCTCGTGCTATTCCCTGAAGTACTGAATGTCGATTATTCAATGATGTGGAAATTACAACATGTTCAGTGATTGTTCACCTGTACGCCAGCATGGGCAATACATGATTAAACGATCCGTATCAATATGTGTATATGTATCTTATCTGTATATATAAATGTTATATGTTTGTCTGAGCGTGTATGTGTGCGTGCCTGAAATCTGATTGAATGAATCAGGAAACGAATGATGAGCGCCCAATGGCAGCAGTCAGTTGGCTCTACCCAGGTAGACAGTCTGTTGTGTAAAATGACCCCCGTGTTTGTAAAGCGCTTAGATGCTTGGTCTCCGACCGAGGATAGGTGATATATAAGTATCCATATCAATCAATCAATCAATCATATATATATATATATATATATATATATATAGATAGATAGATAGATAGATACATAGATATCCCCCTCTCTCTCTGTGCACTTTTTCATAGAAATTTATTGATTGAGTTATTGATTGATTGATTGATTTATCATTATTGTTATTCACATTATTCCTATCATTATTATGTTTCTATAATTCACTTTATATTTGTATTAATTTTTTATCAGTTATTATCATTTTGTTTTTGTTTTTATTTTCAATTTTTAGTTTTGTTTACTATTTCAATTCATCGATTCATTAATCTAATTACTTACCTATCAGTTTACTGTTGTATCTTATTTTACTTCATTTCATTTCATTTCCCACTCAAGTTCCTGACTAAGCGCGTTGGGTTACGCTGCTGGTCAGGTTTCTGCTTTTCAGATGTGTTGTAGCGAATTATGGATTTGTCCGAACGCGGTGACGCCTCCTTGAGTAACTGAACTGAACTGAACCGTACTGTGTGTCTGTCTGTCTGTCTGCCTCTCTCTCTCTCTTTCTTTCTCCGCCTCTCTCTCAATTAACAACACACCTGTTCTTTGGAAGACACTGACCGCAACGAAGACAAGAGCTTGTTGTCATCTGTCGGCGTTGAATCGCATCCAGACACACAGAAGAAAGGTCAGCTCCGGTAAGAGGATCAAATTCTTTACACCCCGAAGAATATCTTACAATTTCAATCTTTACACGACCGTTAAACCAGTCATCAGATAGAGACGTGACCTTCAGCTCCACTCAAATTAGAACTCTCTGTCTGTCTGTCTGTCTGTCTGTCTGTCTCTGTCTCTCCCCCCTCCCCCGTCTCTCTCTCTCTGTGTCTCTCTCTCCAAAGCCTGTCCACTTTTCTTTTTCTTTTCTTTTTATTATTTTTTTTATTAGAACCATGACGAAGCACAAGTAGTTATAGAAATATGAAAATGCAAAATTGTATATAATAATAAGATATCAGGATGGGATATGATTATTTTCTGAAACTTCCATGAAGCTTCTGGAGCCATCACGTGCTTCCGTTTTCTGTCCAGACTTAATCGGCTATAAACAATGTTTTGTTTTTTTTGTGTTTTTTGGGTTTTTTTTTTTAAATGACACAAAACACAAACGATTTTGTGAAACTTTCAAATCTAAATATAAACGCGTCTGTTTGCATCAACCAGCAGTGCTCAGACTAGGAAAAAAATGATCCGTTTTTAGCAATCATTCTTTCTGTTAAAACCGAACGTGGACGTTTCATAAATTTCACTGTTGTCTCTCATTTCCGACAATGTTAATTGAAGGAAGAGAGGAAGGTAGCAGAATGAGTGTAAGAGGCTCATCAGTAGAGTGATGGCCTGGAGGTAACGCGTCCGCCTAGGAAGCGAGAGAATCTGAGCGCGCTGGTTCGAATCACGGCTCAGCCGCCGATATTTTCTCCCCCTCCACTAGACCTTGAGTGGTGGTCTGGACGCTAGTCATTCGGATGAGACGATAAACCGAGGTCCCGTGTGCAGCATGCACTTAGCGCACGTAAAAGAACCCACGGCAACAAAAGGGTTGTTCCTGGCAAAATTCTGTAGAAAAATCCACGTCAATAGGAAAAACAAATAAAACAGCACGCAGGTAAAAAAAAAAAAAAAAAAAAAAAAAAAAAGGGTGGCGCTGTAGTATAGCGACACGCTCTCCCTGGGGAGAGCAGCCCGAATTTCACACAGAGAAATCTGTTGTGATAAAAAGAAATACAAAATACAAAATACAAAAAAAATACAAATCTGCCAGTTCAGTGTCCGTGAGGGTCTGGGTTCGAATCCCGCTCTCTCGCGACGGCCCTTTCTCCCAAGTTTGACTGGAAAATCAAACTGAGCGTCTAGTCATTCCGATGAGACGATAAACCGAGGTAGGTACATTGTGGAGGCTCGCATTTGGCGCACTGAAAAAGAACCCACCGCAAAAACAAAAAAAAAGAAGAAAAAAAAAAGTTGTCCTCTGGCAAAATTCTGTTTAAAAAAAATCCCCTCCTATAGGTATACAAATATATATATGTATATACATGCACTCAAAGTCTTGACTAAGCGCGTTGGGTTATGCTGCTTGTCAGGCATCCTGCTTAACAGATGTGGTGTAGCGTATATGGATTTGTCTGAACGCTGTGACTCCTCCTTGAGAAGCTGAAAGTGGATAGTAATATAGAGTGTGCAGCATTCACCTAGCGCACGTAAAAAGAAGCCCAGGCAACAAAAAGGGTTTGTTCCTGGCAAAAATCTGTAGAAAATCCACTTCGATAGGAAAACAAATAAAAAGAAACAAACGACAAAACTGCATGCAGGAAAAAAAATACCCCCCCCCCCCGCCCCCCCAAAAAAAAAAAAAAAAAAAAAAGGGTGGCGCTCTCAGTGTAGCGATGCGCTCTCCCTGGGGAGAGCAGGCCGCATTTCACACAGAGAAATCTGTTGTGACAAAAAGTAGTAATACAATACAATACAATACAATATGTATATGATAGATCGATCAGTCTATTAGTAAAACCCCAGCAAGGTAGCGTTTGACAAAAACTCGATTGATATTTTGAGTTCAAAAAGCTAGCTAGCTGCACGTGCTGTTTCCAGCGATCTGCACCCATTGTTTTACACACCGTGTGCCGTGCAGCAGTCTCTGGAGAGGGACGACAGAGCGTGCCTGCAGTATGCTTCCCTCCCCTTTATGATGGAACAGATTGCACAAATGGAGCATGGAGGCGGTAGTTGTTACGGACTGAAACAAAATATGATGTGAATTATGGACGATGCCGGTTGGACACACCGATCGTTGCTGTCTTGTGTGTGAATGCCCCCCCCCCCCCCCCCCAGCCCCCCTTCAGCCCCTCCTCCCCGCCCCCCTCCTCCCCCTCTCTGTCCCACTGGACTGATCTTTTGTTGATAGAAGTGATAGAATTGCCTCTGTCTGTCTCTGTGTGGCTGTGTCTGTTTCTCTCTCTCTCTCTCTCTGAATGTCTTTTGTGTTTGTCTCTCTATGTCTCTCTCTGACTACCTCTCTCTGTCTATGTCTCTGTCTCTCTGTCTCCTTATCTCTCTCTTCTACTCTATCTCCCTCTATCTATCTCCGTGTATCTTTCTTTGTCTGTCTCTTTGTCTCTATGTCTGTCTGCCCCCCCCCCCCCCCCCACACACACACACCCCACCCCCTTTCTCTTTTCAGTATCAACGTGCGACTTTCTCACGTACGTCTGTATCTCCCTTCTAAGGTGCTACGGCTTTTATGAATAAAACATCGGAGACTCAGTCGCTCATTCTCACATTGATGAAATAAAGAAAACAAATTTACATTTGTTGACAAAACACCCACAGGGTCATTGATAACCAGCAGCGCAGGACATCGGAAATCATTGCCATGGACCTGTTTAGTTTTAGAGTTCTCTTTCCTTCCCCCCTCCACCCCCCACCCTCCCCCCAACATTGTTTGCGATAGGGTTTGGTTGCCGTAATCACTGGATGCTATTGTGATTATGCCTCGTGGATTTCATAACCGCGTCAGCGTTTTGTGGAATTTCATCCATTTGACAAAGGGAGAAAAAAAAAGATAAAAGGGCAGTTCTGTGGAATTGTTTTAAGTCCATCACAAATGCTCACAATCAAATGAGCTCGAAGAGAATGAAAATTCTGTGGGATTGGTTTACCTTCGTCGTAAATGTTTCGTTTTCACTTTTGGTAAACTACTGCTTTGTAATTCCTTTGCTTTTGATTAAAATCGAATATGAATGAATTATGACAGTTAATTCCGTATTATAACAAATCCCCTCTGTCTGTATGTCAGTTTGCCTTCCAGTCTGTCTGTCTGTCCTAACCTGTACTTTCCCGTTTTGCACACAAAGTTCAATGGAAACTTAACAAAACCAGTTGCGTCTCTTTGTCTAACTAACTGACTGACTGAACGACTGACTGACGGACTGTTGTCTTTCTTTCTTTGTTCAGGGAACTGGAGCAGGACAAGCGGGCTGGCTATGACGTGACGTTTCCTTGTCAAACGTCAGTACTGACAGACGCACGTGGGTTGGTTTCAAAAGCTTGCTTTTCGCGCATCAGTGAATCTGCCTGCTTCGTGCATCAGTAATTGGCGTCTACTGACGTCACACATCTGTCGGTCGTTCTGGAAGCCCCGAGTCTCTCTCTTCACAGAGCCTGTTGAGACAAAGCGTCTGTCTCTCCTGTTTCCTCAACAGACAGACACAGATTGCAGAAAAATGGCAGAAAGAGTCCCTGTCAGAACCGTTCTGGGCCGCATACACGACGTGAATTATGAATGATGCCCGTCAAAAGACGTCTGTTTGATGTCTCGCCGCCCCCCTTCCCCCCCCGCCCCCCCCCCCCCCCCCCACACACACACACACTTGCCCTGACAGTAGTCAGGTTCTGTTGACAAAGCTTCAAAACATCATGGAGCTGTCAGTAACATGTGTATTTGTCTCCCCCCCCCCCTCCCCCCACCCCCACCCCGCCCCTTCTCTCTTTTTTTTCTTTCTTTTCAGATATGAAATTGAATGGTTTAACCGTTGGTCTGTTTGAAGTGAATCGCTTCCTTTGTTTTGGGAGGTCGGGGGTGGGGGTGGGGGTGGGGGTGGGGTGGGGTTTTCACTGCAAGTTGTTTTCAACAGTTGAATTGGGAAGGGGCGGGGGCGCGGAGGGGGTGAGGGGGTGGGAGTGGGAGTTGCGCTAGAAGTTTCAACACTTGAATTGGGACGGAGGGGTGCGGGGGGGATGTGGGGGCGTGGGCGGGGGGTGGGGATGGGGGGCAACAGTTGAATTGGGATTGGATGGAGAGGGGGGTTTGCACTAGAAGTTGTTTCCACAGTTGAATTGGGATTGGATGGAGAGGGGTGTTTGCACTAGAAGTTGTTTCCACAGTTGAATTGGGATTGGATGGAGAGGGGGGTTTGCACTAGAAGTTGTTTCCACAGTTGAATTGGGATTGGATGGAGAGGGGTGTTTGCACTAGAAGTTGTTTCCACAGTTGAATTGGGATTGGATGGAGAGGGGGGTTTGCACTAGAAGTTGTTTCCACAGTTGAATTGGGATTGGATGGAGAGGGGGGTTTGCACTAGAAGTTGTTTCCACAGTTGAATTGGGATTGGATGGAGAGGGGGGTTTGCACTAGAAGTTGTTTCCACAGTTGAATTGGGATTGGATGGAGAGGGGTGTTTGCACTAGAAGTTGTTTCCACAGTTGAATTGGGATTGGATGGAGAGGGGGGTTTGCACTAGAAGTTGTTTCCACAGTTGAATTGGGATTGGATGGAGAGGGGGGTTTGCACTAGAAGTTGTTTCCACAGTTGAATTGGGATTGGATGGAGAGGGGGGTTTGCACTAGAAGTTGTTTCCACAGTTGAATTGGGATTGGATGGAGAGGGGGGTTTGCACTGGAAGTTGTTGTTTCTACAGTTGAATTGTCAGGTTCTGTTGACAAAGCTTCAAAACATGGAGCTGTCAGTGACATGTGTATTTGTCTTTGTTGTTTTTGGTTGTTGTTTTTTTTTCTCTCTCTTTTTCTTTTTTTCTTTTCAAACATGAAATTGAATGGTTTAACTGTTGGTTTTGGGAGGTCGGGTTTGGGGGTGGGGGTGGGGTGGGGTTTGCACTGCAAGTTGTTTTCAACAGTTGAATTGGGAAGGGGCGGGGGCGCGGGAGGAGTTGGGGGGGGGGGGTTGCACTGGAAGTTTCAACACTTGAATTGGGACGGAGGGGTGCGGGGGGACGTGGGCGGGGGGTGGGGGTTGGGATCAACAGTTGAACTGGGATTGGATGGAGAGGGGGGTTTGCACTAGAAGTTGTTTCCACAGTTGAATTGGGATTGGATGGAGAGGGGGGTTTGCACTGGAAGTTGTTGTTTCCACAGTTGAATTGGGATTGGATGGAGAGGGGGGTTTGCA
The DNA here is from genome assembly GCF_041734735.1 of Babylonia areolata. Classification (NCBI taxonomy): domain Eukaryota; kingdom Metazoa; phylum Mollusca; class Gastropoda; order Neogastropoda; family Buccinidae; genus Babylonia; species Babylonia areolata. The sequence continues at coordinate 27,273,309 of NC_134901.1, forward strand.
CTGGAAGTTGTTTCCACAGTTGAATTGGGATTGGATGGAGAGGGGGGGTTGCACTGGAAGTTGTTTCCACAGTTGAATTGGGATTGGATGGAGAGGGGGGTTTGCACTAGAAGTTGTTTCCACAGTTGAATTGGGATTGGATGGAGAGGGGGGTTTGCACTGGAAGTTGTTGTTTCTACAGTTGAATTGTCAGGTTCTGTTGACAAAGCTTCAAAACATGGAGCTGTTCAGTGACATGTGTATTTGTCTTTGTTGTTTTTGGTTGTTTTTTTCTCTCTTTCTTTTTCTTTTCTTTTCAAATATGAAATTGAATGGTTTGACTGTTGGTCCGATTGAAGTGAATCACTTCCTTTGTTTTGGGAGGTCGGGGGTGGGGGTGGGGTGGGGTTTGCACTGGAAGCTGTTTCAACAGTTGAATTGGGAAGGGGCGGGGGGGGGGGATGGGGGGGGAGGTTTGCACTGGAAGTTGTTTCAACAGTTGAATTGGGAAGGGGCGGGGGGGGGGGATGGGGGGGGGGTTGCACTGGAAGCTGTTTCAACAGTTGAATTGAGATGGGGCGAGGGGGGCGAGGGGGGGGGGGGTTGCACTGGAAGTTGTTTCAACAGTTGAATTGGGAAGGGGCGGGGGGGGGGGATGGGGGGGGGGTTGCACTGGAAGCTGTTTCAACAGTTGAATTGAGATGGGGCGAGGGGGGCGAGGGGGGGGGGGTTGCACTGGAAGTTGTTTCAACAGTTGAATTAGGATGGGGGTTGGGGGTGTGTGAGGGGGGGGGGGGGGGGTTGCACTGGAAGTTGTTTCAACAGTTGAATTGGGATGGGGGTTGGGGGGGGGGGGGGGGGGGTTGCACTGGAAGTTGTTTCCACAGTTGTAAGACTTGCCGAAGATGTCTATACACACCAGTCAACAGATGACTGTGTTGGTAACGAATGGAATTTCGATATGTCTACATCTGGTGGTGCTTAGTTGTTTTTTTTTCATGTTTCAAAGCGTTTAGATACTTGCGTTCACATTCAAGCTCAACTGCAGTCACTAAATGGCTTCTCGGGTACACTGAAAATCTCACAACAACCAGACGGGTCATGTTTGAGAGCACTGTTTGGTGTTGTTTGCTTTTTTTGTTTTATTCATCGGTAGTATAGTATTCATTCATCTCGTTGTCTGTTTCCACATGCCGTTTTGTCAAAGCAAAGACACAGACATGATGATGACGTAGGTTCTCAGTCTTTCTCTGTGTCTTTTCTTTACTTCTTTTTTTATTTTATTTTTTTCTAAGTTAGATTAAGAAAAAAAAAAAAAAGTTTCCATCCACCGTTTCCCTCCCTTTGCTTTTGTCTGTCTTTCTCTGTTTGTTTGTCTGTGTTTCTTTGTCCTTGCATGTCCCTGTTTGTCTGTTCCGTTTGAATTTGTCTGTGATTGTTTTCTCTTTGTGTGTTTGTCTGTTAGTCTGTTCTGTTTGAATTTGTTTGTCTGTGATTGTTTTCTCTTTGTGTGTTTGTCTGTTAGTCTGTTCTGTCTGAATTTGTTTGTCTGTGATTGTTTCTCTTTGTGTGTTTGTCTGTTAGTCTGTTCCGTCTGAATTTGTTTGTGATTGTTTTCTCTTTGTGTGTTTGTCTGTTAGTCTGTTCTGTTTGAATTTGTTTGTCTGTGATTGTTTCTCTTTGTGTGTTTGTCTGTTAGTCTGTTCTGTCTGAATTTGTTTGTCTGTGATTGTTTCACTTTGTCTGTTAGTCTGTTCTGTTTGAATTTGTTTGTCTGTGATTGTTTTCTCTTTGCATGTTTGTCTGTTAGTCTGTTCTGTTTGAATTTGTTTGTTTGTGAATGTTTTCTCTTTGTGTGTTTGTCTGTTAGTCTGTTCTGTCTGAATTTGTTTGTCTGTGATAGTTTCACTTTGTCTGTTAGTCTGTTCTGTCTGAGTTTGTTTGTCTGTGATTGTTTTCACTTTGTGTGTTTGTCTGTTAGTCTGTTCCGTCTGAATTTGTTTGTCTGTGATTGTTTTCTCTTTGTGTGTTTGTCTGTTAGTCTGTTCTGTCTGAATTTGTTTGTCTGTGATTGTTTCTCTTTGTATGTTTGTCTGTTAGTCTGTTCTGTCTGAATTTGTTTGTCTGTGACTGTTTCTCTTTGTGTGTTTGTCTGTTAGTCTGTTCTGTTTGAGTTTGTTTGTCTGTGATTGTTTTCTCTTTGTGTGTTTGTCTGTTAGTCTGTTCTGTTTGAGTTTGTTTGTCTGTGATTGTTTTCTCTTTGTGTGTTTGTCTGTTAGTCTGTTCCGTCTGAATTTGTTTGTCTGTGATTGTTTCTCTTTGTGTGTTTGTCTGTTAGTCTGTTCCGTTTGAATTTGTTTGTCTGTGATAGTTTCACTTTGTCTGTTTGTCTGTTCTGTCTGAATTTGTTTGTCTGTGACTGTTTTCTCTTTGTGTGTTTGTCTGTTAGTCTGTTCTGTCTGAATTTGTTTGTCTGTGATTGTTTTCTCTTTGCGTGTTTGTCTGTTAGTCTGTTCTGTTTGAGTTTGTTTGTCTGTGATTGTTTTCTCTTTGTGTGTTTGTCTGTTAGTCTGTTCTGTCTGAATTTGTTTGTCTGTGATTGTTTTCTCTTTGTGTGTTTGTCTGTTAGTCTGTTCTGTCTGAATTTGTTTGTCTGTGATTGTTTTCTCTTTGCGTGTTTGTCTGTTAGTCTGTTCTGTTTGAGTTTGTTTGTCTGTGATTGTTTTCTCTTTGCGTGTTTGTCTGTTAGTCTGTTCTGTCTGAATTTGTTTTGTCTGTGATTGTTTCTCTTTGTGTGTTTGTCTGTTAGTCTGTTCTGTCTGAATTTGTCTGTGATTGTTTCTCTTTGTGTGTTTGTCTGTTAGTCTGTTCTGTCTGAATTTGTTTGTCTGTGATTGTTTTCTCTTTGTGTGTTTGTCTGTTAGTCTGTTCTGTTTGAATTTGTTTGTCTGTGATTGTTTCTCTTTGTGTGTTTGTCTGTTAGTCTGTTCTGTCTGAATTTGTTTGTCTGTGATTGTTTTCTCTTTGTGTGTTTGTCTGTTAGTCTGTTCCGTTTGAATTTGTTTGTCTGTGATAGTTTCACTTTGTCTGTTTGTCTGTTCTGTCTGAATTTGTTTGTCTGTGACTGTTTTCTCTTTGTGTGTTTGTCTGTTAGTCTGTTCTGTCTGAATTTGTTTGTCTGTGATTGTTTTCTCTTTGCGTGTTTGTCTGTTAGTCTGTTCTGTTTGAGTTTGTTTGTCTGTGATTGTTTTCTCTTTGTGTGTTTGTCTGTTAGTCTGTTCTGTCTGAATTTGTTTGTCTGTGATTGTTTTCTCTTTGTGTGTTTGTCTGTTAGTCTGTTCTGTTTGAGTTTGTTTGTCTGTGATTGTTTCTCTTTGTGTGTTTGTCTGTTAGTCTGTTCTGTCTGAATTTGTTTGTCTGTGACTGTTTTCTCTTTGTGTGTTTGTCTGTTAGTCTGTTCTGTCTGAATTTGTTTGTCTGTGATTGTTTTCTCTTTGTGTGTTTGTCTGTTAGTCTGTTCTGTCTGAATTTGTTTGTCTGTGATTGTTTTCACTTTGTGTGTTTGTCTGTTAGTCTGTTCTGTCTGAATTTGTTTGTCTGTGATAGTTTCACTTTGTCTGTTAGTCTGTTCTGTCTGAGTTTGTTTGTCTGTGATTGTTTCTCTTTGTGTGTTTGTCTGTTAGTCTGTTCTGTTTGAATTTGTTTGTCTGTGATTGTTTTCTCTTTGTGTGTTTGTCTGTTAGTCTGTTCTGTCTGAATTTGTTTGTCTGTGATTGTTTTCTCTTTGTGTGTTTGTCTGTTAGTCTGTTCTGTCTGAATTTGTTTGTCTGTGATTGTTTCTCTTTGTGTGTTTGTCTGTTAGTCTGTTCTGTTTGAGTTTGTTTGTCTGTGATTGTTTTCTCTTTGTGTGTTTGTCTGTTAGTCTGTTCTGTCTGAATTTGTTTGTCTGTGATTGTTTTCTCTTTGTGTGTTTGTCTGTCAGTCTGTTATGTCTGAATTTGTTTGTCTGTGACTGTTTTCTCTTTGTGTGTTTGTCTGTTAGTCTGTTCTGTCTGAATTTGTTTGTCTGTGATTGTTTTCTCTTTGCGTGTTTGTCTGTTAGTCTGTTCTGTTTGAGTTTGTTTGTCTGTGATTGTTTTCTCTTTGTGTGTTTGTCTGTTAGTCTGTTCTGTCTGAATTTGTTTGTCTGTGATTGTTTTCTCTTTGCGTGTTTGTCTGTTAGTCTGTTCTGTCTGAATTTATTTGTCTGTGATTGTTTCTCTTTGCATGTTTGTCTGTTAGTCTGTTCTGTCTGAATTTATTTGTCTGTGATTGTTTCTCTTTGTGTGTTTGTCTGTTAGTCTGTTCTGTTTGAATTTGTTTGTCTGTGATTGTTTCACTTTGTCTGTTAGTCTGTTCTGTCTGAATTTGTTTGTCTGTGATTGTTTCTCTTTGCATGTTTGTCTGTTAGTCTGTTCCGTCTGAATTTGTTTGTCTGTGATTGTTTTCTCTTTGTGTGTTTGTCTGTTAGTCTGTTCTGTCTGAATTTGTTTGTCTGTGATTGTTTTCTCTTTGTGTGTTTGTCTGTTAGTCTGTTCTGTCTGAATTTGTTTGTCTGTGATTGTTTTCTCTTTGTGTGTTTGTCTGTTAGTCTGTTCTGTCTGAATTTGTTTGTCTGTGATAGTTTCACTTTGTCTGTTAGTCTGTTCTGTCTGAATTTGTTTGTCTGTGATTGTTTTCTCTTTGTGTGTTTGTCTGTTAGTC
>NC_134901.1:27285530-27290530 GCF_041734735.1 Babylonia areolata
TGTCCGTCCGTTCAAGGGAGCCTACTTTGCAGCAGGCCGCTTGTAGAGTTGAGTCCCTGTGAAGTGAAGCAGGGTTTTGTTGTTTATCGGACAAGGGCCAATTGAACCGTTTGGGGGCCTGTCCCTCCCTTGTCTTGACAAACACACTCTGTGTGCGACGCTGGTTGGCAAATTAATGAAGGCGGCTTGAGGTGGGCGGCAAGGCTGGTGGTGGTGGTGGTGGTAGTGAGGGTGGTTGGTGGTGGTGTTGGAAGAGTAAGGATAGTGATGGTGGTAGAATAAGGGTGGTGGTGGTGTTGGTAGAGTAAGGATAGTGATGGTGGTAGAATAAGGTGGTGGTGGTGGTGGTGGTGGTGGTGGTGGTGGTGGTGGTAGAGTAAGGGTGGTGGTGGTGGTGGTGCTGCTGCTGCTGCTGCTGCTGGTGGTGGTAGAGTAAAGACAGTGATGGTGGTAGAATAAGGGTGGTGGTGGTTGTGGAGTAAGGATAGTGATGGTGGTGGTGGTGGTAGAGTAAGGGTGGTGGTGGTGGAGTAAGGATAGTGATGGTGGTGGTGGTGGTAGAGTAAGGGTGGTGGTGGTGGAGTAAGGATAGTGGTGGTGGTGGTGGTGGTAGAGTAAGGGTGGTGGTGGTGGTGGTAGTGGAGTTAGGATGGTGGTGGTGGTGGTAGTTAGTGGTGGTGGTGGTGGTGGTAGAGTGAGTGTGGTGGTGATGGTGGTAGTGGAGTTAGGATAGTGGTGGTGGTGGTGGTAGAGTAAGGATAGTGATGGTGGTGGTGGTGGTGGTGGTAGAGTGAGGATAGTGATGGTGGTGGTGGTGATGGTATAGTGATGGTGGTGTGATGGTGGTGGTAGAGTAAGGATAGTGATGGTGGTGGTGGTGGTAGAGTAAGGATAGTGATGGTGGTGGTGGTGGTAGAGTGAGGATAGTGATGGTGGTGGTGGTGATGGTAGAGTGAGGGTGGTGTGATGGTGGTGGTAGAGTAAGGATAGTGATGGTGGTGGTGGTGGTGGTAGAGTAAGGATAGTGATGGTGGTGGTGGTGGTGGTAGAGTAAGGATAGTGATGGTGGTGGTGGTGGTAGAGTAAGGATAGTGATGGTGGTGGTGGTGGTAGAGTGAGGATAGTGATGGTGGTGGTGGTGATGGTAGAGTGAGGGTGGTGTGATGGTGGTGGTAGAGTAAGGATAGTGATGGTGGTGGTGGTGGTGGTAGAGTAAGGATAGTGATGGTGGTGGTGGTGGTGGTAGAGTAAGGATAGTGGTGGTGGTGGTGGTAGAGTGAGGATAGTGATGGTGGTGGTGGTTATGGTAGAGTGAGGGTGGTGTGATGGTGGTGGTAGAGTAAGGATAGTGATGGTGGTGGTGGTGGTGGTAGAGTAAGGATAGTGATGGTGGTGGTGGTGGTGGTAGAGTAAGGATAGTGATGGTGGTGGTGGTGGTAGAGTAAGGATAGTGATGGTGGTGGTGGAGGTGGTAGAGTAAGGATAGTGATGGTGGTGGTGGTGGTGGTAGAGTAAGGATAGTGATGGTGGTGGTGGTGGTGCTAGAGTAAGGATAGTGATGGTGGTGGTGGTAGAGTAAGGATAGTGATGGTGGTGGTGGTAGAGTAAGGATAGTGATGGTGGTGGTGGTAGAGTAAGGATAGTGATGGTGGTGGCGGTGGTAGAGTAAGGATTGTGATGGTGGAGAAAGGATAGTGATGGTGGCGGTGGTGGTAGGGTTAGGGTGGTGGTGGTGGTGGCGTTGATGAACGGTATCCGTCAAGGCACGTTTCTGTCACCTGTGTGTGTGTGTGTGTGTGTGTGTGTGTGTGTGTGTGTGTGTGGTGTGTGTGTGTGTGTGTGTGTGTGTGTGTGTGTGTGTGTGTGTGTGTCTGTATGAGTGTTTGTTTGTGTTTTTTTTGTGTGTGTGTGTGTGTCTGTATGAGTGTTTGTTTTGTGTGTGTGTGTGTGTGTGTGTGTGTGTGTGTGTGTGTGTGTGTGTGTGTGTGTGTGTGTGTGTGTGTGTGTGTTTGCACGTGCGCGCGCGCGCCTCCGGTTGTTTATGTGTATTGTAGGTGCTCCGTTCTGTTCTATTCGTTCTGTCTTTCTCTATATCTTGTAGTCTATCCACTTTTTGGATTTTTGAAAAAAATATTTATTGTGTGCTTTTTTTTTTTTTTTCTTTTTTTTTTTCTTTTTTGCTGTTTCTTAAAACTGTTTGCCCAGATATGTCTGTCCTATCATCTTCCAACGACCGTGATATGGGAAGGATGCACCAATTATTGTGTGTAAACGGTGCTTCAGATAGCCTCCTCACGTTCAATGTATGCTCATTGCCGGCAGAAGAGGAGCATGCCAAGCATAGTCACATTAAATAAATTTAAAAAAAAGAGAAAAAAAAAGAAACCACACACACACACACACACACACACACACACACACACACACACACACACACACACACACACACACACACACACAGAAAGAGAAAGAGAGAGAGAGAGAAGAGAGAGAGAGAGAGAGAGAGAGACGGTATCATTCCTTCACATCCGTGAGACTTGTTACCATTGCTAACCCCTAGAAACGAACAGCAGACAATGGCGACCGAAAAAGATTCAACGCGCGGCTGTAAAAGAAGAAGAAGTCATTCTGATACCAGTCACAGACTTACTTGCAAGTCGGTGTTACGAGGGCACAAAAGGCTTTGTGTAAAGTATACCCAAGGGTAAGCATTATGTGTTGTCCTACATACCATCATAGAGGTGACAGGATTGAACACAGTTTGGAAAGTTCTCAAAGAGAGTCTGCCGGGAAGAGACTGATTTTATTTGATTTTATGAAGACATTATTTGGTTTGGAATGTTTTTTTCATTCTTTTGTGTGTAACTGTAGCCTGTGAAAACAAAACAAAACAAAACAAAACAAAACAAAACAAAACGAAACTGGGGTAAGATATGATAGTACACATTGGAAAACCCACAAAAATCGAAACAAACAAAAAAAAAAAAGCGCACAAAATTGTGAGTATGAGCTTTGCGTAAAAAAGACAATAGTGTTTTAGATGGGAACTATGGATCAGTGTGTACTTTCACTTTCTCTTTTCTTTCCGAGAATGGGCACCAAATGTCGTCAGTTTCTTTACACTTTGAAGTATTATAAGTTTCAGTCTGTAATATGAGGTGAAAACGGTTTGAGAATGCATCTTAATTGTCAAGCTTCCACATTCCCGCTCCCCCTACCCTCTCCCTCTCTCTCTCTCTCTCTCTCTCTCTCTCTCTCTCTCTCTCTCTCTCTATATATATATATATATATATATATATATATATATTTGCACTCGCGACACACATACAAGCACCCATGTGAGCACGCAGGCACACATATATACACAAGCAAGCGCCCGCAAGCACGCGCACACACACACACACGCGCGTGCGCGCGTGTGGAGGTACTGCATTTCGCTTTGATTAAGAACGGAAATGCAACACAATCAAGTTGATTGAAAGAAATGTAATCTTTTCCCCATTTTAGGGTTCGGCTGATACAGTTACAATATCAACACGTTGAATCGTAACTTCAGTTTCAGCTTCCAGAGTGTATCAAAGCGTTCGCACTGATCCATATACGCAAGAACACATATGCTGAAAAACAACAACACAGTCTGGTTATGTCAAATACAAAAAGCATAAAGCACACTGAAAATCAACAACAACACTTCAGCACTCCACATTTTGTGTTTCAGGTATAAAGACAAATTACACTTGCCACCGTGGCGAAGTGGTTAGCGTCGCGGACTGACGGCTGGGAGGACGCGGGTTCGAATCCCAGAGGAGGTGGGTTTTTCGGCCCGCGGCCGGCTCCTACCTAGAGATGAGTGTGCTATGGGCTTAAATGGGGAGACTGGGACCGCACAGTCGAGTGTCATCCACTTCACGGACGTGTCTTTGGGTGTGTTGCTCTAATTACCTCACCAACACTGCAAGTGTCTGTATCTCTCGGGCCTGGTTGACGCTGGGATATCATAATGAAAGGAAGCGTAGAGTACAGCCTAGTCACGAAGTCCCAAACCAAAATGGACCTCCATAGCAACATCATCATCATCATCATCATCATCATCCTTATCATCCTTCTTCATCATTACCAATATAAACAAAAATGTCCCAAAGTCTGTGGCCTTTCATGCCATGCTGTCATGGTGATCTCAGTTTCGATACCACTCCACTTCCGTGCTTGGGGTGAGTCCTGTCAATGCCTTCAGTGCTGACAGATTCATGAGGGGCTGTTGTTGGAAGGACGTTGTGGCGGTCTCCACTCTGGGAGGGATGCTCACTCAGTCTGGCTCCGCGAATAAGCCATTATTGTCGTTAGTGGCGGGGGCTCAGTAGGTGGTGTCCTGAGTACGTTAAATCAGAACAGGCACCACTGAACACCACCGAAGTGACTCAGCAGCAGTGCAGGGTCTCCTCTGGTGTGTGGTCTCCTGGCAACTTAACATCGATAGTTCCCTGCGGACTGCCGACGTTGGGAGTGTGACAGACGAACCCGGGTGTGGCTGTGTTTGGGGGACTCGGAATGAGCGGCCTGGGAGTAATGCTACTGAAACGGTGCAGATGACGGGGCAGAAAAAAAAGAAGATGGAAATATATAAAGACAAATTACATAAATTGGCGACGTTTTTTTAGGATTCATTTCAGTCATGGTCTGTTTACTTTTCCAGCGCTAAATAAATTGCTTAAACCAAACATTGATGGATGTGATCGGTATTAATTTTACTTCACTTTAGTCTGTTCCGAATGCCACTTTTCTGACATTCCGCATTGTTCCAATGTCATAGTCCATGTTAAGTACCGGTTTTCGATGTCTTCGCCTTCTGTTCTGCTTAGCTTGAATCCTTCAGTTTATGATTTCTGCAACAAAACGTTATTAACGGATATGATTGCTTCTGGAAGATATGAGATGCAGTTTTCTTGACAAATCTTAACTTTAACATTCCTATGAATCAGTTAAAAAAAAAGTAAGAAAAA
>NC_134901.1:27303030-27308030 GCF_041734735.1 Babylonia areolata
ATACTCTGGGAGAAGTGGAGAGAAATGATCATTCTTTACTTTGAATGCTATACTCTGGGAGAAGTGGAGAGAAATGACTATCGTTTACTTTGAATGCTATACTCTGGGAGAAGTGGAGAGAAATGATCATTCTTTACTTTGAATGCTATACTCTGGGAGAAGTGGAGAGAAATGACTATCGTTTACTTTGAATGCTATACTCTGGGAGAAGTGGAGAGAAATGATCATTCTTTACTTTGAATGCTATACTCTGGGAGAAGTGGAGAGAAATGATCATTCTTTACTTTGAATGCTATACTCTGGGAGAAGTGGGGAGAAATGATCATTCTTTACTTTGAATGCTATACTCTGGGAGAAGTGGAGAGAAATGATCATTCTTTACTTTGAATGCTATACTCTGGAAGAAGTGGGGAGAAATGATCATTCTTTACTTTGAATGCTATACTCTGGGAGAAGTGGAGAGAAATGACTATCGTTTACTTTGAATGCTATACTCTGGGAGAAGTGGGGAGAAATGACTATCGTTTACTTTGAATGCTATACTCTGGGAGAAGTGGGGAGAAATGGTCATTCTTTACTTTGAATGCTATACTCTGGGAGAAGTGGAGAGAAATGAATATCGTTTACTTTGAATGCTATACTCTGGAAGAAGTGGAGAAATGATTATCGTTTACTTTGAATGCTATACTCTGGGAGAAGTGGAGAAATGATTATCGTTTACTTTGAATGCTATACTCTGGGAGAAGTGGAGAAATGACTATCGTTTACTTTGAATGTTATACTGTGGGAGAAGTGGAGAGAAATGGTCATTCTTTACTTTGAATGTTATACTCTGGAAGAAGTGGAGAAATGATTATCGTTTACTTTGAATGCTATACTCTGGGAGAAGTGGGGGGAAAAGGCTATTCTTTATACTGAATGCTATACTCTGGGAGAAAGGGAGATGGCTATTCTTTACTTAGAATGTTATACCTTGGGAAAAGAGCGGGGAGTAGATCGCTACCCTGTACGTTGGATGCTATTATCAGAGGGAAGGGGAAGCAGATTGCTATCCTTTACATTAAATGCTGTACTCTGGCAGAAGGTCGGGGGGTTGCTATCCTTCACTTTTGAATGCTTTACTACCCCGGAAAACGGAGTATGGCTGCCTATATGGCGGGAGTAAAAACGTTCATACACGTGAAAGCCCACTCGTGTACAAACGAGTGAACGTGGGAGTTGCAGCCCACGAACGAAGAAGAAGAAGAAGAAGAAGAATGCTTTGCTCTCGGGAAAGGGGGATGGCTATCCTTTACTTCTGAATGCTAGACTCTCTGTCGGACCGTTTGTGTACCCCCTCTCCTATCCACTCCCCTTCACCCACCAGCCACGTGTCTCCACCTGTCTGTCTGTTACCTAACTGTCTGCAGCGGAGACGAGATGTGCTGTAAGATGGCACTCACCACAATAGACTGGAAGGTGTGTGCGAGCGTAGAAAAAAGAAGAGTAATGATTTGACAAAAACAAAACAAAACAAAAAAACAAACAAACACCGAAGTATCTTTTATTCGTTTATGACAAAACTTGAAAGAAAAGGTTTTTGATCAGAGAAATGTTAAACGCTGGAAATGAGGAGGGCGAGAGAATGGGGGTCGGGAGGAGAGAGAGAGAGAGAGAGAGAGAGAGAGAGAGAGAGAGAGAGAGGAGGGGAGAGAAGAAAAGAGAGAGATGGAGACATACAAACAGAAAGAGGCATAGGGACACAGACACACACACACACACACACACACACACACACACACACACACACACACTCACACACACACACACACACATATATATATATATATATATATATATATATATATATATATATAGAAAGGGTGACAGAGAGAGGATATATATATATATATATATATATATATAGAGAGAGAGAGAGAGAGAGAGAGAGAGAGAGAGAGAGAGAGAGGGACGGAGAGATAGACACACACACACACACACACACACACACACACACACACGTGCGCGCGCGCGCGCACAGAGAGAGAGAGAGGGAGAGAGAGAGAGAGAGAGAGAGAGAGAGAGAGGGGGGGGGGGTAGGTAGAGAGAGAAGAAAAGAGAGAGATGGAGACATACAAACAGAAAGAGGCACAGGGACACAGACACACACACACACACACACACACACACACACACACACACACACATATATATATATATATATATATATATATATATATAGAAAGGGTGACAGAGAGAGGATATATATATATATAGAGAGAGAGAGAGAGAGAGAGAGAGAGAGAGAGAGAGAGAGAGCGAGAGAGAGAGAGAGGGACGGAGAGATAGACACACACACACACACACACACACACACACACACACACACACGCACGCACAGAGAGAGAGAGAGAGAGAGAGGGGAGAGAGAGAGAGAGAGAGAGAGAGAGAGAGAGAGAGAGAGAGAGTGTGTGTGTATCTCATGTTCATCGCATCAAGACCAATTGAAATGAAAATTAAATTAGGTATCGCCTTCCTGTGTGGCAGTGTCAGCGATGATTTCATTTTGGGTTATTGTATTGTACAAGACCGTCTCCTCCGCCAAACCCTCCAGCTGAAGGTGGCGACACTGTCGGCGTTCAATTTCTTTTTAAATGATGACGATAACTTTTCAGGACCACACACGGAAAAAAAAAAAAAAAAAAAAAAGAGAAGAAATTATAATTGTTCGGGTGGAATTGGAGCGGGGAGAAATTGGCCGAAGGTTATGGGGGAAAGATCAAAAACAGCCACGGGAGAACGTACTAATAGGTCACTCGGGTTTCCTTCTTGTCATGTCCGCTGGTAATCGGAGGTGCATAATATGTTCCGTTTAACTGCCGTCTTCTCGATGCAGCCTGTTGGGGGAAAAAAGGGTCTGTGTTTGGGGATGTGGTCACATTATTTTTTTTGACGGAGTATTCAGATGGTCTTGTAGTTGATTGTGGCCTATGATCATTTTGAGGGAGTATTCTGACGATTTTGGAGTGAACCCAGCCATATTTTGACCAATTAATTCAGACCATTAATTTACAATTCCGGAGTGGATGTGGCCATATTTGTATTGAGTATTCAGTTTCGGAGCTTTCTTTAAGTTAATGTGGCCTCATTTTGACGGATTATTCAGACGATATTTGAGGTGATGTGACTTCATTTTGACGGATTATTCATTCAGACTATATTTGAGTTTAATGTGGCCTCATTTTGACGGATTATTCAGACGATATTTGAGTTTAATGTGGCCTCATTTTCACGGATTATTGATTCAGAAGACATCTGAGTCAATGTGGCCTAATTTTGACGGAATATTCATTCAGACTATATTTGAGTTTAATCTGGCCTCATGTTGACGGATTATTCAAACGATATTTGAGCTGATGTGACTTCATTTTGACGGATTATTCATTCAGACGACATTTGAGTCAATGTGGCCTCATTTTGTCGGGTCATTCAGACTATATTTGAGTTACTGTGCATGTGGCCTCGTTTTGACGGATTATTTAGACGATCCTGGAGATAATATGGTCATGTTTTGATGGAGAATTCAGGCGATATTAGAGTGAATATAGCCACATTTTCACGGAGTATTCAAGCAATCTTAGAATTAATGTGGCCATATTTTTTACCGAGCATTCAGACGATCTTTGACTTATTGTGGCCACATTTTGATGAAATAATTATTCAGACGATATTGGATTTCATATCTTTAAAGATTATTCAGAAGATCTTGAGTTCTATGTATTTGACTGTGCTTTCATATCTATGAAGCTGCGTTTTGGGGGCGTATCTGTTGTGCGTGTGTGGGTGTATGTGTGAATGTGTGTCTTCATGTTTTATATTTATTTGCTTATTTATCATCATTGTTGTGTTATTTATTTAATTATTTATTTATTTATTTATTTATTTATTATTATTATTATTATTATTATTATTATTATTATTATTATTATTATTATTATTATTATTTTATCATTATTTTCATTACTACTATCTTTTTTTTTTTTTTTTTTTCTCAAGGCCTGACTAAGCGCGTTGGGTTACGCTGCTGGTCAGGCATCTGCTTGGCAGATGTGGTGTAGCGTATATGGGTTTGTCCGAACGCAGTGACGCCTCCTTGAGCTACTGATACTGATACTGATACTCTTGAGTTCAGTGTTGACACACCACATTGACTTTGTCTTCTCATGTCTTGAAATTGCAATCACAAGTCAGCAATACTCAAGGTGTTTCGTTGAACACAAAAAATGGGCACGTCTTTACTGAGTGTGTAGAAGATCTTGGTTAGCCCAACACTCGGCTTATATCACAGATTGACATAAGTTTACATTTGGGCCAACAGCAAAGTGAGAGCTGTATTATCAATGGTTTCTCCAGTCAATGGGAAACCATTTACAGCTTAGTCTTTTGTGAAGGACTATGACTCTCAAACTAGGAAGCAAAATTGCACTGGCTCTTAGTGCTGCAGCCTTGTGGGCTAGTTGGCCTTTGGGAACCATCCCAACGCCGACTGTCCTAAAACCCTCTTGGCCGAGAGAGTGGGGATGTACTTGGGCAAGACACTCTCCACTATAATCAAATTCTAGCCCAGATAGTCGGGACAGCAGTTGCCTCCTCTGCCGTTCTGATGGTCATAGTCGGACACGACTGACTATCATATATATATATATATATAAGAAGATCTTGGATTTAATGCATTTGAAATATTTTGTATCAATCAATCAATCAAAAACACTTTATTAATCCACATGGAAATTAAGCTGTGCAATCACAGGCTCATTGTCAACACTGGCATAAAATCATGCGCAACATAAGAAGAGATTAAAACTAGTCAAATAAGAATTCCCAATAGCTGACGATATACTAACCCCCCCCCCCCCCCCACCACACACACACACACACACATACTCATGTTAAGACAATATGGTATTGCACAACAATATTAACAAATGAAAACATCCAACAAAAAAAAGGGTATAAGATTA
>NC_134901.1:27325530-27328030 GCF_041734735.1 Babylonia areolata
TGCAGCTCCTTTTTGTTTTTTTTTTTTTTTTTAGTTGTCTCTTTCCTCTGTCTCACGCCTTTTATAGGTTGCTCGGGTGATCTTGGAAAGAACTGTACCCAGGAAGTGTTTTCGTGCGTGTTTTGTTTGTTGTTCTATTATTATTGTTTCTATTATTCAATGTTCTAAATTTGATGTGTTTTATTTTTTTTTAATGTAAGAATGTCTCATGGGAAAAGCGCAAAAGTTGGATGTTTCCCCATCTCCGTCACACCACTAAAGCACAGCTAAAAAAAAAAAAAAAAAAAAAAAAAAAAAAAAAAAGCATCAGAAAACCAAGAATACTTTACTGTTGCTTCTGCTAATGCTGCTACCTCCATTGCCGCTGTTGCTGTTACAAGGCAGATTGTGTAACCACTGCTGCTTCTGTTACTACTACTACTGCTGCTGCTGCTGCTGCTGCTATTAAAACTCAGTGTTACATCCGTTACAAGCGTACCACTGCTCTGATGCTTCCAATGGTGATGCCCCCCCCTCCTGTGGAATCCATGTTAAACGTTTTGAATTTGTCCATCACGGGGGGGGGGGGGGGGGGGGGGGGGGGGGAAGCATACGCATGTCGTATGTCTTTCGTTCATATATTTATTCATTTATTTGTTCTTTCAATTATTTATTTAATCATTTATCTCTTTTATTTATTTATTTATTTAAGTCTTACATTTCTAAGAATTTCCGGTATGATCGTCTTCTTCTTCGTCCTCTTCCACCCCCTCTCCCTCACTCGTCACCCCCCCCCCCGGCCCTCCCCCCCACCCCCCCCCCCCCTCCACCCCCCCCCCCCTTTCGTCTTCTTGTTATTCACCTCTTCCTCCTTCTTCGTGTTCTTCTTCTCATCCTACCCCCTCCTACTTGTTCACCCTTCCTCCTCTCTCTCTCTCTCTCTCTCTCTCTCTCTCTCTCTCTCTCTCTTACTCCTCCTCCTTCTTCTTCTTCTTCTTCTTCATTGTCTTCTTCTTTCCTTCCCTCTTCCAGTGATGTCGAACTGCAGTCTTTGGACAGTTATTGACAGTTTTTTTTGGAGAATAAGAAATCGGCGCAGCTGGGTAATTGAGAGAAAATCAGAGAGAAGACGTGTTGGGGGGAGGGAGGGGGGGAGTGGGGTGGTGGTGGTGGTGGTGGTGGTGGTAGAGGGTTTGGGGGCTAGGGGGCGTGGGCGGTGGGGTGTGGGGAGGGGGGAGGGGGGACAGTAAAAGAAAACGACTGTCAGAGGCAAGCATGCCGACATTCGGGCAATGTCGTGATTATGTGCTCCCTGCCACACAAATCGCTGGACATGGTTTCAACAAAAAAAAAAAAAAAAAAAAAAAAAAGTATATATAAAATGCACGAAACACCTTTTTTTAAGATGTATAATCTTGAGAAGGGTTGCTGTCAAAGATGAATTTTGTTGGTGTTTTTTGGGGGGGGTTGTTTTTTTTTTTTTCTTCTTCTTCTTCAATTCGTGTGTTATATATTATGCTCTCCTATCAAGAGGGGGAGCAGCGCGAAAGGGTTAAAATCACACGTGAATTTGACAAGAAAGCATACACTCAACAACAACAACAACACAGTTATGAGAATACACTGACAACAACTCTCTAACAACGACGATAACGATTAACACAATAATTATTGTTTGCTTGTGACAAAAACACGTAAAATCAAAACTGAACATGAACAAGAAAAACAAAACTGACCAGAATGCATACATCCGGCATGTACAGTCTCCACATCCACATTTGGTAGAAGCGGGAGCAGCAGCAGCAGCAGCAGTAGCAGCAGCAGTACTACTAGTAGTCGTCGTAGTCGTATAAGTAGTAGTAGTGGTAGTTGTGGTGGTGGTGGTTGTTGTGGTGGTGGTACCAGAGGCAGTAGTAGCAGCAGCAGTTGTTGTGGTGGTGGTGGTGGTGCTGGTGGTGGTAGTAGTAGTTGTTGTGGTGGTGGTGGTTGTAATTGTACTAGTAGTTGTTGTTGTGGTGGTGGTGGTGGTAGTAGTAGTTGTAGTAGTGGTTGTTGTCTCGGTGGTAGTTGTGGTAGTAGTAGTTGTTGTTGTGGTGGTGGTGGTGGTTGTGGTAGTAATAGTTGTTGTTGTTGTTGTTGTCGCGGTGGTAGTTGTGGTAGTAGTAGTAGTAGTAGTAGTAGTAGTAGTAGTAGTAGTAGTAGTAGTAGTAGTAGTAGTAGTAGTTGTTGTTGTGGTGGTGGTGGTGGTAGTAGTAGTTGTAGTAGTTGTTGTTGTCGCGGTGGTAGTTGTGGTAGTAGTAGTAGTTGTTGTTGTGGTGGTGGTAGTGGTGGTGGTAGTAGTAGTTGTTGTTGTGTGGTGGTGGTGGTGGTGGTGGTAGTAGTAGTAGTAGTAGTTGTTGTGGTGGTGGTGGTGGTAGTAGTAGCAGTAGTAGCAGTAGTTGTTGTTGTTGTTGTGGTGGTGGTGGTAGTAGTAGTAGTAGTAGTAGTTGTTGTTGTGGTGGTGGTGGTGGTAGTAGTAGTA
>NC_134901.1:27339856-27344856 GCF_041734735.1 Babylonia areolata
GACACTAATGTATATAATTATCAACCCTTTGTTTGTCCAACTTCCTGACTATCAGGTTGTGAATGACACTAATGTATATAATTATCAACCCTTTGTTTGTCCAACTTCCTGACATTATCAGGTTGTGAATGACACTAATGTGTATAATTTCCTGACTATCAGGTTGTGAATAACACTACTCATAGATTTTTGTTTTATCCACCCATCCGTCCACCTGTCGGTCCTGCCCCAGGGGCGCAATCGAACTCATACCGAACCAACAAATACAACTTTAATCAGCGTGCCAGATCGATTTATCTATCATCTATTTATGTCGATCCTCTATCACTGACTCTGTCGTGCGCGGGCGCGCGCGCGCGCGCGCGCGCGTGTGTGTGTGTGTGTATGTGTGTGTTTGTGTATGTGTGTGTGTGTGTGTGTGTGTGTGTGTGTTTGAGTGTGTGCGTGCGTGCGTGTGTGTTTGGTTGTTGTTGCTGTTTCTAGTTTATAGTGCGTTTATTCAAGCTGATTACAAGGTTCGAAATAAAATCAAAAATGAATTGTCATTATATTTTTCTCTTTTTTTTCTTTTTTTTACTCTACCTCTTCTCCATGCATCTGCTTATCCATCCATCCAGGAATAGATGATCGATATATTGACTCATTCATCTATCCATTGGATTCCTTTTCCATCTTTTGCTTTAGATTTCACCCCCCCCCCCACCCCCACCCCTCCCCCTCCTCCCTCCCCCCCCCCCCCCCCACAAACCTCCCACCACCTCCTCTCCTCTCCACATTTCATCAAGAAGCGCCTTTGTGTGTGTGTGTGTGTGTGTGTGTGTGTTTCCTTTTAGATGTCTGCCCTTTCTGCCACTGCAGCCGAGTCTCTCCCTTTCTCCGCTCCCCAACCCCCACCCCCCCCCTCCCACCCACCCCCCACCCACCCCCCTTCCCCCTTCCCCCTACCCGTCCCTCTCCCTCCCCTTTTCTTCCTCGCTTTCTCACCCTCCATCCGCTATTTCCTCCCTCCCCTCCCTCCCTCCATCCTCCAGCCTCCCTCCCTCCCTCCCTCCCTCCCTTTCTGCCCCCCTCCCACTCCACTCTCCCACACCCCCCCAACACCCCCCTCCTCCACCCCTCCCACCCCATCCCTCCCTTCCTCCCCCAGCACCGGAAACTATATGGTCCCAGTTGATGACAGCGCCAATTGATCCACCGACCTTCTGTGGCCCCAGTGTCGCTGGGGTTCGACCCCCGTCGCCCTGCCTGTTATTCGGGGGCCGCGCGGGTCAGGCCCTGATGACGCGCGGAGGGCATGGCGCGTCATCATCATCATCGTCATCGTTGTCGTCGTCGTCGTCGTCGTCAGCGGGGAGGGGTGAGGAGCGCGTGGCGAGCTGACACGGGGCGGTGAAGGGAGGGGTGAGGGAGATAAAAACGGATCGTTCGGGGGAAAAAAAAGAAAAAAAGAAGGAGCTGTGGGGGAAGAGAGTGTGGCAGTGGTTTGTGTGTGTGTGTGTGTGTGTGTGTGTGTGTGTGTGTGTGTGGTTGTGTGTGTGTGTGTGTGTGTGTGTGTGTGTGTGTGTGTGTGTGTGTGTGTGTGTGTGTGTGTGTGTGTGTGTGTGTGTGTGTGTGTGTGTGTGTGTGTGTGTGTGTGTGTGTGTGTGTGTGTGTGTGTGTTCGACATTGTTGAGGGTTTGTGTTTCTGTTTACACGTCCTCAGTTGTAGTGGTTGTGTAGGCTGGGGGGGTTCGGAGGTGGGGGGGGGGGGGGGGGGGAAGGGGGTGCTGGTGGGGGAGTGATGCCAGAGTTTTGTTTGTTTGATTGTTTGTTTGTTTGTTTGGGGGGGTGAGTGGGGGAAGGGGGGCACGCTTCGTCTTTTTTTTTTCTTTTGTGTGTGTGTGTGTATTGTATTTGTATTTGTATTTGTATTTCTCTTTTTATCACAAGAGATTTCTCTGTGTGAAATTCGGGCTGCTCTCCCCAGGGAGAGCGCGTCGCTATACTACAGCGCCACCCATTTTTTTGTATTTTTCCTGCGTGCAGTTTTATTTGTTTTTCCTACCGAAGTGGATTTTTCTATAGAATTTTGCCAGGAACAACCCTTTTGTTGCCGTGGGTTCTTTTACGTGCGCTAAGTGCATGCTAGCACACGGGACCTCGGTTTATCGTCTCATCCCAATGACTAGCGTCCAGACCACCACTCAAGGTCTAGTGGAGGGGGAGAAAATATCCGGGCGGCTGAGCCGTGATTTGAACCAGCGCGCTCAGATTCTCTCGCTTCCTAGGCGGACGCGTTACCTGTAGGCCATCACTCCACTTGTGTGTGTGTGTGTGTGTGTGTGTGTGTGTGTGTGTGTGTGTGTGTGTGTGTGTGTGTGTGTGTGCGTGTGTGTGTGCTTGTGTGTGTGTTGGTTTGTGTGACGGTGCTGCGTTTTGTTTGTATGTTGTTCTATGGGGTGGCTTGACGCGTTTGTCTTTTGTCCTCTTCTGTCTCTTCCTCGCCTCGCTGTAGGTTGTGTGTGTTGAGGTGCGGACGGGAAGCTGATTTTGCGTCATTTAAAACATAAAGGGTGAGTATTACGTAAATGTTCTCTCTGTGATGATGAAAGGTGGATAAATCGTCATCAATATCGTCATTATTATCATCATCATCATCATTACCATAAACGTTTAACACCACCACCAACAACAACAACAAGAGGGACACACCAGCAGCAGCAGCAGGATCAACACCGCCACCACCACCAATAATGATAATAATAGCGATAATGATAATGATAAGAATTATAATAATGACAGCAGCAGGATCACCACCACCACCACCAATAATGATAATGATAAGAATTATAATAATGACAGCAGCAGCAGGATCACCACCACCACCACCAATAATGATAATGATAAGAATTATAATAATGTCAGCAGCAGGATCACCACCATCACCACCACCAGTAATGATAATGATAGTAATAATGATAATGATAAAAACCGAAGCAATGATCATAGGAACTAAACAAAAACTGTCTTCCATCACAGCTGACAAAAATCAAACTTGGCAGTACATCCATCCCTCTTTCCAGCTCAGTCAGGAACCTCGGCGTTGTCCTTGACAACACACTGTCCATGCAAAAATGTATCAGTCAGACATGTCAATCCTGCTACTGTCAATTGCGACGCATCAGTTCCAATCGGAAATATCTGTCCACCGACGCAACATCTAGACTTGTCGTTTCTCTCATTCTCTACTGTAACTCCCTATTGTCTGGTTTGCCTGCTTCATCCATTCAGTCCCTTCAGCGCATACAAAACTCTGCTGCCCGACTCGTCCTCAGAAAGAAAAGACCTGAGCACATCACTCTTATTTTGCAAGATCTCCATTGGCTACCTGTCTCACACCGAATAAAGTATAAGATCAGCACTCTATGTTATAAATGTATTCACAAATCTGCCCCTTCCTATCTTTGTGGCTGCCTTTACCTCTACACTCCATCTCGCTCTCTACGATCGGCTTCGGATCCACTCTGTTTACGCATACCCAGATTCAAACACTCCACTGTTGGACGCCGTTCTTTCTCTGTCTCTGGACCTTGTATTTGGAATGAACTGCCTCTTTCGCTTCGTCAGGTCTCTGCACTCAGCTCTTTCAAGTCTGGCCTTAAAACCCACCTCTTCACAAGATAGCCTCCCTCCCCTGCCTCTTCCTTGTCTTCCGTTTTCTTCAGTTTTAGAGTTATGCATGCATGTGAATGACTGGTGTGAAAGCGCTTAGATTTGTTTCTGCACAAGATTCAGCGCTATATAAATATTATTATTATTACAATTATTATTATTGTTGTTGTTGTTGTTGTTGTTGTTATAAGAATTATAATAATGACAGCAGCAGCAGGATCAACACCACTACCACCACCACCACCAATGATAATAACAACAATAATGATGATGATGATGATAATAACAACAACAACAACAACAACAATAATAATAATAATAATAATAATAACATTTATAATAATAGCCCAATATATATTGAATGAGAAAGTGCCAACTGATCCAAAGATCCGTTTAAAAACGTTCATGAAAAGAAGTTGAAAGAACGTTACAAAGAAAGGTCACACACACACACACACACACACACACACACACACTGATCGACCCCCCCCCCCCCCCCCCCCACGTTTTATTATTCCATGCGAGTTGTTTGCCCCCTAAAATTGCTACAGACCCCTCTCTGTTGTCATGTTGTTGTTGTTGTTTTTAAACCGTTCTAACTTCAGATTTTACAGCAGATTTCAGTCCTACGTTTCATTCTTAATTCTTTTTATCCCCCCCCCCCCTCCCCCATTCACATCATGTCATGAGATGAGCTCTACCAGCGTACTGGAACAGCCATGGCTTTGCTGGTCTCTATTGATTCCCCACGCAACACGCTGGTGAAACGAAGATTGTTGGCTTCTTAGTTAGTTTGTTTATTTGTTTCTTTGTTTAGTTTGTTGTTGTTGGGTTTTTTGGGTTTTTTTTTTTTTTAGCCTCTTGCCTGCTGTGTAAGTATGCGTGCGTTTTAACATGCTGAATCCAGTTGATGTTGACAGTAAAAGAGTTTGCCAACAGTGTTGAATCAGATGATGACGTCAGTGAAGAATTTGTTGTGAACATGTTGAAATCAATGTTGATGTCAGTGAAGAGTTGTGCTGTGTCGTTGTTGATCAGTCGTCTCTTGTTCCGTTCACCTGCGTGTTTTTTTTTGGTTGTTGTGTTTCTGTTGTTGTTTTTTTTGCTGTTGTTATTTTACAGGTCTTTAGATGTTTCTTTTTTTTCCCCTTTCTGAACATAATTGAAGTAGTTGCTTCGTTTCTTTTTTCTTTCTTTTCTTGTCCTCTGTTATGCGTTTCTCTGTCTCTGTGTCTGTGTCTTCTCTCTCACATACGTTGTCCCATTATTCCCCTTCTCTTTGTGTGCGTATGCGTTTGTGTGTGTATGTGTGTGTGTGTGTGTGTGTGTGTGTGTGTGTGTGTGTGTGT
>NC_134901.1:27354856-27362356 GCF_041734735.1 Babylonia areolata
TTTCTTCCTGTCTGTTTGAGAAAATGATCAACTTTCTCTCTGCCACTCCTTTCTTTTCATTCTGTCGTTCATTTATTCATTTTGTTGTAGTTAGGAGTTTTTATTCATTTCATTTCTTTTCTTCTTCTTCTTCTGCGTTCACTCGTATGCACACGAGTGGGCTTTTACGTGTAGGACCGTTTTTACCCCGCCAGGTAGGCAGCCATACTCCGTTTTCGGGGGTGTGCATGCTGGGTATGTTCTTGTTTCCATAACCCACCGAACGCTGACATGGATTACAGGATCTTTAACGTGCGTATTTGCTCTTCTGCTTGCATATACACACGAAGGGGGTTCAGGCACTAGCAGGTCTGCACATATGTTGACCTGGGAGATCGTAAAAATCTCCACCCTTTACCCACCAGGCGCCGTCACCGTGATTCGAACCCGGGACCCTCAGATTGACAGTCCAACGCTTTAACCACTCGGCTATTGCGCCCGTCATTTCTTTTCTTATTTCCTTTCTTTCTTTCTTTCTTTCTTTCTTTCTTTCTTTCTTCTTTCGTTGTTTCTTTCCTTTCTTTCTTTATTTCTGAAGGCCTCAAGGCCTGACTAAGCGTTCAGATACGCTGCTGGTCAGACAACTGCTTTGCAGTGGTGTAGCGTATATGGATGTGTTCGAACGCAGTGACGCCTCCTACAGTAACTGAACTGAAGTGAAACTCTTTTATTTTCTTTTTGTTGTTGTTGTTGTTGTTGTTGTTGTTCTTTTCATTT
This sequence comes from Babylonia areolata, assembly GCF_041734735.1. Taxonomy (NCBI): domain Eukaryota; kingdom Metazoa; phylum Mollusca; class Gastropoda; order Neogastropoda; family Buccinidae; genus Babylonia; species Babylonia areolata. Next base: position 27,355,613 of record NC_134901.1, read on the forward strand.
CAGTTTTCTTCTTTGGTTATTTCTTTCGTGTGTGTTTTCCGACTGCCTCTCATTCTTTTTCTCTTTTTTTCTGTTCTTTTTCTTTCGATTTCATTCTGTCTTTCTTTCTTTCTTTTGTTTCTTTCTTTCTTTTGTTCCGCCTTTCTTTCTTCTTTCTGTGCTTATTTTCCTAAACGGCAGAGACACGCAACAGTTGTCACCTGTACAGCGGGGGAACGTGATTCCAGTTCCAGAGAGTTGTCTGTTTTCTCGCAGAATGTGAGGGGTATTGTGATACAGCGCAGAGACGCATTATCTTATTTAGTTCGTTTGGTTTTGTTCTATTTGTTTGTTTTTTTTCTCTCTCTCTTTTTTGTTCTTTTCTTGTTCATATGCGTGTGTTTTTTGTGTGTGACAGAGACCAGTTATCTATTACACAGTTGGATTGGGTCATCTGTGTCTCTGACTTCCCACTTTTTTTTTCCGTCTCTGCCTCTTTTTCTTCTCGTAACTCTGTCTTTTCACTGTTCTCTCTGTCTCTCTATCTTTCTGTAGGTCTCTCTCTCTCTCTCTCTCTCTCTCGTTCTCTCTTTCTCTCTCTCTATTTCCCCCCTCTCTTTTTCTCTGTTTTCTTCCCCCCCCCCCCTTTCTCTCTCTCTGTCTTTCTCTCTCTGTGTCTCTGTCTCTCTCTCTCTCTCTCTCTCTCTCTCTCTCTATTTCCTCCCCCTATCTCTTTTTCTCTGTCTTCTTCCCCCCTCACTCTCTGTCTCTCGCTCCCCACCCCCTATGTCTCTGCTTCCTCATTTATCTGGATTCTACGGTTATGATGCATGTTACTTCTGTTTTGTTTTCCTTGATATACTATTATCCATGTTATCATGATGTCTCTGTATTAGCTTCATTTTGCTTTTCTTATATTTGTGGTGTTGCTCTCTCTCTCTCTCTCTTTATCTCTCTCTCTCTCTCTCTCTCTCGGTATCTGTGTGTGTCTCACATGGTGTGTGTGTGTGTGTGTGTGCGCGCGCGCGTGTGTGTGTATGTTATATATATATATATGTGTGTGTGTGTGTGTGTGTGTGTGTGTGTGTGTGTGTGTGTGTGTGTGTGTGTGTGTGTGTGTGTGTGAGGGTTAGAGGGGAGGGGAAGGGGGAGAGACAGAGAAATTATTTTCCAGGTATTGTGTCGCGAGGTGTCACAGTTTACGTTTCCAGAGATAATTTGTGATAAGATGGAGGCAGAATTATCACGTAGCAATGCAGTAAATGCCTTATTTGCATATTAAAGATGGTTTCGATTGTGGAGGGAGGGGGGTACGGTAGTGCATTTGTTTCAAGGGTATTATTTAGTTTTGCAGGTTTGGTGTTGCATAACCGAACGTGTGTGTTTCTTAAGAGATCATTCTCGCAGTCACTGTCCTACATTCGTGTGGTGTCCACAATGCAGTTTCTCTGACAGCCTGAAACGATGACACTAACGTTAGAGTCAGCTTGCAAGCAAAGTCAGGGGTCTGTCGCTCCACAACACGGACACTTCGTCCAGTTTTCTGGCCAGTCAGTACAACTCAAATTTGTCAGGATTCCAGTCAGTTGAAATAGAATAAAATGAAATAAGGTAAAATGAAATAAACGTGTTAATATCCGTCACTGTTTTTTTGACGGTTAATATTTTCGGCAGCTTTCACCGTCGTTATTTTTTTTCCTCCTTGCTGCACCGGGCCTAACAACATATAGTCCATCAGCCAGCAGGTTAATCGGTACCACTCATAGTGGCAAGTGCCAGCATGTATTTTTTTGGAAGCGCCTATGTCCCTATATGTCAGAAAACCATGTTAATGTTATGAACGTGGCAGCTTGCTGATTTTGATGACACTCATAAAAGTGATTACTTTTCCAAAACGATCAATATTTTGATAGTTTTATGAAAATAAAAGCTGTTCACAAGTCCCATGCGCTTCGTTTTGCTTCAAAAAGTGTCTTCCTATATCTAACGATTTAGCTCTGACAAAAGACTACATGCCGAATTTTGCGTGAATGTGTCATGGAATCCTCAAAACGCCACTACATTTCACGAACAAATAATAATTTGATATGCTTATAAGAACGAAAGTTGTTTAGCATGCTATTATACATCTTTGTTGTTCAATAATGGTTTTTCTATCTTCAGTGGTTTAGGCTCTGGGAGAACAGAGCTTGATCATGGTGCGCGTTCTCGACGCGTTAGGGTGGGGTTAGAAATCACGTGATAACAGGCAGAAAGCTGCCACGTTTACAACATTATCATGCTTTTCTGACATCTAGGGACATAGACGATTCCACAAATATTTGATAACACTTGCCATTATGAGTGGTACCGACCCCTTTGATTTGAGGGGCTGGTTGAAGGACTATCGACACATGGCTCACAGTTTGTCCCCCCCTTTATGGGCAGAACAAGAACGCCTTTTAACAGAACATGCAGCTGTTGCCTCCTTTTTTGTTTGGATGTGGAGTGGTCGAGGCGCCTTGGCTTGTGATTCTTCTACACAGTTACTCGATCACACACACACACACACACACACACACACACACACACACACACACACACACACACACACACACACACACACACACACACCCACACACACACACACACACACACACGCGCACGCAGACACGTCTATTGAAATGAAGGCCATCGAAATCTGCTGGCTGAATTGAAAGGGAAAAGCATACTATTCAGCGAAGCAGTTGTCCATTATTCAACTTCACATGTTACAGTACTTATCAGATTGTTGATATGAGACTTTTTTTTTCATAAAAAGAAATCCTTCTGTGAATGCAGTTAGAGGCAAATTTTATTTTAGAAAGAATTATTCTCGTTTTGCGATCTTCATGAAAGAAAAAAAAAAAGATCAATGGAAGCTTATGTAAATGCAAGTACTTAGATCGTATTTACAATTTACATAACAGAGGAAAAAGCGATTAGATACAGAGACATTTAGTGATCATCGTGGTGCTGAGTAATGTGTTTTCGGGCAGTGCAAATACTGACATCGATGTAACTGCACACGGTGTTGCAACTATAAGTTATCGTGCCCCCCCCCCCTCCACAACCCCCCACCCCCTCCTATTCTCCCTGCCTCTCTCTCCGTCATTCTCTCCCTTTCTCTCTCTCTCTCTTTCCCTCTCTCTCTCTCTCCCTCTCACCCTCTCTCTGTAATTCCCTCTCTCCCTCTCTTTTTCCCTCTCTCCCCCCCCTCTCTGTCCTTCTCTCCCTCTCGGCCTCTCTCCCTCTTATCCTCTCTCTCTCTCTGCCGTGTGTGTGTGTGTGGGGGGGGGGGGGTGAGAGGGGGAGGTAGAAGGGTGGGTAGGTTGGTGGGTGGGTGAGTGTGTGTGTGTGTGTGTGCGCGCACGTTCGCCCGTGTGTTTATGTGCACAATGTTGTCTGAGAAAAGAAGGGTTACATGGTGGTTGGTTGTTGTTGGTTTCCATTCTCGGAATACGTCTCCACTGTTTTGTCGAAGAAATGGCCGCATTTCCTTTTAATCGTTAAAACCCCTTCCCATCGCCAGGAAACGAAGCCAGTTCTTCTCTGTGGACGACGATCAGGGCCTGTCTAGATGACGACCCAGGCATACAAAAACAGGATCCTCTGTGGACGTTCAGAGTCCGTTCCTCCCGCATGTTCATAAATTACTATGATTTCTCACAAGAAGCAAAACAGCAGCAACAAAAAAAGAAAAAAAAAAAAAAAAAAAAAAAAAAGGGTGATCTCTTATTTCCCTTCTCTTCACACGATCGACTGCCCGTATACTACAGGACATTTTAACTTCGCGGCAAAGGGCAATAAACCAGCAGGGCAGCGGGCGAGCTTCCCCGGGCACATCCTGTGGCCCTGTGGGAGTGGATGAATCCCGCACCCGCATACCACCTCGGGAGAGCCAAGGGCGGAAAATGAATATGGCATCATCAGACCTTCCGTTCGCCGTATTTACAGGGATGGAAAATACTGCTCGGGCAATTTGCTATAGTTGCACGCGCGTGAGAGAGAGAGAGAGAGAGAGAGAGAGAGAGAGAGAGAGAGAGAGAGAGAGAGAGAGAGAGAGAGAGAGAGAGAGACAGGGAGAGAGAGAGAGATACAGGGAGAGAGAGAGAGAGAGAGAGACAGGGAGAGAGAGAGACAGAGAGAGAGACAGGGAGAGACAGAGAGAGAGACAGGGAGAGACAGAGAGAGAGAGAGAGAGAGACAGAGAGAGAGAGGAAGAGAGAGACAGAGAGAGAGGGAGAGAGGGAGTGAGAGACAGGGAGAGACAGGGAGAGACAGGGGGAGAGAGAGGAGGGAGAGAGAGAGACAGGGATAGAGAGAGGGAGAGAGAGAGAGAGAGAGAGAGAGAGGGAGGGAGAGAGAGAGGGGAGAGACAGAGAGAGAGAGACAGAGAGAGAGGGGGGAGAGAGAGAGAGACAGACACAGAGAGAGGGAGAGAGAGAGAGAGAGAGAGAGAGACAGAGACAGAGACAGAGAGACGGAGGGAGGCAGTGAGGGAGGGTAATGACTTACTATGGAAAAGCTCAGGAACAGGGAGGGAAACAGACAAGAGGATTAATTAAAGGGGAGGAAATTCAAAACACTTTAAACCTTCTACATGTAATATGCGGCTTCTGTTCAAACGTGTGTTTGTGTGTGCGTGCGTGCGTGTGTGTGTGTGTGTGCAGTGCGTGCATGTGTGTGTATGCACAAGTTTTTTATATTGATATGCACTTGTATGTATCCTAATCTCTACTGTATCTGTGTTTATGTATGATTTTCGATTTGTGTTCGTACATTGTTATGTACTATCCCCCACGCCTCCCCCCCCCCCCCCCCACCCCCCAAGATTCCTTGTGACCACGGTACACTTGGTAATAAAGACATATTCTATTCTATTCCATTCTAAACTTTAAACTTTGAACCTAAAACTACTCCAGTAGTCTCTATAGCCTTCTGATTTTTTTGGCTTCTCTTTTGACGAGCCTGCTGTCACCATTTTTATCTTCTTCTTTTTTTTCTTCTTCTTCTTTTTTTTCGGGTTTATGTCAGTGTAGTTTTGCAGTCGCATGTTGGAGTGATGGCCATAGGTAACGCGTCCGCATGGGAAGCGAGACAATCTGAGCGCACTGGTTCGAATCACGGCTCAGCCGCTGATATTTTCTCCTCCTCCACTAGACTTTGAGTGGTGGTCTGGATGCTAGTCATAAACCGAGGTCCCGTGTGCAGCATGCACATAGCACACGTAAAAGAACCCGCGGCAACAAAAGGGTTGTTCCTGGCAAAATTCTGAGGAAAAATCCACTTCGATAGGAAAAACAAATAAAACTGCACGCAGAAAAAAAAAAAAGGGGTGGCGCTGTAGTATAGCGACGCGCTCTCACTTGGGAGAGCAGCTGGAATTTCACACAGAGAAATATGTTGTGATAAAAAGAAATACAAATACAAACGATTGTCATTCTACACATTAGGACAAACATCCAGAACTAATGAATGCACCGTTTCTGCTTGTTGACCATCTGTCCAGTGAGTCTGTATCTCAACGCATCGCATCGCATTATGTATCATTATCATAATTATATGATTATTATAATGATGTCATATCATATCTATCACATCATGTCGTTTACTCTGTCGTATTGTACTGCAATGTGTTGTATTATATTATAGCATACCGTATCATGTCATATCATCTCATCCGAGATCAGATCAAATTATATCATATTTCATTGCTGTCATAATTGACTATTATCTAATTAATTACGGACCAAGTATTGTTCTAATGTCAAGTGCATATGCTTTAGTAACCTGACAATTGAGCATATAATTTTTCACTGTAGCTTGATGAAGCCTTTTTGTACACGAAAGTGTGTCTTCACAAGTGACTGAGAACGTTGATGTTTTTGATTTTTTGCATTCATTATCACTTGTTTCGCTTGTCAGTTTAACGACTTCCCTTTTACGAAGTCCTTTAAGTAATTTCCTGTAACTGTATTTAGAGGTTTGTTTTTTTTGGTTTTGTTTTTTTCTTCCAAATTTCACCCACATTTTTACCCTCATTTGCCCAGTTTCTCCCAACCCTCCATTCATCCACATCTCCCACCCCTTCTAACCGATAATACTCAGATGTATTCATAAATACTTTAACAAAATGTCTTCAATCACCGATATGTGTGACGGGACATTAAACAAAATTCCTCCTCCTCATAATTGTACCTTATCATACCTGATCATGTCCTTCCGTCAAACCTGTTCAGTTCTTATGCGACAGTGTGGACAATGGCTGTATTTCTTCCTTCCCAAGTTGATCCTCATTGGTCTTGACGATTGCATTGGCTTAGGGCAATACGTTTAAAAGAAAACAAAAGAGAAGAAAATAGTCTCTCTTTTTTTTCTTTTTTTTTTCCAATTTCTTCACCCGATATGGAAAGCTAATGTTCAAGATTATACTTGATCTGCCAAAAGTTAATTGTGAAAAAAAAGGAGGGGGGTTATTTTATAATCGTTTAAAAGCCAGGCGTGAAGGAGATATCCACACACAAAAAAAAAAAAAAAGAAAGAAAGAAAAGTTGGGTGGTGGAATTAGGAGAAAGGAGAAAAAACAAAACCCATCTAACACACTGATGAGTCAGTATCAGGCTACATATATCTCTTCTTTTCTTTCTGTCTCTCCCCTCCCCTCTGTTTCTCCCCCTCCTCTTCATTCTGGGGAGTCGGGTATCACATCAGACATCCTGTTTCCAGCCTCTCCTTCCTTCCTTC
>NC_134901.1:27367356-27377356 GCF_041734735.1 Babylonia areolata
GCTGGTGAGGGGGAGAGGGAAACTAGGAGGTCAAAGACTGACCACAACAAAAGGACTGATGGCAGGGAAGAGAGAGGGGGTGGGGGGTGGGGAGAGAGAGAGAGGGAGAGGGAAACTAGGAGGTCAAAGACTGACCACACCAAAAGGACTGATGGCAGGGAAGAGAGAGGGGGTGGGGGGGTGGGGAGAGAGAGAGAGAGGGAGAGGGAAACTAGGAGGTCAAAGACTGACCACACCAAAAGGACTGATGGCAGGGAAGAGAGAGGGGGTGGGGAGAGAGAGAGGGGGGGAGAGGGGAACTAGGAGGTCAAAGACTGACCACACCAAAAGGACTGATGGCAGGGAAGAGAGAGGGGGTGGGGGGTGGGGAGAGAGAGAGAGAGGGAGAGGGAAACTAGGAGGTCAAAGACTGACCACACCAAAGGGACTGATGGCAGGGAAGAGAGAGGGGGTGGGGGTGGGGAGAGAGAGAGAGAGAGGGAGAGGGGAACTAGGAGGTCAAAGACTGACCACACCAAAAGGACTGATGGCAGGGAAGAGAGAGGGGGTGGGGGTGGGGAGAGAGAGAGAGAGAGGGAGAGGGAAACTAGGAGGTCAAAGACTGACCACACCAAAAGGACTGATGGCAGGGAAGAGAGAGGGGGTGGGGATGGGGGGAGAGAGAGAGGGAGAGGGGAACTAGGAGGTCAAAGACTGACCACACCAAAAGGACTGATGGCAGGGAAGAGAGAGGGGGTGGGGGTGGGGGAAGAGAGAGGGAGAGGGAAACTAGGAGGTCAAAGACTGACCACACCAAAAGGACTGATGGCAGGGAAGAGAGAGGGGGTGGGGGTGGGGAGAGAGAGAGAGAGGGAAACTAGGAGGTCAAAGACTGACCACACCAAAGGACTGATGGCAGGGAAGAGAGAGGGGGTGGGGGGTGGGGGAAGAGAGAGGGAGAGGGAAACTAGGAGGTCAAAGACTGACCACACCAAAGGACTGATGGCAGGGAAGAGAGAGGGGGTGGGGAGAGAGAGGGAGAGGGGAACTAGGAGGTCAAAGACTGACCACACCAAAGGACTGATGGCAGGGAAGAGAGAGGGGGTGGGGGGTGGGGGAAGAGAGAGGGAGAGGGAAACTAGGAGGTCAAAGACTGACCACACCAAAGGACTGATGGCAGGGAAGAGAGAGGGGGTGGGGAGAGAGATGGAGAGGGGAACTAGGAGGTCAAAGACTGACCACACCAAAAGGACTGATGGCAGGGAAGAGAGAGGGGGTGGGGAGAGAGAGAGAGAGAGAGAGGGAGAGGGGAACTAGGAGGTCAAAGACTGACAACACCAAAAGGACTGATGGCAGGGAAGAGAGAGGGGGTGGGGAGAGAGAGAGAGAGAGAGGGAGAGGGGAACTAGGAGGTCAAAGACTGACCACACCAAAAGGACTGATGGCAGGGATGAGAGATGGGGTGGGGATGGGGGGAGAGAGAGAGAGGGAAACTAGGAGGTCAAAGACTGACCACACCAAAAGGACTGATGGCAGGGAAGAGAGAGGGGGTGGGGGTGGGGAGAGAGAGAGAGAGGGAGAGGGAAACTAGGAGGTCAAAGACTGACCACACCAAAAGGACTGATGGCAGGGAAGAGAGAGGGGGTGGAGGTGGGGAGAGAGAGAGAGAGGGAGAGGGAAACTAGGAGGTCAAAGACTGACCACACCAAAAGGACTGATGGCAGGGAAGAGAGAGGGGGTGGGGTGGGGGGAGAGAGAGGGAGAGGGAAACTAGGAGGTCAAAGACTGACCACACCAAAAGGACTGATGGTAGGGAAGAGAGAGGGGGTGGGGGTGGGGAGAGAGAGAGAGAGGGAGAGGGAAACTAGGAGGTCAAAGACTGACCACACCAAAAGGACTGATGGCAGGGAAGAGAGAGGGGGTGGGGGTGGGGAGAGAGAGAGAGAGGGAGAGGGAAACTAGGAGGTCAAAGACTGACCACACCAAAAGGACTGATGGCAGGGAAGAGAGAGAGGGTGGGGGTGGGGAGAGAGAGAGAGAGAGGGAGAGGGGAACTAGGAGGTCAAAGACTGACCACACCAAAGGGACTGATGGCAGGGAAGAGAGAGGGGGTGGGGATGGGGGTGGGGAGAGAGGGAGAGGGAAACTAGGAGGTCAAAGACTGACCACAACAAAAGGACTGATGGCAGGGAAGAGAGAGGGGGTGGGGTGGGGAGAGAGAGAGAGGGAGAGGGAAACTAGGAGGTCAAAGACTGACCACACCAAAGGGACTGATGGCAGGGAAGAGAGAGGGGGTGGGGATGGGGGGAGAGAGAGAGAGGGAGAGGGAAACTAGGAGGTCAAAGACTGACTACACCAAAAGGACTGATGGCAGGGAAGAGAGAAGGGGTGGGGGTGGGGAGAGAGAGAGAGAGGGAGAGGGGAACTAGGAGGTCAAAGACTGACCACACCAAAGGGACTGATGGCAGGGAAGAGAGAGGGGGTGGGGGTGGGGAGAGAGAGAGAGAGAGGGAGAGGGGAAACTAGGAGGTCAAAGACTGACCACACCAAAAGGACTGATGGCAGGGAAGAGAGAGGGGGGTGGGGGTGGGGAGAGAGAGAGAGAGAGGGAGAGGGAAACTAGGAGGTCAAAGACTGACCACACCAAAAGGACTGATGGCAGGGAAGAGAGAGGGGGTGGGGATGGGGGGAGAGAGAGAGGGAGAGGGGAACTAGGAGGTCAAAGACTGACCACACCAAAAGGACTGATGGCAGGGAAGAGAGAGGGGGTGGGGAGTGGGGAGAGAGAGAGAGGGAGAGGGAAACTAGGAGGTCAAAGACTGACCACACCAAAAGGACTGATGGCAGGGAAGAGAGAGGGGGTGGGGGGAAAGAGAGGGAGAGGGGAACTAGGAGGTCAAAGACTCACCACACCAAAAGGACTGATGGCAGGGAAGAGAGAGGGGGTGGGGGTGGGGGAAGAGAGAGGGAGAGGGAAACTAGGAGGTCAAAGACTGACCACACCAAAAGGACTGATGGCAGGGAAGAGAGAGGGGGTGGGGGTGGGGGAGAGAGAGAGAGAGAGGGAAACTAGGAGGTCAAAGACTGACCACACCAAAGGACTGATGGCAGGGAAGAGAGAGGGGGTGGGGGGTGGGGGAAAGAGAGAGGGAGAGGGAAACTAGGAGGTCAAAGACTGACCACACCAAAGGACTGATGGCAGGGAAGAGAGAGGGGGTGGGGAGAGAGAGGGAGAGGGGAACTAGGAGGTCAAAGACTGACCACACCAAAGGACTGATGGCAGGGAAGAGAGAGGGGGTGGGGGGTGGGGGAAGAGAGAGGGAGAGGGAAACTAGGAGGTCAAAGACTGACCACACCAAAGGACTGATGGCAGGGAAGAGAGAGGGGGGTGGGGAGAGAGATGGAGAGGGGAACTAGGAGGTCAAAGACTGACCACACCAAAAGGACTGATGGCAGGGAAGAGAGAGGGGGTGGGGAGAGAGAGAGAGAGAGAGGGAGAGGGGAACTAGGAGGTCAAAGACTGACAACACCAAAAGGACTGATGGCAGGGAAGAGAGAGGGGGTGGGGAGAGAGAGAGAGAGAGAGGGAGAGGGGAACTAGGAGGTCAAAGACTGACCACACCAAAAGGACTGATGGCAGGGATGAGAGATGGGGTGGGGATGGGGGGAGAGAGAGAGAGGGAAACTAGGAGGTCAAAGACTGACCACACCAAAAGGACTGATGGCAGGGAAGAGAGAGGGGGTGGGGGTGGGGAGAGAGAGAGAGAGGGAGAGGGAAACTAGGAGGTCAAAGACTGACCACACCAAAAGGACTGATGGCAGGGAAGAGAGAGGGGGTGGAGGTGGGGAGAGAGAGAGAGAGGGAGAGGGAAACTAGGAGGTCAAAGACTGACCACACCAAAAGGACTGATGGCAGGGAAGAGAGAGGGGGTGGGGTGGGGGGAGAGAGAGGGAGAGGGAAACTAGGAGGTCAAAGACTGACCACACCAAAAGGACTGATGGTAGGGAAGAGAGAGGGGGTGGGGGTGGGGAGAGAGAGAGAGAGGGAGAGGGAAACTAGGAGGTCAAAGACTGACCACACCAAAAGGACTGATGGCAGGGAAGAGAGAGGGGGTGGGGGGTGGGGAGAGAGAGAGAGAGGGAGAGGGAAACTAGGAGGTCAAAGACTGACCACACCAAAAGGACTGATGGCAGGGAAGAGAGAGAGGGTGGGGGTGGGGAGAGAGAGAGAGAGAGAGGGAGAGGGGAACTAGGAGGTCAAAGACTGACCACACCAAAGGGACTGATGGCAGGGAAGAGAGAGGGGGTGGGGATGGGGGTGGGGAGAGAGGGAGAGGGAAACTAGGAGGTCAAAGACTGACCACAACAAAAGGACTGATGGCAGGGAAGAGAGAGGGGGTGGGGTGGGGAGAGAGAGAGAGGGAGAGGGAAACTAGGAGGTCAAAGACTGACCACACCAAAGGGACTGATGGCAGGGAAGAGAGAGGGGGTGGGGATGGGGGGAGAGAGAGAGAGGGAGAGGGAAACTAGGAGGTCAAAGACTGACTACACCAAAAGGACTGATGGCAGGGAAGAGAGAGGGGGTGGGGATGGGGTGGGGAGAGAGAGGGAGAGGGAAACTAGGAGGTCAAAGACTGACCACACCAAAAGGACTGATGGTAGGGAAGAGAGAGGGGGTGGGGGGTGGGGAGAGAGAGAGGGAGAGGGGAACTAGGAGGTCAAAGACTGACCACACCAAAAGGACTGATGGCAGGGAAGAGAGAAGGGGTGGGGGTGGGGAGAGAGAGAGAGAGGGAGAGGGGAACTAGGAGGTCAAAGACTGACAACACCAAAAGGACTGATGGCAGGGAAGAGAGAGGGGGTGGGGGGAAAGAGAGGGAGAGGGAAACTAGGAGGTCAAAGACTGACCACACCAAAAGGACTGATGGCAGGGAAGAGAGAGGGGGTGGGGGTGGGGAGAGAGATAGAGGGAGAGGGGAACTAGGAGGTCAAAGACTGACCACACCAAAAGGACTGATGGCAGGGAAGAGAGAGGGGGTGGGGGTGGGGAGAGAGATAGAGGGAGAGGGGAACTAGGAGGTCAAAGACTGACCACACCGAAAGGACTGATGGCAGGGAAGAGAGAGGGGGTGGGGAGAGAGAGAGAGAGAGGGAGAGGGGAACTAGGAGGTCAAAGACTGACCACACCGAAAGGACTGATGGCAGGGAAGAGAGAGGGGGGTGGGGGGAAAGAGAGGGAGAGGGGAACTAGGAGGTCAAAGACTGACCACACCAAAAGGACTGATGGCAGGGAAGAGAGAGGGGGTGGGGAGAGAGAGGGAGAGGGAAACTAGGAGGTCAAAGACTGACCACACCAAAAGGACTGATGGCAGGGAAGAGAGAGGGGGAGGGGGGGGGGAGAGAGAGAGAGAGGGAGAGGGAAACTAGGAGGTCAAAGACTGACCACACCAAAAGGACTGATGGCAGGGAAGAGAGAGGGGGTGGGGGTGGGGGGAGAGAGAGAGAGAGGGGGAGAGGGAAACTAGGAGGTCAAAGACTGACCACACCAAAAGGACTGATGGCAGGGAAGAGAGAGGGGGTGGGGGTGGGGGGGAGAGAGAGAGAGAGGGGGAGAGGGAAACTAGGAGGTCAAAGACTGACCACACCAAAAGGACTGATGGCAGGGAAGAGAGAGGGGGTGGGGGTGGGGAGAGAGAGAGAGAGGGAGAGGGAAACTAGGAGGTCAAAGACTGACCACACCAAAGGGACTGATGGCAGGGAAGAGAGAGAGGGTGGGGGTGGGGAGAGAGAGAGAGAGAGAGGGAAACTAGGAGGTCAAAGACTGACCACACCAAAAGGACTGATGGCAGGGAAGAGAGAGGGGGTGGGGAGAGAGAGGGAGAGGGGAACTAGGAGGTCAAAGACTGACCACACCAAAGGGACTGATGGCAGGGAAGAGAGAGGGGGTGGGGAGAGAGAGGGAGAGGGAAACTAGGAGGTCAAAGACTGACCACACTAAAAGGACTGATGGCAGGGAAGAGAGAGAGGGTGGGGGTGGGGAGAGAGAGAGAGGGAGAGGGAAACTAGGAGGTCAAAGACTGACCACACCAAAAGGACTGATGGCAGGGAAGAGAGAGAGGGTGGGGGGTGGGGAGAGAGAGAGAGGGAGAGGGAAACTAGGAGGTCAAAGACTGACCACACCAAAAGGACTGATGGCAGGGAAGAGAGAGAGGGTGGGGGTGGGGAGAGAGAGAGAGGGAGAGGGAAACTAGGAGGTCAAAGACTGACCACACCAAAGGGACTGATGGCAGGGAAGAGAGAGAGGGTGGGGGTGGGGAGAGAGAGAGAGGGAGAGGGAAACTAGGAGGTCAAAGACTGACCACACCAAAGGGACTGATGGCAGGGAAGAGAGAGGGGGTGGGGGGTGGGGAGAGAGAGAGAGGGGGGGAACTAGGAGGTCAAAGACTGACCACACCAAAAGGATTATTGGCAGGGAAGAGAGAGGGGGTGGGGGGTGGGGGGGAGAGAGAGGGAGAGGGAAACTAGGAGGTCAAAGACTGACCACACCAAAAGGACTGATGGCAGTGAAGAGAGAGGGGGTGGGGGTGGTGGGAGGAAACGAAACGAAACGAAACGAGACGAATTTTTATTTCACGAGGGTAGTGGAGTAAGCACAGCTGCTTTTTTTACATCCAGCCCCTTAAGGACAAAAAAGAAGGAAAAGTGAAAAGAAAAAAAAAAAGCAATGGCAAAACACTCACACAGACACAGACACACACAGACACACACACACACACACAGACACACACACACACACACACACACACACACACACACACACACACACACACACACACACAATTACACATGAAAATAAAGCGCATGTACACAACCTAACTAAGTACGACGCAACGACACATATTATCATTGAAAAGATCAAATCATTATAAAATGAAAGAAATAAGGAAAAGAGAAAGAGGGGGGGGGGGGGGGGGGTGAGGGGGAGAGGGAAACTAGGTCAAAGGTCAAAGACTGACCACACCAAAAGAAATAATGGCAGGGAAAAGAGAGATGCAGAGATATAGAAAGAGGGAGAGACAGACAGACAGACAGACAGAGAGAGGTGGGGGGGGGGGGCAGACAGATAGAGGGAAAGACAGAGAGACAGACAGAGAGGAGGGGGCGGGGGTTCAGACAGAAAGAGGGAGAGACAGAGAGAGAGGGCGGGGTGCAGACAGAAAGAGGGAGAGACAGAGAGAGAGGGCGGGGTGCAGACAGAAAGAGGGAGAGACAGAGAGAGAGGGCGGGGGTTCAGACAGAAAGAGGGAGAGACAGAGAGAGAGAGAGGGCGGGGTGCAGACAGAAAGAGGGAGAGACAGAGAGAGAGGGCGGGGTGCAGACAGAAAGAGGGAGAGACAGAGAGAGAGAGGGGGCGGGGTGCAGACAGAAAGAGGGAGAGACAGAGAGAGAGAGGGGGCGGGGTGCAGACAGAAAGAGGGAGAGACAGAGAGAGAGAGAGGGCGGGGTGCAGACAGAAAGAGAGACAGACAGAGAGAGAGAGGGGGCGGGGTGCAGACAGAAAGAGGGAGAGACAGAGAGAGAGGGCGGGGTGCAGACAGAAAGAGGGAGAGACAGAGACAGAGAGAGGGCGGGGTGCAGACAGAAAGAGGGAGAGACAGAGAGAGAGGGCGGGGTGCAGACAGAAAGAGGGAGAGACAGAGACAGAGAGAGAGGGCGGGGGTTCAGACAGAAAGAGGGAGAGACAGACAGAGAGAGAGGGCGGGGTGCAGACAGAAAGAGGGAGAGACAGACAGAGAGAGAGGGCGGGGTGCAGACAGAAAGAGGGAGAGACAGAGAGAGAGAGGGGGCGGGGTGCAGACAGAAAGAGGGAGAGACAGAGAGAGAGAGGGCGGGGTTCAGACAGAAAGAGGGAGAGACAGAGAGAGAGGGCGGGGTGCAGACAGAAAGAGGGAGAGACAGAGAGAGAGAGAGGGCGGGGTTCAGACAGAAAGAGGGAGAGACAGAGAGAGAGAGAGGGCGGGGTGCAGACAGAAAGAGGGAGAGACAGAGAGAGAGAGAGGGCGGGGTTCAGACAGAAAGAGGGAGAGACAGAGAGAGAGGGCGGGGTGCAGACAGAAAGAGGGAGAGACAGAGAGAGAGGGCGGGGTTCAGACAGAAAGAGGGAGAGACAGAGAGAGAGAGAGGGCGGGGGTGCAGACAGAAAGAGGGAGAGACAGAGAGAGAGAGAGGGCGGGGTGCAGACAGAAAGAGGGAGAGACAGAGAGAGAGGGCGGGGTTCAGACAGAAAGAGGGAGAGACAGAGAGAGAGAGAGGGCGGGGTGCAGACAGAAAGAGGAGAGACAGAGAGAGAGAGGGCGGGGTGCAGACAGAAAGAGGGAGAGACAGAGACAGAGAGAGAGGGCGGGGTGCAGACAGAAAGAGGGAGAGACAGAGAGAGAGAGAGAGGGCGGGGTGCAGAGAGAAAGAGGGAGAGACAGAGAGAGAGAGAGAGGGCGGGGTGCAGACAGAAAGAGGGAGAGACAGAGACAGAGAGAGAGGGCGGGGTGCAGACAGAAAGAGGGAGAGACAGAGAGAGAGAGAGGGCGGGGGTCAGACAGAAAGAGGGAGAGACAGAGAGAGAGAGAGGGCGGGGTGCAGACAGAAAGAGGGAGACAAACAGAAAGAAAGAACGAGAGAAACAAAGAAAAAAGAGAATGAAAGACGGACAGAAGCAGAAAGAGACGGACAGGACACACACACACACACACACACACACACACACACACACACACACACACACACACAGAGAGAGAGTGACATACAGACATACAGAGAGAGAGAAACAGAGAGAGAGAGAGACAGACAGACAGACTGACTGACATACAGAGAGAGAGACAGTAACAGAGAGAGACAGACAGACAGACTGACATACTCAGTGACAGACAGAGAGAGGGAGAGAGAGAGGGAGGGAGAGAGAGACTGAAGACTGAAGATGTTTTATTCATAAAGGCCATAGCCCCTTAGAAGGGGGATAAATATGAAAGTCGCGTACAAATACACAGAATGTTCAAGATGTAAACGAAGGCACTTCGACGTTTAAACGCTTTACACAGATAAAGAGTGAATTGTTTAACAAGACTTTCGTTTTGTAGATGCCAGTAACAAGACGAGTTTGAATAAACAAGGTTGTCTGAAATATTTTTTCTGGAATTAATAATTTTTGTTCTCTGATATCTCTCAGAGAGAGAGAGAGAGAGAGAGAGAGAGAGAGAGAGAGAGAGAGAGAGTGATATGTGTGGAGATAGGGAAATGAGAGTGAAAGTGAAGACAGAGAGAACCAACCACCGGGACTGATCACACTAAAAGAGCCGACAGGCAGGGGGGTCAGGTTTTTTCCTCCCTCCCCCTCCCGCCCTCCACACTGCCCCCTCGCCTCCCCCCCCCCCCCCCCCCCCCCTCACCCCTGTTCTGCAGCACGTAGGGCCCAAATACAGTCGTTTAATTTGTCAGACCACCATCTCCGTCCAGACGACAGCTGTGACCACACAAATTCCCCCGCCATTAAACAGATACCCACCCGCTTTTGCCCACTTCGCCCCCCGTCCCTCTCCCCCAAGATCCCACCCCCACCCCGTCCCCCACTGACTGACCCCTGTCTCTCCTTGTCCTGCCCCGTCTTTTTGCTGTCCACCACCTCTTTCTGCTGTCCACCACCTCTTTTTGCTGTCCACCACCTCTTTCTGCTGTCCACCATCTCTTTCTGCTGTCCACCACCTCTTTTTCCAGCTGTCCACCACCTCTTTCTGCTGCTGTCCACCACCTCTTTCTGCTGTCCACCACCTCTTCCTGCTGCTGTCCACCACCTCTTTCTGCTGCTGTCCACCACCTCTTTCTGCTGTCCACCACCTCTTTCTGCTGCTGTCCACCACCTCTTTCTGCTGCTGTCCACCACCTCTTTCTGCTGCTGTCCACCACCTCTTTCTGCTGCTGTCCACCACCTCTTTCTGCTGTCCACCACCTCTTTTTGTTGTCCACCACCTCT
>NC_134901.1:27382356-27392356 GCF_041734735.1 Babylonia areolata
GTTGAACTACAAGTAAGCAAGATATGAAATGATTCCTAAATGATATTTCATAGCTAAATGTATTTACTCACGCCTAAAGCTTTGCCTGTTTCTCTCTGGGGGCACATTTTGAGAAAGAGACCAAAAGAGATGATCTCATCTATTTCTCCCCTTTCCCCTCTTTCTCTCCCTCTCTTTTTCCCTTTCTCTCTCTCTCTCTCTCTCTCTCTCTCGGTTTCTCCCTCCCGCCCCCCCTCTCTCTCTATTTCTCTCTCTTTCTGCGCGCTCATATGTGTGTGTGTGTGTGTGTGTGTGTGTGTGTGTGTGTGTGTGTGTGTGTGTGTGTGTGTGTGTGTGTGTGTGTGTGTGTGTGTGTGTGTGTGTGCGTACGCAGGCGAACACCGATGACTAGGTCAGACGGAAAGAAAGAGACAGAGATGTCAAGAGACAGTCAATTCTCGCTTTTATTTCAAAGAGTGCTCGCCTTTTTCGCTTCGCCTTTTGCCTTTCTGTGTTTTCTCGCCTTCAACTCCCCCCCCCCACCCTCCGCCCCTCACCCCGTCCCCCCTGCCCTCCAAACACAACCCCCTTCCTCCATTCCCATTTGACACCTCTCCCCTCTCCTCGCACCCCCGTCCCCTCACTTCCCCAGTCACTTCACAATCACCTCTCTCGCTCCAACCACCAATTCCCCTGCCCTGCCCGATCACCCCTATTCCTTACAATCACCCTCCCCCACCCCACCCACCCCTTCCCATCTCACACGCACGAACGCGGGCACAAACATACTCACACACTAAGACACACACACACTCCCACACAACCTCACTCGCACGCACACACACACACACACACACACACACACACACACACACACACACACACACAGCGACTCCCCGACTCCGGCGTGGAGGACTTTGCAATCATCGAGGGCACAGAGCATGCAAAGCCACTCTTCTGCTTCGCCGCCTTAGACACCGTTTGGAATATCTTCCATTTCGAGAGCACGAGACCTCCAGACTGGCAACATAAACTTTTATTGACGGGCAAGGCAAATGTCGACAAACCAGCTCGGACTTATGACTGGAACCGACCTCTGTAGATGGCTGCTCTCTGATTCCGGGATCGTTAAAAGCTGGCGCGGGATTGTATTAGAACGCAAATGACATCTGTCTCCTCCTCTCTTCCCCCACTAACCCCCCACTGTCCTCCCTCCCTCCCTCCTCTCTCTCTCTCTCTCTCTCTCCCTTTCCTTTAACTCCTGTCCTTCTGTCGTCTCTTCCGTTGTTCCACCCCCTCCCCCTTCCACCCACGCCCCTGTGCCCCCCCCCCCCCCACCTCCCCCCCTTGTAGAAAGTGGACCAGAGCCCCGTTTTTTTTTTTCTCCCCTGAGGCTGAATGAAGCTGGGTGGTTGAGTTAGGTGAGGGTTTTGGGGCTGGGACTGAGGTTAGATTTAGGTTCGGTCAGGTCCTGTTGGATGGGGCTGAATTTACGGTTGGGTTGGGTTAGATCAGGTTTAGGCTTGATGTCACTGCCTTTCGTGCTGCAAACAGATGCCATCCTTGCCTAACCCTGGGATGACGTTGGTTCCGGTTCCGTTATGTTACAGTTTGTTCAGACCTAGGCCAGCATGATTTAGACCCAGATACTCCCGCGCCGTCGGATGCGTGAGGTGGTCAAGGCGCTTCATAGTCCTCGATCGAGTCTCAGCTACATTGCTGGTGTCACCCCATCCCGGTGATTCGGGAGTTTGGTTGAATCGAAGCTCACCAGAGGCTCAGTCCTTATGGGATTTTTCCGTCCTTCCCGGTTCCTATCCGGAGAGCTGAGTGTGCTGTGGGCAAGATGTGGGCAATGGGAAGCCTGTGCCCAGACAGTGAAGGGTCGCCCACTTCACGGATGTACTTTTGAGAGATTTGCTCCCAGCCTTCTGACCAACACCTCGGATGTCTGTGTCTCCTGGGCCTGGTGGTGTATGCTGTGAAATGAATCGTGCAGAGTATGACCCAGTCGTTAAACCCTACAACCTAGAGAGATCTCCCCTGGTCCTCATCAATCATCATAAACTGTAGGGAGGGTAAGAGGAAGGAGGATGGGGTTGTCCAGGGTGATGAAATCTCCAGGCCTTCCACGCCATACTGTTATTATTGCCCCAAGTTCGATTCCCCCTTCAGTGCCACGCCCGTGGTAAGATCATGGGCAAAGAGGTCGGTGTTGGCGGATAGTGATGTGATGGTGGTCTTCACTCCAGCCAGCACGCCCAGACAGTTTCAGTGTCAGTAGCTCAAGGAGGCGTCACTGCGTTCGGACAAATCCATACACGCTACACCACATCTGCCAAGCAGATGCCTGACCAGCAGCGTAACCCAACGCGCTTAGTCAGGCCCTGGGGAAAAAAGTGAATAAATAATAGATTAAAAAAAAACAAAAACAACTACTACCACTATTAATAATATGTATGAGGCGCAAAAATTTGAAGTCAACTATAAGCGTACATAAATAAGTAAATAAATAAATAAATAAATAAATAAATTCCCATCTGTTTCCGAGCCGACAAAGCCAGGTCGTTGTCGTGAGGAGGGGTGTGACATGCAGCAGGTGGTGCTCTGGCTCAGTCCGAACAGAATAGGAACCATGAAACACCACGTGCCTCCGAAAGTGACTCATGCAGCAGCAGTGCCGGGTCTCCTCTGGTGGGCGACCCTTTTGCTGCGTGACATTGTTGGTTCCCAAACTCATGTACGATTAAAACAAACACAGTGGCAGTTACGTGAGGATTAGCAGCAGCATCAACAGTAGTAGTAATAGTAGTGGTATGATCAGCGGCTGCAACAGTAGTGGTAGTAGTAGTTGTACAAGTAGTATTAGTATTAGTAATCGTAGAGCAGTTGCAGCAACAGCAGCAGTAGTATTAGTGATAGTAGTAATAGCAGCAGTAGTAGTGGCAGCAGCAGCAGCAGTGATAGTTATATCCGCGCTATTTGATTTGTTATTGCAAAAATGTCAAAACCGATTCTGCTACTAAGTGCGAGTGCATATAAAGCAGCACAAACAGGCAGGCCAAACAGACCAGTAGAATATAGGAAGGGGGAAAAAAGGGGGATGGAGAAAAGAAAGGAAAAAAAAGAATGAACCAATCGGCAAGTAAAGAAACACTACCAACTTACCAACCACCAATCAGTAACCCCCCCTTACCCTCCCACCCCCACCCCCGGGAAAAAAAGGGGGGAAAAAAACAACCAAACACGCAGACAAACAAACAAACAGCGATGTTATTTTCTTCTTGATCTTTTTCTTTTGTTCACTTTGAAGACACTCACTCCCTTGCAGCAGTCGTTGTGCAAGTAAAATTGAACGTTTATTCTTCTGAAATATTCTGATAAACGGGTCGTCGTCTTTGAGTAACCCGACGACCAAGGTCATTCTATATGCATATCTAAACAGAGAGCTAATGCCCGGTTATTGTCCAGTGTGATCTGTGCGAGATAGAACACACGCGTGTACGACACCATCATTTTATGTAATCTCCTCTGTCAGACAGCTGTTCACAGTTTCAGTTTCAGTTTCAGTAGCTCAAGGAGGCGTCACTGCGTTCGGACAAATCCATATACGCTACACCACATCTGCCAAGCAGATGCCTGACCAGCAGCGTAACCCAACGCGCTTAGTCAGGCCTTGAGAGAGAAAAAAGAAAAAAAAGGTGAATAAATAATAGATAAGCTTACATAAATAAATAAATAAATGAATAATAATTATGATATAAAAAAGGTAGTAGTAATGATAATGATAAAAAATAATAATAATTAATAAATAAATAAATTAGACAACAATGATGATAAATAAGCAAATAAATGTAAAAAATGAAGACACACATTCACACATGCCGAAGCCTGCTCAGCAGGAGCCAAGAGAATTATGCTGGAATTCACATCCACATCAAAGAGATTCCTGAGAGGAACATAGCGAGTTCAGATGAACTGAATACACACGAAAAGTCTGTGAAAGCTCGCGGATATATGTCATAAGGGTCATCACAAAATTAAAAGTGACTGATAACATATTTTCTGCTCCGGTCTGTGTAAGCCGTGTAGGCAAAATCAGTATCAGTGGAATGAGGCAAACGCATTTTGGATGAGGTCTGTCCTTGGAGTGGGCTGCAATTATGTGGCTTGTACTCCAGAGGTAAGAGCAACTGGACCTCAATGTTCAGGCTTTAACTCACTCAGTACGGCCAGTCCTCTCTTCCCCTCTATGCAGACACCTCGGATGTCCAGTGGGTGTCTCAATGACCCAACCTTTAGCTTCCATCGTCAGAACTGTGGTGTTCTTTGTCAACATTCACCTCTTCAGTGTAAGAGCCTTCCGCTTGTAATATTTTGATGGTGGTAATTGGGGTGAAACGCTGTTAACGTCGTCTCTTTCGCCGTTCGTATGGAGAGAGTTAAGGAATACTTGTGGGGAGTTTCCGTGTGCGAGGCGGAACGTTTACTTCAAGAAACGAAACGAACATGTAAAGGGTGGACACTTTGGTGATATTTAAATCAGACTTTACATTTTTCTATATTACACACCTCATCGGGTTTGTGCTTCTTGTTATAATTTTGTCATTTTAAACAAGGGGAATTGTTGCGTCAGAATTGTTCGTGTGTTCCTTTCCTTTTGGTTTTGTTTAGTTTTCCTTTCTTTTCTTTTCTATAAGTGCGGTAGGTATGTGTCTGGTAGTTCACTAACGTTGGTAAAGGTACTTACATAAATGTAAACATACACGTTAATCCAAAACTGAACAGCTGTTCATTTTGTTACCCATGGATCAGCAGCGTTCAAATTCTGTATCTTGTTTGCCTCATATTGTTTTGTTCCAAGGGTCTTTAGCATTTCCTTTTCTGAAGTCAGCATATACATCAGTATCAAAATCACAGGTCATGCTGTCTGAAAATATTTCATTCACGCACGCACGCACGCACGCACGCGTGCACGCACACACACACACACACACACACACAAACACACAAACAAACAAACAAACAACATATGCGTATATTAACACACTCACATAGTCAAACACCTTCAGTCTCATTCCTGTCTACCAATAATTTATTTCTCCCTCCCCTCCCCCATTTACTTCCCAAACACGTCCACAACCAACACACACACACACACACACGCACACACACACACACACACACACACACACACACGCACGCACACGCACACACACACACACACACACACACACACACACACACACACACACACACACACACACACACACACACACACACACACACACCCGCTTTACGACTCCTTACCCACCACCTCACCCCAACACCAACACCCTCCACTGACTCCCCTGTCTTCCCCCACCTCCCAAACTCACCACCCTAGCGCATCCTTTTCGTGACGAAAGACAGCAAAACTGAAGTGGCGGCCCCAGTCCCCCGTATAGCCGAGGCAGCCATCAGAAACGGCAATGACATCTGTCGCTACTCCGAGCCGTTAGTCCCAGGCCAGGAAATGATTTGAGAGCCCGGTTCCAGAGTCCGACCCTCCCCGCCCGCCCGCCCGCCCGCCCCCAGAAAACCTTAGAAATTCGCCTCTGATTGCAACTGGGGGTGCCCCCCCTCTCCCCCAGACACAAAATGAAATCGTCCCCCCCTCCTCCCCCCCCCCCACCCTCATTTTCATTCGCTCAGTCTCCGGGCTCTTTGCTTTTGCCTGGCCGCCCGCCCCAATTTTCCTTGCGCTACAGCCAACCAGAGGGGTCGGTTACAATGTAAATTTGGACATCATATGAAAATCGAATTTGCCGGCATACTGGAGGGGTGGGGGGGGGAGGAGGTTGGGGGTGGGGGGGGGTTAGCTTTAGCTTGGCAATGCCGGAGACTCCTGATCCCCCCCTCCCCCCCACAACCCTCTCCCTTCCTCCTTCCTCCTTCCTCCCTTCTTTGCCTCCAGACATTTTCATCGTGGAGTGCCGCCCTTAGTCTGTTTGCGCAGGAATGACTTTTGCCATCTTGAAACTTTTTTTTTTTTTTTCTCTTCTTCTTCTTCTGCCGGTTGCCTGTTTCTTTTTCTTCTTCTTCTGCTTCGTCTTCTTCTTCTTCTTCTTCTTCGTCATCGTTGTCGTCGTCGTTGTCGTCGTCTTTCTTCTTCGTCGTCTTCTCCTTCTTCTCCTGTCCCTTCTACTTCTTCTCTTTGCGGCGATGATGGTGGTTGTTGGAAGTTGCGGTTGCTCGTGGTGGTGGTGGTGGTGGTGGTGGTGGTTGCGTGGGTGGTGGGAGTGGTGGGAGTGTCGCTGATGGTGGCGGTGGTCATTGGTGGTGGCGGCGGTGGCAGAGGTGCGGGTGGTGGTGGCGGTGGCGGTGGCGGTGGTAGTAAATTTGGTGCTTTGGGGAAGTTGATGGAGAAGACTTGGAAGAAGAGGCGGGGAAGACAGTGGTGGATCTCTCGGTACAGCAGACTGTGTGGGCGGGAGATGGGATTGGATTGAGGGGAGAGAATGGAGGAGGAGGAGGAGGAGGAGAGAGAGGGAATGGAGGAGGAGGAGAAGAGAGAGAGAGGGAATGGAGGAGGAGAGAGAGAGAGGGAATGGAGGAGGAGGAGAGAGAGAGGGAATGGAGGAGGAGGAGAAGAGAGAGAGAGAGGAATGGAGGAGAGAGGAGAGAGAGAGGGGAATGGAGGAGGAGGAGAGAGAGAGAGAGAGGAATGGAGGAGGAGGAGGATGAGAGAGAGGGAATGGAGGAGGAGGAGGGAGAGAGAGAGAGGGAATGGAGGAGGAGGAGAAGAGAGAGAGAGGGAATGGAGGAGGAGGAGGGAAGAGAGAGAGGGAATGGAGGAGGTGGAGAAGAGAGAGAGAGAGGGAATGGAGGAGGAGGAGAGAGAGAGGGAATGGAGGAGGAGGAGAGAGAGAGAGGGAATGGAGGAGGAGGAGGAGAGAGAGAGGGAATGGAGGAGGAGGAGGAGGAGAGAGAGGGAATGGAGGAGGAGGAGAAGAGAGAGAGAGTGAATGGAGGAGGAGAAGAGAGAGAGAGGGAATGGAGGAGGAGGAGGAGAGAGAGAGGGAATGGAGGAGGAGGAGAGAGAGAGGGAATGGAGGAGGAGGAGGAGAGAGAGAGGGAATGGAGGAGGAGGAGGAGAGAGAGAGGGAATTGAGGAGGAGGAGAGAGAGGGAATGGAGGAGGAGGAGGAGAAGAGAGAGAGAGGGAATGGAGGAGGAGGAGGAGAGAGAGAGAGGGAATGGAGGAGGAGGTGGAGAGAGAGAGAGAGGGGGAATGGAGGAGGAGGAGGAGGAGAGAGAGGAGGGGGGTGGGGGGGACAACGTAAGACAACATGATACAAGGTAAATTCTATATCAAAGAAGGCAATAGATTAGCGAGTACATTTTGTTTTACGTGTAACACTCGCCCAAACGAAAGACTAAAATCAGTCGGAAGAAGCAACTTGTAGTAAAGAAAGGGGGGCAAAAATATCAAAACACAATGCAAACACACGTGTCACTGTAGCGAGGATTTGATTTGGGTTGCAATAGAACAGATGAAAAAATCGGATATCATCATCATACTAAAATAATCAATCAATCACTTAATTGTCTGAACCAGAGTACAGAAGAAATTCGCCTTCAGGCTCGTCGTAGAGAAAATATTTTAAGAGAAATTAACTTTTGAAATTGGAGGCATTCATTCCATCATCAAATCAGAACACTCACACGAACATGGCGGGAAATAGTTGGGGGGGGGGGGGGGGGTGAGGGACGGAACGGCGTTGCACTCTCAATCAATATCACTGTAGATTTGTCAACAATATGATAGAAATGATCGACATACAAATACGTTAGTTAATAAGTCTTAATCTTAGAATTAAAACGGATTATATATATATATATATATATATATATATATAGAGAGAGAGAGAGAGAGAGAGAGAGAGAGAGAGAGAGAGAGAGAGAGAGAGAGAGAGATGATGGACAGCAGGTGAGGGCGGGAGTGGGGGAAGTGGGTACGAACTAAATTAAAAGGTGAGAGGAGGGGGGGGGATAAATATAATAACAAGGAAAGCTTTACACATACACTCACACACACACACACACACACACACACACACACACACACACACACACACACACACACTGACGTGTACTCGCGCGCATGCTCTCTCTCTCTCTCTCTCTCTCTCTCTCTCTCTCTCTCTCACACACACACACACACACACACACACACACACACACACACACACGTCTCAGAAAAATAAGTAGAGACAAAGAAAATGGAAGGGGGTGGAGTGGAACTGATCGATAAACTTCACAATGCTGCTCATCAAGACGACTCTTTGTATGCATTCATTTTGTAAGTAATGCTTCCGTGTAACTTTTCGATCACGAGGTGGATATATTTTACACATGTGCTTTTGCACATGAAGAAGGCAAGAGAATGACCTGGGAGTTGAAAGAACATCTCCTCTCTCTCTCTCTCTCTCTCTCTCTCTCTCTCTCTCTCTCTCTCTCTCTCTCTCTGTGTGTGTGTGTGTGTCTGTCTGTAATTGTGCCCATTGTGCAAAGAATCAAGAGAGAATGAAGTTCACTTTGTTTTAAAATGCCCTGTGTTGACTGACTTACGAATCCAATTTATTCCCCCAAAATATTATATAAATCCATGCTTGTTTCGGTTATGTTTATTAATGGCATCTAACGATGAAAACACCATACGTAGTTTTGCTATGTATCTTTATAAAGCACTGCAATTAAGAGAGACACTCATTTCTTAGATTCACTGATAGGTTGTTGTGAATGACGTTGTATTGTTGATATTACCAATTGCAATGACACATGTAAAACTGTTATTACCCCCTATTCATATGGGGCTATGGCCTTAACTGAATAAGCCATCTTGAATATTGAATCTGTCTGTCTGTCTGTCTGTCTGTCTTAAGGATGAAGCTGGCAGAATGGTTAAGCCGCACATCTGCCAACATGGTGTCCGTGAGAGACTGGGTTCCATTCCCGCTCTTGCCCTTTCTCCCTAGTTTCAGGTTCGCCTCTCGTCATTCGGATGAGACTTACATAGTATGTAGGACGCATGCAGCATCCAGGAGGAAGTACTGGACAACACCGACAGCAGTGGAAGCCAAACTGTACGACACCCTGGAGGAGCTGCGACCGGACGGACGGCAGCCTTCATCGAGGACACCGGGCTGCTCATCTAATGGGAGGCGAACGAGGAAGAAGAAGAAGGAGATTCGGATGAGACGATAATAAACCAAAGTCCCGTGTACAGCACTCACTTGGCGCACTGAAAGAGAACTCACGGCAACAAAAGGGTTGTCCTTTGACAAAATTCTTTTTTTTAAAAGTTCACTCTTGATAGACACACAAATATAAAGGCATGCACTCAAGGCCTTACTAAGCACGATGGGTTATGCTGCAGGTCTGGCATCTGTCCTAGCACGTGTGCTGGTGTGGCGAAGATGGATTTGTCCGAACGCAGCGACGCCTTCTTGGGAAGCTGAGATTGAAACTCTTTGTGTTGCGTCTTTAGCTCGGTGTGTAGCACTACTGCACAGTACACACAGTGCATTCTCCAGTGTTTGTTTTGTTTTGTTTTTGGAAGGACGTATGACAGATACGTGTTCCCCATCCTCAGTGTTGTAGCCATTGTTGTAGCACCGCGCTTGGGACAACGCTCAGTATATATCACAGATTAACAAAAGCCTACAGCTGGGCCACCAGCAAAGTGAGAGCTGTATGATCAATGGTTTCTCCATTGCAGTGGGAAGTCATTTAGAGCTTAGTCTTTTATGAAGGACTGTAACTCTCAAACTATGAGGCAAGACTGCACTGGCTCTTAGTGCTGCCGCCTTGGGGGCTGGCTGGATGGCCATTTGGGAACCATCTCGACACCGGCTGTGCTGTCCTAAAACCCTCTTGGCCGAAAGAGTGGGGATGTAACTTGGGCAAGACACTCTCCGCTATAATCAAATTCAAGCCCAGAGAGTTGAGACAGCAGTTGTCTCCTCTTCTGTTCTGAT
>NC_134901.1:27404856-27407356 GCF_041734735.1 Babylonia areolata
AAGAAGAAGAAGAAGAGGAAGAGGAAGAAGAAGAAGACAACATGTTTCTAGGTTTACAGCAGAGATATCGTTGTCTCGATAAGTTCTCCAGTCTCCGTCACTCTCTCTCGTTGTGAAGGTATAAGAGCCGGTCAGCTTCAGTTCCAGTTGTTGCCGTTCTTGTTAAACCTCAGACTTTGCGCGGTCTTTGAAGCCGTGAACTTTTATCACATCTTTTACAGGATGTGAGACCATCAAATGAGATAGGTTAGTTTGTGACTCTTGATATGTGTGTGTGTGTGTGTGTGTGTGTGTGTGTGTGTGTGTGTGTGTGTGTGTGAGAGAGAGAGAGAGAGAGAGAGAGAGAGACATAACAACTCAAGAACATTTATTCTTTAGTCCGTTGCCACTGATCGTAAAGGAACAGGATCAGCATTGCCAGTCAAACAATTCGTCAAATGAAGGGATCCAGAAACACGGGGTGGGGGGAGGAAAGCGTTAACGGCTTCTGTTGGAGAGACAGAGACAGACAGACAGACAGACAGGCAAAGAGAGAGATAAAGAGAGACAGACAGATCGACAAAGAGAGAGATAAAGAGAGACAGACAGATCGACAAAGAGAGAGATAAAGAGAGACAGACAGACCGACAAAGAGAGAGATAAAGAGAGACAGACAGACAGGCAAAGAGAGAGATAAAGAGAGACAGACAGACAGGCAAAGAGAGAGATAAAGAGAGACAGACAGACAGACAGGCAAAGAGAGAGATAAAGAGAGACAGACAGACAGACAGACAAAGAAAGACAGAAAGAGAGACAGACAAAGAGAGAGAGAAAGAGATACAGACAGACAGACAAATTGAGAGAGAGAGACGAAGAGAGAGAGACAGAGACAAAGAGAGAGAGGGAAGGAGGGAGAGAGAAAGCAGAGGGGGAAGACAGACAGGCTGAGACATTGAGAGACAGCCATATGGACAGAAATGAAGAGAGTCAAACCGAGACAGAAATCGCAGCCCTCCTGCCCCCTGCCCCCCTACCCCCACCCCCACGCCCCCCCAGCCCCCACACCCCCCCAGCCCCCACGAAAAAAAACAACAAAGCAAAGAATGTAGCAAGCTGACAAACATGCCCCTGATGGAAACGGGAAGGGGCGCAGAGAAGAGGGACCAGCTGGGGGTGGGGGGGGGGGGGGAGAGAGAGAAGGAAGCTGGACGGATGGGGTAGAGAGGAAAGAGGAAGGAGGAGGATGGGTGGGGAGGTGAGAGGGAGTTAGGGTGGGCGGTGAGGGGGACGGGGGGGGCGAGGGGGGGGGGCGGGCAAGGGTCTCATGACCGAAGCCATCAGCCAGTATCTAGATATCGTTCCTCAGTTCGTCAGAGCACCCCCACCCCCACCCCCCACCCCCCCACCCACACCCCCTCCCCGTGCTAAAGTCTTCGAGACCCCCACGCGCTCTGAAAGGAAACGGCGATTAGGTTTCTGCTTGTCAAAGGCGAGTGTGCCAGAAATTAAATTTCTAGCATTAAAGGTGATTGTAGTCCTAGGGGCCTTGTATTTCGGGTCCCGGGCCCCCAGCTCTCTCTCACTCCCCCCCCCCCCACACACACACCACACACAAACACACACCTCCCTCTCTAGCCATCCCCCTTCTTTGGAATCCCCCCTCCTCCTCCTCCTCTATACCCTGATCGCCGCCCCCCCCCCCCTTCCACCACCACCACTACTCTTCTCTTTATTCCTCTCGCTGTTCCCTTTCTCTCATCTGTCCCTCCTGCACTGTCCTGTTCTCTTCTACACTCTAAAACCTCACCTCACCTCCCTTCCCCCAACCCTGTATTTGCGTCTCAAGCACACACACACACACACACACACACACACGCACGCACGCACGCACGCACACACGCACACACGCACGCACGCACGCATACACGCACGCACGCACTTCAGCGCGCGAACGGACAAACATGAACACATACATGCATACACGCATAACACACACACACACACACACACACACACACACACACACACAAACACACACACACAAACAAACACACACTCACACACGCACACGCGCGCGCGCGCATACACACACACACACATACACACACGCACACACAAGCAAACATAAACACACCACACAGACTACACACACACACACACACACACACACACACACACACACACACACACACACACACACGCACGCACGCACGCACGCACGCACGCGCGCGCGCGCCCGCGAGCTTCTCAAAGATTTTTTTTTTGGGGGTGGGGGGGAGGCGTGGGGGGGGGGGGGGGTGGGGGGGAACAACAGCCGGCCGCAGACGTTATTCGGGTCTTCTTCCACAAAGAAATATTGAATTCTGTTACCCTCATCTTCTTCTTCCCTCCTCCCGACCCCCCCCCCCCCCACACACACACACACGCTCTCTCTCTCTCTCTCTCTCTCTCTCTCTCTCTCTCTCTCTCTCTCTCGATTGGATTCTGTTACCCTCCTCATCACACCCCACCTCTCTTCCCT
>NC_134901.1:27412356-27437356 GCF_041734735.1 Babylonia areolata
CCCCCCCCCACCTTCTCCCCCCGCACCCCCAATACAAAAAACAACAACCCTCTCTTCTTCTCCTCCTCCCCTCCCCCTTCTCCCTTCCTCCCCTTCCCTTCATCCCCCCACCCCCTACCACCACCCCCAACCCCTTCCTTCCCCACTCACCCCCCCCACCCCCCTCCCCACCCCAAACCCCCCCCCCCCCCCCCCACACTCCCACCTCACAAACGGATCAATGGAGGAAGCCACGGCAAGAAGTTTTCAAACTTTATTCATTAAGAAATTTGTCCGCAAGACGCTTCTCTC
The DNA here is from genome assembly GCF_041734735.1 of Babylonia areolata. NCBI lineage: Eukaryota > Metazoa > Mollusca > Gastropoda > Neogastropoda > Buccinidae > Babylonia > Babylonia areolata. The sequence continues at coordinate 27,412,648 of NC_134901.1, forward strand.
CTTTCGGACAACACTTTAATCCTAAGGCCCAGGCGCTGCGACGGTCGTGAGACATTACTTTTGCTTAGATCTAATAAAAGGGGAAAGGGAGGAAACATGGGGAGGAAATTTGGCCAACATTGCTCGGATCTGTTTAAAGAAAAAAGAAAGGAGGAGAGAGAAGGGGAAGGGTGGGGAAGAAAGAAGGAGAAAGAGAAATAAAGAAGAAAAGTGTACAGGGAAAAAACGAAAAAAAAAAAAAAACCCCAAAAAGGAGAAAAAAAAACAAACAGATGTACTGTTTCCGCGGACGTTTATAGAACGTGTTGATGAAATGAGGAAACTTTTTAGGAGCACTGTTTTCTTCTTCTTTTTTTTTCTTTTTTTCTTTTTTCACTCTCTCTCTCTCTCAATTGCATGCAACCGAAAAATATTTGATTGTATGACTTGAGTCTATACATGCTTCTGTATGCTTTTTTTTTTTTTTTTTTTTTTTTTTTTTTTTAACGGTGGTGTATCACCTAACTTTGTATTTCTGAACCTTTTTCTTATGTGTGTGTGTGTGTGTGTGTGTGTGTGTGTGTGTGTTCTTTCATTATTGTTTTGTGATTGTCTGTTTTCTACAACTGCCTTCGTGAATCTCTTGAATGTTGCCACCAGTGTCTGACTTGTGCAACTACCTTTACGAAAGCATACGTCGTTCACAATCGTTTATCTCTTAGCTTCGTTAAGATTAAAATGAACTGGGAATATGCAGCAGAAGTAGTAGTGGTGGTGGTGGTGGTGGTGGTAGTGTTATGGGTTTTTTTTAAATCGTTTTTTCTTTCTTCTTACAATGTGATTTACTGTGTAGATAAGATGATTTTATAGTATGCGTGATAATCCTCCAAGACTTGGCTCTATGTTTACATGTGGAGGGGAGTCGGGTGGGGGGGGGGGGGGAGGGTTCGTGTGTGTGTGTGTGTGTGTGTGTGTGTGTGTGTATGCGTGTGTGTATGCGTGTTTGCGTTCGTTCGTTCGTTCGTTCGTTCATTCGAGGGCCTGGTCATGTTTATGCTGTACGCTTGAGGCATCAAACCCTCACACCCATCCCGCTCTTCCTCCACGTAAGTATATATTTATGTTCCACTGGTTTTTCCTGCCTCTGACTTATTGTTGGTTTGCTTGTAGTTCTTTTCTTTAACTCTCTCCATACGAACGGCGAAAGAGACGACGAAAGAGACGACGTTAACAGCGTTTCATCCCAATTACCATCATCAAAATATTGCAAGCGGAAGGCTCTTATACTGAAGAGGTGAATGTTGACAAAGAATACCACAATTCTGACGACGGAAGCGAAAGGTTGGGTCATTCAGACACCCACTGGACATCCGAGGGGTCTGTGTAGAGGAGAAGAGAGGACTGGACCGTACTGAGTGAGTTAATGTATTTATCTATCATTTTTTTCTTTCCTCAAGGCCTGACTAAGCGCGTTGGGTTACGCTGCTGGTCAGGCATCTGCTTGGCAGATGTGGTGTAGCCTATATGGATTTGTCCCAACGCAGTGACGCCTCCTTTGAGCTACTGAAACTGAAAACTGAATTGTGGGTCCTCCGTGACCTGGCAGTGTTGCTGTGACCCAACCACCGTCATCATCCCTCTGCTCACTATCACGTCAAGGGTTTGGCGTGACGACTGTGTGAGGGGTTTTGTTCCCGTTCTGGAGTCGTCGTTGTTGTTGTTGTTGTTGTTGTTGTTGTCGTTATTGTTGTTGACGTTGTTATTGTTGTTGACACTTGTTATTGTTGTTGACACTTGTTGTTGTTGTTGTTGCTGCTGTGGATGTTGTTGCTGTGGATGTTGACGTTGTTGTTGTTGTTGTTGTTGACACTGTTGTTGTTGCTGTCGACGTTGTTGTCGTTGTTACTCTGTTGTTGTTGTTGTCTTTGTTGTTGCTGTGGATGTTGACGTTGTTGTTGATACTGTGTTGTTATTGTTGTCTTTGTTGCTGTGGATGTTGACGTTGTTGTTGTTGTTGTTGACACTGTTGTTGTTGCTGTTGACGTTGTTGTCGTTGTTACTCTGTTGTTGTTGTTGTCTTTGTTGTTGCTGTGGATGTTGACGTTGTTGTTTTGTTGTTGACAGTGTTGTTGTTGCTGTTGACGTTGTTGTCGTTGTTACTCTGTTGTTGTTGTCTGTGTTGTTGTTGTGGATGTTGACGTTGTTGTTGATACTGTGTTGTTATTGTTGTCTTTGTTGTTGTGGCTGTTGTGGAAGTTGACGTTGTTGTTATCGTTGTTGACACTGTCGTTGTTGTTGTTGTTGTTATTGTTGTCTTTGTTGTTGTGGCTGTTGTGGAAGTTGACGTTGTTGTCATCGTTGTTGACACTGTCGTTGTTGTTGTTGTTGTTGTCTTAGTTGTTGTTGTGGATGTTGACGTTGTTGTTGTTGTTGACACACTGTTATTGTTGTCTTTGTTGTTGTTGTGGATGTTGTTGTTGTCGTTGTTGACACTGTTGTTGTCTTTGTTTTTGTTGTTGTTGTGGATGTGGATGTTGTCGTTGTTGACACTGTTGCTGTTGTTGTTGTGGATGTTGACGTTGTTGTCATCGTTGTTGACACTGTTGTTGTTGTCTTATTTGTTTTTGTTGTTGTGGATGTTGACGTTGTTGTTGTTGTTGTTGTTGTTGTCTGTTGTTGTTGTCTGTTGTTGTTGTGGATGTTGAAGTTGTTGTTGATGACACTGTTGTTGTTGTTGTTGTTGTTGTCTTTGTAATTGTTGTGGATGTTGACGTTGTTGTTGTTGACACTGTTGTTTTTTGTTGTCCTTGTTGTTGCTGTTGACGTTGTTATTTTTGTCGTTGACACTGTTGTTGTTGTTGTTGTCTTTGTTGTTGCTGTGGATGTTGACATTGTTGACACTGTTATTATTGTCTTTGTTGTTGTTGTGGGTGTTGACATTGTTGTTGTCGTTGACACTGTTGATGTTGTTGTCTTTGTTGTTGTTGTGGATGTTGACGTTGTTATTGTTGTTATTGACACTGTTGTTGTTGTTGTCGTCTTTGTTATTGCTGTGGATGTTGACGTTGTCGTTGTCAGTGTTGACACTGTTGTTGTTGTCTTTGTTGTTATTGTCGATGTTGACGTTGTTGTTGTCGTAGTTGACACTGCTTTTGTTGTTGTTATTGTTGTGGATGTTGAAGTTGTTGTTGTCGTAGTTGACACTGTTTTTGTTGTTGTTAGTGTTGTGGATGTTGACGTTGTTGTTGTCGTTGTTGACACTGTTGTTGCTGTTGTTGTCTTTGTTGTTGTTGTGGATGTTGACGTTGTTGTTGTCGTAGTTGACACTGCTTTTGTTGTTGTTATTGTTGTGGATGTTGAAGTTGTTGTTGTCGTTGTTGACACTGTTGTTGCTGTTGTTGTCTTTGTTGTTGTTGTGGATGTTGACGTTGTTGTTGTCGTAGTTGACACTGTTTTTGTTGTTGTTAGTGTTGTGGATGTTGACGTTGTTGTTGTCGTTGTTGACACTGTTGTTGCTGTTGTTGTTGTTGTTGTTGTGGATGTTGACGTTGTTGTTGTCGTTGTTGACACTGTTGTTGCTGTTGTTGTGGATGTTGACGTTGTTGTTGTTCTCCTTCTTTTTTCTTCATTCCTCCTCCCTCCATCTTCCTCCGATCTATCTATCTATCTATCTCTATCTATCTATACATACATACATACATACATACATACATACATAAACGTAATCTATTTATTTACCTACTTTTTTAATACCTTATTGTATTCATTCATTCATGTTCATGTATATATTGATTTTTAATGGGTTTATTCACTTATCTATTTTATTTGTCGATTTGTTGGGGGTTTTTTTGTTGTTGTTTTTTTCAGTTTTTTTCCCCTATAAATCTGCCTTCCATTGTTTTACCTGATTTTTTTAAAAATTTGTTTATTTAGCTATCTATCTCATTTGTCTATTTGGGTTTTTTCAGATTTTTTTAATTTTTTTTTTAATCTGCCTTCTATTGTGTTCATTTCATCTTCATAAATGTTTTTGTGCTAGGCTGGAACGTTTTCAGAAAGTCGTTTATTCATTTGTGTATTCCCTTCTGGTTTACATAGATAGATAGATAGAGAGTTGGCGCACTGAAGAATCCACTGCAACATCAGTGTTGTCCTCTGGCACCATTCTGTAGAATAATCCACTCTGATGATGCACAGTTTCAGTTTCAGTTTCAGTAGCTCAAGGAGGCGTCACTGCGTTCGGACAAATCCATATACGCTACACCACATCTGCCAAGCAGATGCCTGACCAGCAGCGTAACCCAACGCGGCCATGCTGCAGTGGATTCTTCAGTGCGCCAACTCTCTATCTATCGGTACAAAAGGCTTAACTAGTTGCGCTGGGTTATGCTGCTGTCAGACATCTGCCTAGCAGATGTGGTGTAGCGTATGTGGATTTGTCCGAACGCAGTGACGCCTCCCCGAGAAGGTGAAACTGAAAACAACAACAACAACAACTGATATAGTAATTTATGTGCTTGTTTATTTATTCATCAACTTATTTATGCATTTATTTTCTATTTATTTATTTCTTTTTGTGTGATTCGACGATCAAAAAAATTACTTGAAATACATGGTATAATCGTTTATATATATTCTTTTTTTTTTAATTGTTTGTTTTATTTATTTTGCAATTTTAATTTTTGCAATTTATATGCGCCTGTTTCTTGTTTGTGACACGCGCGATATTTCTTATTTTGCTCATAAATTATAACCGTTTTTTTATTTGTCGTTGTTGCATTAGACAGTGTATATTAATTTCCAAGACTCTCTCTCTCTCTCTCTCTCTCTCTCTCTCTCTCTCTGTGTGTGTGTGTGTGTGTGTGTGTTTTGTGTGTGTGTGTGTGTCTCTCTCTCTCATTCGTAACCCATTAAAAAGGAAGGTGCATTTGATATACAGTAGCCAGTGGTGTCTGTCTGTGTGTGGAGGAAAATCATGCCAGTGTGTACTTTATGGAATACCGTTTTTACGGCTAGGCGTCACTTTATTTGGGAGATATTTCAGCTTTCTTTTTCTTCCTCTTCTTCTTCTTCTCCTCCTCCTCCTCCTCTTCCTCCTCCTTTTCCTCCTAAGACGTTCATCAGCCAATACAAAAAGTACGTGAGGGAAATTTCGAATCCCGCTCTCGTCCTTTCTGCGAAGTTTGAGTGGAAAACCAAACTGAGCGTGTAGTCATTCGGATGAGACGATGAACCGAGATCCCGTGTGCAGCACGCACTAAGCGCACTGAAAAAGAACCCATGGCAACGAGAGTGTTGTCCTCTGGCAAAATTCTGTAGAAGAAAATCCTTTGTGATAGGTACTGAAACATAATTATATATGCACATTTATTTATTTATTTATTAATTAATAAAATTATTATTTATTTATTTATTTATTTATTTATGTACGCTTATAGTTGACTTCATCAAGTTTTTGTGCCTTATACATAGTATTATTAGTGGTAGTAGTAGTATTTATCTATTATTTATTCACCCTTTTCTTTTTTTTTCTCTCTCTCTCTCAAGGCCTGACTAAGCGCGTTGGGCTACGCTGCTGGTCAGGCATCTGCTTGGTAGATGTGGTGTAGCGTATATATGGATTTGTCCGAACGCAGTGACGCCTCCTTGAGCTACTGAAACTGAAACTGAAACTATTATATGCATGCACTAACTAAGAGCGTTTGGGCTACGCTGCTGGTCAGGCATCTGCTTGGCATAGTGTGGTGCAGCGTATACCACGAATTTGTCCGAACGCAGTGACGCCTCTTTGAGAAACTGAAACTGAAACTGAAACTCTACCCCTCCTCTATCATGGGATGAGCGTAGTAGATAACGAGACGGCACTGTGTGTGTGTGTGGTACCTGTTGTAGCAGTCGCATCAGCAGCAGCGGTAATGATAGTAGTAGTAGTAGTAGTAGTAGTAGTAGTAGAAGTGGCAGTAGTAGTAGCAGTAGCACCAGAACCAGCAGTACTGTCAGGACAAAGCAGTAGCAGCAGTAGTAGTAGTAGTCGTAGTTTCATTTAACGTTTTTCACATAATTATAGGATCACTGAACGGTTGGTGCGGTGAGGGTGGTGTCGCGCGCGCACGTGCGCACACGCGCTGTCACTGAGAGTGGGACCAGCAAAGAAAGAGACCATAATCTCCACCGAAAACAAATATCAAACAATGCAACTACACACAGACACACAGACACAGACACAGACACACACACACACACACACACACACACACACACACACACACACACACCTCCCCTACACCAACACATACACACACACATAACACCCCCCTCCCCCCTCCACACACACACACACACACACACACACAACACTGACTGAATCATACACAGCCTGACTCGCCAAGTCATCCTCCACCACCGTTTGAGGGAGGTGGATGGATGTGTGTGTGTGTGGGAGGGGGGAGTGGTTGGTGGTAGTGGTGATGGTGGTGGGGGGGGGGGGGGAAGGAGGTGATGTGTGGAAGACTCGGGTCATGACTGCTGATGACGGGGTCACTCCATATGACGGAAGGACAACCCTGTCGTGCCACCCAAATTATGTCCCCTGATTGCCGGGTGCAGAGAGGGCGGGGTTTTCATCAGAGGACAATTAACAGAGGGGGCCAACATGGCCGCCCTGGGGTCGCGTGAGAAACTGTGAAGGCGGGGACAGGGGGGAATTGACGTCCACACGCATCAGAGGTGGGGGGGTTGGGGGGTTGGGAGGGGCGGCGGGGGGGGGGGGTGGGGGGGGGGGGTAACGGAGGGGGTAGAGGGTGGAATGGATGGGATATGAGATGTATTAACGGGAGAGAGATTGGAGGGGGTGAAAAAAAAGGGACCTGGGTGTAGTGGTGGGTTTGGGTTGGGTTGGGTTGGGGGAAGGGTGGAGGGGAATATTTGGGGTGTGGGGGGTGGGGGTGGGAATGTGTATTCTCGTGTTTGAAGTTGTGTTATAGACTGTCTGTCAACTATGGCTATCAGGCGAGTCAAAGGACTAGTCATTCAGTCATCAGGCTGTCAAAAGATCGAGTCATCGTGTTTTGGTGTGTCCGTTTGATTGTTGCCAAAACCCTGATCTCTTCCGCTTGGGCTGATTTTGTCATGATTTAGATTGTGGTGTTGTTTTTTGTTGTTTTTTTTTTTGGTGGCTTTTTTTTTGGGGGGGGGGGGGGCGAGGGGGGGAGGTTTGGCGGGGTTGGGCTGGGGGGTGTAGTAGGGGGAGCTTGTTATTGTTGCTATGCATATTTGTCCCTTTTCCGTCTGCCCCCCTAACTCCCACTTCCCTTCACCCCTGTGTTTTGAGAGAAGGAGAAGAGGGAGGAAGAGAGGGGGGAGGATAACAAACGGCGACAAGTATTCACATTTTAGCGGAGGCATTGAAAGACTAGGGTCTGTGTCGACTTTATTGATCTGGGGGCTGCTCTGTCCCAGTTTTGATGACGCACTCCTTGATTTTATGTCTTGATTTATTCATCTGTTTATCTTGTTTTTATCTTTGTTGTATTTTTTTGAGAGAGATTGTGTATTCATGTAAAAGCCATAGGCCCACAACGATGCACAGAGAGAGAGAGAGAGGGAGAGAGAGAGGGGGGAGAGAGAGAGAGAGAGAGAGAGAGAGTGACAATGACAGGAGAGAGAGGCAATGACAATGACAATGACAAATTTTTTTTTATTGGCAAATAGCGTTTTACAGCTCCAGTGCCAAGGGGGATTATTCAGCTTATTTTAGTAGACGACGAAAAGAAAAAGTAAAACGAAAAATATGGGGAAATAACAAGCAAATAAGTACATATTCATAAACACATAAACACTCATACATTCACACCCACAACATTAATACAACATATTCCATATTACTCATGCATAATACTAAGTAATTAATTCGAACATATGACCATCCAACTTTGCAGCCGAGCCTTTTTTGGTTATTTACCAATCTAAATTGAGTTATGGATCTTATATTTTATTCTGCATTATGTTTCTATCATGTTAAAACGATCGTTCGGTTAATCTTTTCCTTCGAATGTTGTATGCTTCTACAATATATTTGGCGAGTGAAAATAGGATGTCTTCATTATCTGATGAAAGGATAGCTATATGACAGGAGAGAGAGAGGGAGAGAGAGAGACAATGACAATGACAGTAGATAACTGAGAACTCAGAATTCTTTTAATGTCAGTAGCTTAGCCCTAATGACATGGGGGTACAATCATAACAACAACAACAACAACAAAATAGTTCAGAAAAGGTTAAAAGACTATTCAAAACATATGATTGTGAAAATCCATTGATAAAGAAACTACACAATTTCGACCATCCAATGCACATTTGTGATAAGAATAAATCACAATATATCTGTAAAAGAGGACAAAATGTCTTTCATGCATAACATAGCAGTCTACACAAAGTCAATTTCTTTAGGAACAACAGTGAGTGATGTTTTTTCACTTTTCTTCGAATATTATATGCTTTGGTAATATTCTTTGCAAGAGACTAGATTGAATTTTCCTGATGTACCTCAAATACACTGAACAGATCTCCATTCTTTGCAGAACATGTTTTTAAAGACAGTACATTTTTCACGAATATCAGCGTACGCTTTGCAGCAAGTAGAGAGAGAGAGAGAGGATTTATTCACTTAAGGCCATAGCCCCACATGAATGAAGGGCGATAATACAATATGTAGATGTCACCATAACCATCAGATAACATTCACCATTTTCACAATTAATTAAAGAAATTATGATAACACCGTTTCTCTTAAAAGGTCTGTGTAAATACAGTGCCAGATTACGTATGACATCATTATCAGATGATGCCATCAATAAACATAATTTAAACGAACATGGACGTTCATAATATTTCTTTGGAATAAATCTTACGCGAAAACCATGTAACACATCAAAACAAAATGCACTTCAACATTTTGAGTGCTTGCACAAAGGACACAGTTTCTTTGTATGATCAACAATCTAATTACGCTATCTGTGCACATGTGCATATAATAAAATATGTGTGTGAGAGAGAGAGGGAGAGAGAGAGTTTTCTATGAGAAGTGGTCACAACTCATGAAGCGAAACCACGTGCATAGTCCGCGTGCATTCGCACTCACACTATAATGCATGTGCGAGTACATTCGCTTAAGTTGGTGAGTTTCTTCACACGTACACACACACACACACACACACACACACAGAGGCAAAGCAAAACACGAATCAATAAAGTGATCATCTCTCACGCTCTCTCTTTCTCTCTCTCTCGATTCACACATTTGCCTCGTCAGTGAGTACGTGCACGCACGCGCGCGCATGTGAGTATTTGTGTGTGTGGGTGGGGGGAGGGGGGCGTAAGGGGGAGGGCGTGTGCATATGTGTGTGGGCGTGTGTGTGTGTGTGGGCGTATGTGTGTGTGTGTGTGTATTGAGAAAAAGACACACGGACAGACACGAGAGATAAGATTGAAGACCTGAGTTTTCTGCCAGTCATCCTCCAGACATTCACTAAAGAACTCCCCCAACCCCTCCACTGACCTCCAACATCCTGCACCCCCGTCACCCCCCCCCCCCCACACACACACACACACACACACTCTCTCTCTCTCTCTCTCTCTCTCTCATCTTCCTGCGACAGTTGAGCTAGCTGTGCGCGTTAATCGCAACACTTGAGGGCAGAACAACACCGAGTTACGTCCCCTGAAGGTGCAAAGACGAATGCTTTGTGGTTATCTTCAAGTTGAAGGAGGGTAGGTGGTGGTGGTGGTGGTGGTGGTGGTGTGGAGGCTGTAGGGGGAGGGGAGGTTTGAGGGGGGGGGGGGAGAGGGGGGGAGTGAAAGCCGTCTACCCCTCCCGATCCTTCTTCCTCCCCCACGACCACCCCCTTTCTCCCCCCCAAATACGAGAGACCGAGCAAGGAGTAGAGAGTTCTACACAATCATAGCGTACACGATAACAAGGTCCCGGAGAAAGGGGGGGCGGGGGGGAGGGGGGGGGAGAAGGGGGGTGGGAGGAGTTTTCTCCTCTTTCCTAGCGGACATTTTTTAGCACCCGTTTTGACTTCCAGATAACAAACACACACACCCCCTCCCACTTTGGCTACAAACACGCATGCATCACTTGGCGTGCGACGCAGGCTCTTTCTCTCTCTTTCTCTCTTCCCCTCTCTCTCTCTATCATTCTGTGTGTGTGTGTGTGTGTGTGTGTGTGTGTGTGTGTCTCGTTGAAGATGGAGTCGGTTTCGCACGCCCAAATGAATCCGCTTTCTGTCTCTTTTATCGGAGGTTTTCACTCCCCTTCAGTTATCGCGGGGGTGTTCTGTAATGAAGTGTTCCACTTGAGACGCTTTGTCGTTTGGAAGCCAGGAAGGAAGCCCCTCCCCACCCCCACCCCCCAAAAAGTGTCTGTTGTGAGGTGTGTGTGTGTGTGTGTGTGTGTGTGTGTGTGTGTGTGTGTGTGTGTGTGTGCTTGCTTGCCTCTGTGTGTGTGTGTGTGTGTGTGTGTGTGTGTGTTTGAAAGAGAGCATGACTGAGAGTTGGGTGGTGGTGGTGGTGAGGTACCTTAGTCAGCAAGGCAGGCGTGAGAACAGCCAAGCTGAGCGTGTTAATCATGCTGCAGAATTTTTTTTTTTTTTTTGTCGTGCTATACTACATTCATTACGCATTCCGACCTGGCACGGAAAACACCTTGCGTCCATGTCTTTTGTCTCTGGAGGGCGGAGCACGCGCCAAACGGTGTGTGTGGCCATGCCCACTGGCAGGGTCGAGCACCCCCGCCCACTGGGATCCACTCTTGCACTCACAACAGCGGCTGACGTAAAAAAAAGGAGATAATAATAATAATAATAATAATATAATTAATTTTTTAATTAATAATAATAATAATATTGATGATGATGATATATTATTATTATTATTACGCCACTACCACCATCAATATCATTGTATGACGATAGTATAAAAACAAACAAACAAAAAAAAAACAAAAACGAATCATTTATCTGAACGATATCAGTGGATGCTGATTTTGACTTGAGCTCGGTTGTTCAGTTGGTGCAACTGAAAAGGTTTAAACCAAGACATCCAAATTCACCCCATTACCCTCTTTTTAAAAATTGTATTCTTTTATTTCTATTAAAACAACACAAATACGTTCTCCTTCCACCACCTCCTCACCCCCATTTTACTATAAAGCAATTTATTTCGGTCTTTTATATGATGACACCATGATATGTCCCTTGTTTGTTTTTTGTTGTTGTTTTTTTTCTGTTTTGACATGTTTTCCACCACTTTCGTTCAATGTTCATTTCGCAGATAAGCTGACAACTCAGTCACTGATCACCCGATAAACTTCAGCTTGTTAATCAGTGTGTTTGCAATATCTTTATCTCTTTTTAATTAAAAAATAAAATAAAATCATGTTTTAACCAAATCAGTCAGTCCGTGAGTGAATATAATGATGTTACAGGGAACGAACGATGAGCGCCCAATGGCAGCCGTCAGTCGGTTCTAGCCTGTTGTGTCAATGACCCCGTGTTTGTTAAAGCGCTTAGAGCTTGGTCCCTGAGCGAGAATATCAGTATCCGTATGATGATCATCATCGCTGTGATGATGTCTGTATGGTCGTGCATAAAGAATGGGGAGCGTTTCGTTAGTTTTTTTTTTTTTTTTTTTTTTTCCCTTTGTTTCTTCTTTTTTAATGGTCAAACCAAAAGCATAGTGTAGTATTACATACACAAATACACGTGAAAAAACAATAACATATATCAGTAAATGAAATAATTTTTTTTTAAGATAGATCAGTAAAACTGAAAAGAGACCTATCATTTAAATTAATTTTCCCTTCTTTGCCTATTTAGTTGGGTTTTTTTTCCTGTTTTGTATTTTGAATGTTTGAACGAAGTTATGGAGTGAAGAGCTAAAATGATGTGTCCTATGGTTACAAAACAATAACATACATCAGTAAATGATTTTTTTTTAAATTCAGTAAAACTAAAAAGAGACCTATCATTTAAATTAATTTTCCCTTCTTTGCCTATGTTGGGTTTTTTGTTGTTGTTGTTTTCCTGTTTTGAACGTTTGAACGAAATTATGGAGTGAAGAGCTAAAATGATATGTCCCATGGTTACAAATATCCAAGCATATTAGGAACATAGCACAGGAAATAGTAGAAGAACATATTTGAAAGACTGCATCATTGATACTTAACTTTGACATAAATGATAAGGGATAATGTCACACACTACAGAAAGCATATACATACTCAAAATTGAAAAAAAAAAAAAAAAAAAGAAAAGAAAAGAAAAAAAGAAACACACATGCACAGACACACACAGACACAGAGACACACACACAGACATGCACACACAGAGACATGCACACACACACACACACACACACAATGAAATAATCAGCAGCGTTTCAGAGCGGCATCAATTGTGATGTTGCCTGCCGTCCGCTGAGCGAAGTGTCCAGTCCCTCTGGCGGACGGTCCTTGTGCTGAAGCTTGGACCTGAGAGATACATGTCCGTCCTCACCCCTCCTGTTGCCTTCGCCTTCCCTTCACTGTGACAAAATAGTAAACGAAGAAGTACTTGAAAGAGATCTCACTCACTCACTCACTAACACTCACTCACCAACTCATTTTATGGCTGATTGTAAATCTTATGATGATTTGAGAAGTAAGTGTGTAATTTCTCAAAAAGGATTTGCAAAAAGAAAGGTTCTGTCTAGCATGCTAACATCCGAAGATCACGAGGTGATAATCTTGGTGGCAAAGTTTGTATCAGAAGCTTCGAAGATTGGGAAGTAATCACTACAAACAGATACAAACTGCGTGGTCAGATAAGTTTGACACTTTCTTCTGTAGCCGGTGTAGGAAACTGTTGATTTGATAGATGAATGAACGGAGTTACTGTGTTGGGCAGCCTGTTGATTGCTACCTTTGTTCTTCAAAGAAAGTACTTGGTTTTGTTTCGATATTTGCTGTCACCGTTTTCGTTCGTTTAGTCTAATGTTTTGTTATGCAATAAACGTATGTTGACGTATTCACCCATGTCATAAGAACCTCATGGCCAATGACATTAAAATGTCAAAGCGTCACTCACTCTCTCACTCACGCACTCACTAACCCTCACTCACTCATCAAAAGGGGGTTTGTTGATTCAGCACTCTCATTCTCAGTTGAGGAGTTTGTCTGATCCCACTGGGTCAGCTGGACAAAACGTAGCCGAATGATGGAGTTCTCCCGTCGGACCGACGGATGAGTAGGCAGGCAGGCTTGTCTGTCGGTGTGTGTCCTCATATGGGAGAAGAGGCCGATTCTGGATGGGCAGCACTTCTCACAAGTGTTGCAAGGGAAAACGTCTCCAGAAGTTGAGCCCTGCTTCCTTCGCTCACGCTTCTCCTTAATGGCCAGCGTTCTCTTGTTTTCAAACGTCTTTATGCCTCTAGAGCACAGCATCCTCCAGCGAGAGCGGTCAAGGGCATTAGTTTCCCAGGAAGCGATGTCTATGTCACAGGCTTTGAGGCTTGTCTTCAAGGTGTCCTTGAAGCGCTTGCAGGGTCTTCCAAGTTGCGGTGGCCTTCCTTCAGCTGGCCATACAAGAGCATCTTCGGGATCCTGCTGTCTGTCATGCGAACAACGTGTCCTGTCCAGCGTAGCTGGGACTGGATCAGCAGGCTTTCGATGCTGGGCAGGCCGCTCCTCTCTAGGACCTGGAGGTTGGAGACCCTGTCTAGCCACTTTATGCCGAGTACACTCTTTTAAAGCACCGAATCTGGTTTCATGGATGTCCACACCGTTAAGATTTTTATCAGCCATGGTCTTCATGCTCTTTATGGTCCGTGTGCGTTTGAAGGCTAATTTGAAAGCTTTTGTATAGAAGGTGTATGCAAGCCATTTATTTTACTGAAGAGATTTGTGAATGTTTAGAATACACACTAACCTCATTCTGCTCAAAACTAGATATTACGTATGACGTAAATGGTGCAAAGTCTCTTGGCTCTCAATGAACTAATGATTTCAAGCCAGTTAACATCTGTTTCAAAGAAGATTTCCGAACAAATATGCAAAACAACAACAACAAATCAACAACGAAAAAATCGGCAAACAACATTGGATTGGATTTTTTTTTTTTTTTTTTTTTTTTTAGAAACGACCAGTCAGATCAGAATAAAAAGAAAAAAAGAACAACCTAGAAAGATAGAAAATAGACAAACAGAAAACTGAGACGATATACTCGTAATATATTGTGACATGATAAAAAAAATAGAAAAAAAATAGAGAAAATGAATAAAGCTCAACAAGAAACAAACTAACAAACAAAAATGTCGCCCAACATTGACAAGGAAATCAGGGACATTAGAATACCAAGCAGTTGAAAAAAAAAAAAAAGCAAATAAAGGAAGCGATCGGCAACTGGAAGTCCATGAATGCGGGTAGACTTGTTGATGTTCGGGGAAGGGGAGTGTGTGTGTGTGGGGGGGGGGGGGGGGGATGGGTGATGGGGAGATGGAGGGAGGGGGAGGGAGAGGGTAGAAGGGGACGATCCGTTTCTCTGGCACCACATCGTCAGTCGATCTCGTGCAGCAAAGCGAGAGGAGGAATTCCCCCCCACACACACACACACACACTCACACACACGTCTCTCTCTCTCTCTCTCTCTCTCTCTCTCTCTCTCTGTATGTGTCTCTCTCTCTGTCTATCTCTCCCTCCCAGTCTCACTCAGTCTGTAAGTCTGTCTTCCTCACACTCACTCTCTTCCAGTCTCTCTCACTCTGTGAGTCTGTCTGTCTGTCTGTCTGTCTCTCCCTTATTCTGTGTGTGTGTGTGTGTGTGTGTGTGTGTGTGTGTGTGTGTGTGTGTGTGTGTGTGTGTGTGTGTGTGTGTGTGTGTGCGTGTGTGTGTGTGTGTGTGTGTGTGTGTGTGTCTTCTTTCTGCCTCTTTCCCTCTCTCTTCTCTCTCTCTCACACTTTCTGACTGTATGTCTGTCTCTCTATCTCACTCTCTTTGTCTCGGCCTCTATCTCTGTCTGTCTGTCTCCCTCTCTCTCTCTTTCTCTCCTCCCCCCCTACCCCGCCCCCCCCCCCCCCCACCCCCCACCCCCCACCCCCCCACCAACCTCTCTGGAACCCTGGTCACGGCCCCCGTGCATGTTTTGATGAACTTCTCCATCACGTTTAAGCCCTGTAAGCCGGTGTTTTCAATTTGAAATACTATCCATTCTCTTTCCTCGTCTTGTGTCGTGGGCCCCCTTGAAAGGATAAATGGAGTACCAAAAGATCCCCATAATGACCCAATGCGCACGCAGACACTCGTAATTCCACGCCCGGGCTCTCTGTCATGTGACGGCAGCCAGGAGATCTCGCGTGATAACTTTGCCGCCTCGTGACTGTCCGAAGACAGAGCCCTGAAGCTCGGGGGCCCAGGCGATTAGGGGTAGAGGTTGACAACAAAATTAAAACTATCTCCGTTTGTTTCTGAACGCGACTAGCGTGCGGGAGGAGCAGGGGAAGAAGAACGGGTTTCATCAAAGTGTCTATCAGGCCGACGTTGGCAAGGGGAAGGGGAGGGGGAGGAAGCACGAGGGCGAGAGAGAGTGTGCGAGGAAGGGACAGACTTAAGGTGAAGGGAGCTTTAATTACAGACGTCATTGGGGCCGGAGCTTCCCAGAGTCATTTTATAAACGGATTTTTGGACGCTTGCCCGTGCTCAGTCCGGCCTATTCATGAACGTCGTCTGCTACCAATGCTGATGAGGCTGACGGAGACTGAAGGAAGGTGGGATGGGGGGTGGGGGGGGTGGAGATATGTGGGGGGTGAGGGTGGTTGAGAGAGGTGGATTTAGAGATATAGATGGAAGGGTGGGGGAGTGATTGGGAAGAGTGTTAGAAGAAGAAAAGTAGAAAATCACTTTTGCTGTCTAGTTGGGTTTTTTTTCTTCTCGGGTAACCATTTTGTAGGCCTCACGTCAAGCGGTTTTATTTATTTGTTTAGAATTTTAGCCTGCGCATCTTCTGCCCCTTTATTTTTTTTATTTTTTTTTTAAATTGAAGAACATTATAGATGGCTTCACTTCAGTATCGATTTTCCCTACCCTTTAACTTGGAAGTAGGCAAGGTGTACGTTAAACCTTTTCCCCCTCTCTTTTAGGGGCAGTGGACCGGTATGTTTTAGCTTCCATTTCTACTCATTATAGACTTAAAAGCCTTCCAAATCAGGTTGCCGACGACAATTACAATGTCGTTTGCATTGCACATTGATAATAGAATCACACGAAAATGAATGGCGCATCTCATCATTTATTCAAAGCACGTGCAGCATCGCTGAAAATGAACAGAAATTTGATTGCCGTCCCAGCGACGCAAACGAGAAACTGCACAAACAAAATTCATATTGTAATATTGACAGCGGCTCCACGTTTCTGAAAACAGCTTTCGGTGTAGCCATTAATTATGTAAGCGTTTTATGTCTGTCGGTTCAACACGAAACCGGTCACAAACCTGTGGAGAAGAATACAGTTTCCCAGGATTCCTTTCAGACGCAGCGCCAAGACCCGTGGCATCACTCTGTCCCATGCCAGCCCGGCGTGACCAGCGTGCAGACGGAGCACACGAAACGGCAATCCGGTTCTTGTCTGTCGATAATATTCTTTTTTCATGAATGACAAAGAGGGTTGAATAAAAGAGAGTAGATGCTCTGGTTACACGGTGTAATTAGTTGGCGGAAGAAGCAATGAGACTCGCCAAGCGTGACTGAAAGGAAGCTGTAGATGATGATGAACCACAAAGGTGGTGTATGTGAAGTATGTGACCAGGACACAGTCACTAAGAAATAACGCGCGTTGTTAAAAGTATGGGGGAGGGGAGTGTATGGTTGAACGGGAGAGATGCGAACTTCTCGTTGTTAGTTGATAGTATGCATACACCCCTCTGAAAACAGAGTATGACTGCCTACATTGCAGGGATAAAAACGGTTACACTCGTGTATATAGGAGTGAGCGTGGGAGTCGCAGCCGACGAACGGAAAAGAAGCAGACTATAAATAAAGAAGATGAACAGACTATAAATAAAGAAGATGAACAGACTTTAAATAAATAAATAAACGAACGAACGAAGAAGAAGCAGATGACATGGGAACCTGTGTGAATCTTGCTTCATATAAGATCAAAGATTGTCACTCTTTCGGAGAGTTTTGATAGGTTCCTTTGTTGTTGTTGTTGTTGCGCTGCTGCTACTGCTGTGTTGTTGTTGTTGTTGTTGCTGCTGCTGCTGTTGTTGTTGTTGTTGCTGTTGTTGTTGCTGGTGCTGTTGTTGTTGTTGCTGCTGCTGCTGTGTTGTTGTTGCTGCTGCTGCTGTGTTGTTGTTGCTGCTGCTGCTGTGTTGTTGTTGCTGCTGCTGCTGTGTTGTTGTTGCTGCTGCTGCTGTGTTGTTGTTGCTGTTGCTGCTGTGTTGTTGTTGCTGCTGCTGCTGTGTTGTTGTTGCTGCTGCTGCTGTGTTGTTGTTGCTGCTGCTGCTGTGTTGTTGTTGCTGCTGCTGTGTTGTTGTTGCTGCTGCTGCTGTGTTGTTGTTGCTGCTGCTGCTGTGTTGTTGTTGCTGCTGCTGCTGTGTTGTTGTTGCTGTTGCTGTTGCTGTTGTTGTTGTTGCTGTTGTTGTTGTTGTTGTTGTTGCTGGTGCTGTTGTTGTTGTTGCTGTTGTTGTTGCTGCTGCTCCTATTGCGCTGCTGCTACTGCTGTTTTGTTGTTGCTGTTGCTGTTGTTGCTGCTGTTGTTGTTGTTGTTGTTGCTGCTGCTGCTGTTGCAATTGCTGCTGCTGTTGTTGTTGCCATTGCTGCTGTTGTTGCTGCTGTTGTTGCTGTTGTCGCTGTTGCTGCTGTTGCTGCTGTTGTTATTGCTGTTGCTGCTGTTGTCGCTGTTGCTGCTGCTGTTGCGCTGCTGCTACTGCTGTGTTGTTGTTGCTGCTGCTGTTGTTGTTGTTGTTGCTGTTGTTGTTGTTGTTGTTGTTGTTGCTGTTGTTGTTGTTGTTGTTGTTGATGCTGTTGTTATTGTTGTTGTTGCTGTTGTTGTTGTTGTTGTCGCTGTTGTTGTTGTTGTTGTTGCTGTTGTTGTTGTTGCTGCTGCTGCTGCTGCTGTTGTTATTGTTGGTATTGCTGCTGCTCCTGTTGTTGCTATTGCTGCTGCTGTTGTTGCTATTGCTGCTGTTGTTGCTGTTGCTGCTGCTGTTGCTGCTGTTGTCGCTGTTGCTGTTGTTGTTGCTGTTGCTGCTGTTGTTGTTGTTACTGCTGTTGTTGTTGTTGCTACTGCTGTTGCAATTGCTGCTGCTGTTGTTGTTGCCATTGCTGCTGTTGTTGCTGCTGTTTCTGCTGCTGTTGATGTTGCTGCTGTTGTTGCTGTTGCTGCTGTTGCTGTTGTCGCTGTTGCTGTTGTTGTTGCTGTTGCTGCTGTTGTTGTCGCTGTTTTTGTTGCTGTTGCTGCTGTTGTTATTGCTGTTACTGCTGTTGTTGTTGTCGCTGTTGCTGCTGTTGTTATTGCTGTTGCTACTGTTGTCGTTGTTGCTGCTGCTGTTGCTGCTGTTGTCGCTGTTGCTGCTGTTGTTGCTGTTGCTGATGTTGTTATTACTGTTGTTGCTGTTGCTGCTGCTCCTGCTGTTGTTGTTGTTGCTGCTGTCACTGCTCCTATTGCGCTGCTGCTGCTGCTCTGCTGTTGCTGTTGCTACTGCTGTTTCTGCTACTGCTGCTGTTGATATCATTATCTCTATATCAAATTGACCAAGTCTTTTTTTTTCAAAATATTTAGAAATTGGTCACCCGGGAACCAGTTTCACAGCGTCACATTCAGATTGCAATGCATGGGAAGTCTAACAATAAACAAAACTGATGTTGTTTCTTATCAGAAGGAGTGTGGGATGGAAGGGATGGGGGCCTTGCTCTACTGGTGTGTGTGTGTGTGTGTGTGTGTGTGTGTGTGTGTGTGTGTGTGTGTGTGTGTGTGTGTGTGTGTGTGTGTGTTGGGGGTCGCATATACGTGTGTGCGCCCGCGCGCGCGTGTCTAACAAGAAAGTTGTAAAACGTCACCTGAGAAAAAACCCAAACAGAACAAAAAAAACCCGACTACTACAAACCAAGGGCAAGAAAGAACACAGGTACACACAGGAAGGCCCCGCGCAAAAGACGAGATATTCAGACACCTCATAAAAATAGAATAAAATATGCCAAACCATAAAAAAAAGAAAAGAAACACAACAAAAAACCCATACCTCCTGTTTAACCTGTTCGTTAGCGTCACGCAAAAAACGGCGCTCCCCCCACCCCCCTCTCCATACCCGATGCCACTCTAATCTGTGTCGTTGCGAAGGGAGACAACCCGTTGACGAGACACTTATTACCCCCCTGTATCATCATACAGCCCCCTTGGCGCTGTCTCGAGTTTCGGACAGTAAACGTCGCGAGCTCCTCTTGGTTTGCGTGTGGCCTGTTTCAAGGTGTCTTTAATTTGCGGGTGGGCCGAGCACCAGTTCAGGAACATCCCCTGTACATTAAAATCCATGCGAGGTGGAGTATCCATGTGGGTGGTAACGCAGAACACTTTTTGTTGTTGTTGTTGGTTGTTTGCTTGCTTGATTTTTGTTGGTTTGTTTGTTTGTTTGTTCTTGTTTGGTTTTTTTCGTGTGTGTGTGTGTGTGTGTGTGTGTGTGTGTGTGTGTGTGTGTGTGTGTGTGTGTGTGTGTGTGTGTGTGTGTGTGTGTGTGTGTGTGTGCTTTCCTCTGCATGGCAATTGTCGGTCTTGCATTTCTTACATTTTTCTTTATGTATTGTTCCTTCTCTCGTGCTTTCTTCAACCTTTTCTTTCTTTTTTTTTCCTTCGAACCCTATGTTAGTGAGTTGGTGTTGTTTTCTTTTCTCTTCCTTGCTGGAAGGCGGCAGGCAAAGTGAAAGCACAAATTCCACGTTCACCTCATTGACTTCCAAGCTTATATGAGTGCTAAATGGCTGGTATGCATTGAGCTCTCCATGCCAGAGGTAAAAATGATTAGGATGGGAGGGAGGGAAGGAGGGGAGAGGAGAGGGGAGGACAGGGAGGAAGGGGGAACAGCAGGGCGTAATTACGAGGGAAGAATCAGAATCGTCAAGCCATGTCGATAACGTCTCTAGCCGTTTGTGTTCTTTTGATAGAGCGTTCTCTCTCTGTCTCTCCCTCTCTGTCTCTGTCTTTCTCTCTGTCTCTCTGTCTCTCTCTCTCTCTCTGTCTCTCTGTCTCTCTCTCTCTGTCATGTATAATGACGGGAAACTCTGGTTTCAAATCGTTTATAGAAAAAAATTCAGAGAGAGAGAGAGAGAGAGAGAGAGAGAAAGATATGGAATGAGTATATGTTGAAGGGATGGAACACACACACACACACACACACACACACACACACACACACACACACACACACGCACACACACACACACACACACACACCACAGCCAAACAATGTAACCGTCAGTTTGGAGAATCATTCATGGCAACCCCCCCTCCCCCTCCCCTGCCCACAAGCCGCGCAACTCCAACGATTTCCTTTTATCGCTCCCTCTCCCCACCTGTGTAGGTGATCATTGATGCTGATGATGATGACGACGACTGTGGTGGTCACGTTAGTATGGACTGTAGGTGATCATTGATGCTGCTGATGATGATGAGGAGGAGGAGGAGGAGGAGGATGACGATGATGAGGATGGTAAGGTTAGTATGGACTGTAGGTGATCATTGATGTTGATGTTGATGAAGACGTTGTTGAGGATGGTAAAGTTAGTATGGACTGTAGGTGATCATTGATGCTGTTGCTGATGATGATGATGACGATGATGAGGATGGTAAAGTTAGTATGG
This sequence comes from Babylonia areolata, assembly GCF_041734735.1. Lineage (NCBI taxonomy): Eukaryota > Metazoa > Mollusca > Gastropoda > Neogastropoda > Buccinidae > Babylonia > Babylonia areolata. The sequence goes on from NC_134901.1 coordinate 27,433,510, forward strand.
ACTGTAGGTGATCATTGATGCTGATGATGATGCTGATGATGATGATGACGATGATAATGATGGTAAGGTTAGTATGGACTGTAGGTGATCATTGATGTTGATGTCGATGATGAGGATGGTAAAGTTAGTATGGACTGTAGGTGATCATTGATGCTGTTGCTGATGATGATGATGACGATGATGAGGATGGTAAAGTTAGTATGGACTGTAGGTGATCATTGATGCTGATGTTGATGATGGCGATGATGAGGATGGTAAAGTTAGTATGGACTGTAGGTGATCATTGATGGTGATGTTGATGATGACGATGATGAGGATGGTAAAGTTAGTATGGACTGTAGGTGATCATTGATGGTGATGTTGATGATGACAATGATGAGGATGGTAAAGTTAGTATGGACTGTAGGTGATCATTGATGCTGATGTTGATGATGACGATGATGAGGATAGTAAAGTTAGTATGGACTGTAGGTGATCATTGATGCTGATGTTGATGATGACGATGATGAGGATGGTAAAGTTAGTATGGACTGTAGGTGATCATTGATGCTGATGTTGATGATGACGATGATGAGGATGGTAATGTTAGTATGGACTGTAGGTGATCATTGATGCTGATGTTGATGATGACGATGAGGAGGATGGTAAAGTTAGTATGGACTGTAGGTGATCATTGATGCTGATGTTGATGATGACGATGATGAGGATGGTAAAGTTAGTATGGATTGTAGGTGATCATTGATGATGATGACGACGACAATGGTGGTCACGTTAGTATGGACTGTAGGTGATCATTGATGCTGCTGATGATGATGACGATGATGATGGTGGTAAAGTTAGTATGGACTGTAGGTGATCATTGATGCTGCTGATGATGATAACGACGATGATTATGACGGTAATGTTAGAATGGATTGTAGGTGATCATTGATGCTGATGATGATGACGATGATGATGATGGTAAAGTCAGTTTAGACTGTAGGTGATCATTGGTGCTGATGATGATGACGATGATGATGATGATGATGGTAATGTTAGTATGGACTGTAGGTTACAGATCATTAATGCTGATGATGATGACGATGATGATGGTAAGGTTAGTATGGGCTGTAGGTGATCGTTGATGCTGATGATGATGACAGCGATGTTAGTGGGAACGTCAGTATGGCTAAAAAGAAAAAAAATAACATGACCTCGAGAACAACTTGAATAGATGCAAATGCGTAGATAAATGAAATAATTAACAGTAAATTGAATGGACGAAACGATCAATATGTAAATAAACTAATAGATAGATAGATAGATGACTAAATACATAAATACATAAATAAAACAAATATGCGACTGCTCTTCCGACATACAAAACTGATGACTACTAAGAAGACAATAAAGAGAATACACAACACACACACACACACACACACACACACACACACACACACACAGAGAGAGAGAGAGAGAGAGAGAGAGAGACAGACAGACAGACAGACAGACAGACAGACAGACAGACAGACAGAGACAGAGAGTAAACAAAAACAAACAAACAAAAAACGAGTGAAAAAATGTGTGTGTGTGTGTGTGTGTGTGTGTGTGTGTGTGTGTGTGTGTGTGTGTGTGTGTGTGTGTGTGTGTGTGTGTGTGTGTGTGTGTGTGTGTGTGTGTGTGTGTTTAAGGGGTGGAAAAAAGAAAAAAAAAAGAGCAAGACATAAATCCTCAGAACTGTTCAGGACATCATCAGACAAAGCGATATTCCAGCCAGAACGCCAGAGGTGCTGCAGTGGTAAGTGATAACACCTCTGCCTCCCAGGCTATTAATAGCTCTCGTCGTGCGCCACACACACACACACACACACAGACGCAAGATTCGTCTCCCTTGGTGGATAGAGAAGAAGGAAAAAAAAATCGCTTGTACAGTTTTGATTATCATCTGTGGATTTTATCTGTTTTCGTCTTTTTTTTTCTCTTTTCAACGTGTGTCTAATTTTGAATCAGTGTTTTTTTCTTCTTTATTTTCCCGGTTGGTATTCTTATGGGTTTATTTGTTTGTTTCTTTATGTTATTTATTTAGTTTATTTATTTATTCATTTATTTGTTGGTTGGTTTATTTGCTTGTTTGAACAGTTGTTGTTTGATTAACCATGTATTTGTTTTATTTTTCGTTTACTCATCAGTTCATAGATATGTTGTGAGGTCTGTAGTAGGCAGAAAGAAATAGTGTTTTACACACACACACACACACACACACACACATGCCAGCAAGCACGTATAATATACAATCAATTATGGACAAACATTATCACATACTGATATCCACAAAGTATAACTCATTAACGCACAGCCGACTTGCGTCCGGTTGGGTGGGGCAGAAATCGTCGAAAACTGCTTGTGTTGGATTCATTGTTTTGTAATATACCTACATACATTTCCAAATTAAGGAACATTTGGTGCAAAGACATTTATCAACAAAACAAAAAAAGAGGCAGTTATGATTTGGAGGAGAAAGACATAATTAACTTATTTTATTTGCCATGCATGAGGTTCAAATTAAAAAAAAAAGTTTAATATTGAATTATTAGCAACATCGTTAGTTGATAAAGGGAAATCGTGTGTGTGCGTGTGTGTGTGTGTGTGTGTGTGTTTATAATTTGCGTTCACCATACTCATTACCTTCAAGAGCCAATGGCAGGAGCCACACACATTGGAGACACACATTCAAACTTCATATTAGTTGTCGTATTTCGCGCTGCATAATTACTGGTTGTTTTGTTTTATGATGATAGAAACAACCTCAGCATCAGCAGGAATGATGATAACAACGAGAGCAATAATAACAATAATAATAACAACAACAACAACAATAATAGTAATAATAATAATAATATCATGATGATAATGATAACAATAATGATAATAAAAACAAATGCTTACGTAACCGCTTATCTATTTATTCATCTGTTTCACATACAGTTACCGTTTCTTTTGATCTAGGTGTATCGTATAAAACTCCAGTAAAAGCAGACGTTGTTTTGTTTTTTGTGTTTTTTTTTTCTTTTCTTTGTATTGCCTGTCTGTCGGAGAAACTTTCCATGTGGCCACCACCTGTGTGTGTGTGTGTGTGTGTGTGTGTGTGTGTGTGTGTGTGAACTGCTTGCCTGTAGCGCTTTGATGTGTTTTTCTTACACAGTAGCTTTGATCGCTTCACGAATAGCATTGCTGCTATAATAATAATGATGATGATGATGATGATGCTAATAAAAGTGATAGTAATGATGATGATGATGATGATAACAACTACACCAGTGATAACAATAACAGCAACAGCAAGAAGGAGAAGTAGAAGAACTGCTACTACTACTGCTGCTGCTGCTGCTGCTACAACAACAAATACTTCTTCTACTGCTGCGGCTGCTGCTGCTGCTACTACTACTACTACTACTACTACTACTACTACTACTACTACTACAAAGAATAAGCAAGAAGAATGGTAACAATGATGACAACAAATCGCGTTGTTTATAGCCCAGCCGATCACAGAGAAGCCACTTCAGGGCTGATTAATGACAACAACAATAAACATTATTATGACTATGACTATGATGATCATGAGTATGACTATTATGATGATGATCATTATGATTATTATTATTATTATTATTATTATTATTATTGTTGTTGCTGTTGTTAGGAACTCTTGAGTGAGTGCGTGAGAGAGAGGCAGAGAAAGAGAGAGAGAGAGAGGCAGAGAGAGAGAGAGAGAGTACGAACGCGTCGCGCTCGGCGCCTTACATGCGTATGCATATAGTATATCCGAATGGAGTGAGTGTGGAAGCTGGCTCAGCAGTGTTAA
>NC_134901.1:27442356-27444856 GCF_041734735.1 Babylonia areolata
TAGAGAGACAGAGACGAAAAGAGAGAGAGGGGGTGGATGGTCAGAGATAAATATCATGGACATGAAAGAGAGAGGGAGGGAGAGAGTGAGAGACAGAGAGAGACAGAGACGAAGAGAGAGAGAGAGAGGGGGAGGATGGTCAGAGATAAATATTATGGACATGAAATGTGAGAGAGAGAGAGGGAGAGACAGAGACAGACAGAGACAGAGACGAAGAGAGAGAGAAAGGGAGGATGGTCAGAGATAAATATTATGGACATGAAAGGGATAGAGAGAGAGAAAAAAAAAAAAACGGACAGACAGACACAAAGACAAACAGACAGAGACATAGACAAGACACAGAGACAGACAGAGAGGTGGGAGGAAGGGCAGAGTATGGAGGGGGTGTGGAGGGTGAGGTAGGAAACAAAAAAACGATCAGAGTTAGAGGAACGGCGTCGGACACACACAAACAGACTGAGGTGTAGTTCTGCTGCCGTCCATTTTTCCCTTTGAAAGCCCAGGCCGCCCTTTGGCACGGTGGCCCCACTGAAGATGCCATTCGATACAGCGAGCGGGAGATGAAAAGGCACAATACACAGATGATATCGCTCTGGAATCCCCTGCTCCTTTTACCCCCTACTACTGCTACTACTGCTGCTGTTGCTGCTGCTGTTGCCTGGAACATGCTTTTAGTGGACACGGTCCAGGGAAATGAATGGCGAGGCGATACAGATGGTGTGTTTACTTTGTTGGTGGTGGTTTTTTTTGTTGTTTTTTTTTTTGTTTGTTGTTGTTGTTTTTAATTGGGGGGGCGGGTTGTTTGTTTGTTTGTTTTGTTTGCCTTTTGCCTCACTCAGTGCTGTGACCATTGTCATACTCTTGTCATACTCTGTTGTTTCAGTTGTTTTCTTGTTTCATCATCGTTCGTCATCATGGTTCGTCGTCATCACTATCATTATCATCATTATCGTCATCATCACCTTCTTCTTCATCATCATCATCATCATCATCATCATCTTCTTCTTCTTCTTCTTCTTCATCATCCGCTCGAGTAGTGGCAATGTCAAGGATCTCTCTCACTCTCTTTCTGTCTCTTTCTCTTTCTCACTGTTTTTTGGTGTGGTTTTTTTTATTGTGGAGGTTGATAGGCGCTGACCGAAATTAAACAGCATTGAATCAAAAACGTGTACACCAGTCAGATGGTGCCCCAGCGAAGTGCAGTGCTTGGTGAATTTGGATCGCGAACTCATAAACAGTGAAAACATAAATCCAATTACTACTCAAAGGGCAGTACAGTTTTGTAAGTGGTTATATATATATATATATATATATATATATATATATATATATATATATATATATATATATATATATATATATAATTGAAACTGTGCTACACAGTGAAGGTATTTCAATTCAGCATAATCAACTCCTAAGATTATGAGATAGTCGTCAAATTATGCAGCACAAGTACGCACGCTAAGTGACGATTGCGATCCACGACTTAATTTAGCAGGTCAGGTCATGTTGTGAGCCCCTCCCACCCCCCCCACACCCACCCCTCCCGGCCCCCTCCCCCCACTCCCACCCCCCACACCCCTACCACTTCCTCACCCCACCAAAGCCTGGGGTCGACCGTTTTCATGCACATATATACACAACAGACGTTCGCCATAAGCAGGGGTTGTGAAAACAAGGCTCTTATTACCGACGACTGATACAGCGACATTCGAGGTATTGCAAACTGGAAATAAATGGTTGCTTTCTTCCTCGCTTCATTTCGCTTCCCTTCTCTTTCTGTCTGTCGGTGTGTGTGTGTGTGTGTGTGTGTGTGTGTGTGTGTGTGTGTGTGTGTGTGAAAGAGAGAGAGGGTGTGTGTGTTTGTGTGTGTGTGTGTGTGTGTGTGGTCGCAATGTTTGACAGTTTGACTGAAGAGGTTTTTTTTCAACAGAAAACCAGAAAACATTCGGGAAAACGTCACTTTTGCATCAAAAAAAAAAAAAAAAAAAAAAAAAAAAAAAACCGGAGAAAGGGGAATGAAACCGTATGTGTGGGAAAGAACCATCAGGTTTCGCAGAGAATTATGTTTGCTTTACAAACAGATAAGAATGTGACTGAGAGCACATTTAAAAAAAAAATTTTTTCTTTTTCTTTCTTTTTTTCTTCTTTTTTTTTTTGTCGTGCCACCGAAGGAAACACCGGAGAATGAATTCCAAATGAACGTGCATAAACATTTTAAATGCATCACATTACAACGACAGTTACTTATCTCGGAGAAAAAAAAAAAAAAGAAGCACAAGATGAACTCTTGCATATATAGTATACAATGAAGAAAACGATCATTTGGAAAAGTCGGCAATCCTTTTTGAGAAGAGCGTGTCGGTAAAAGTAGTGTTGTGCATATAGATATAACTAACAAGAAATAAAAGTAGAATGAAATGAATAATTCGTACATGAATACAATGAGGTTAGTTGAAGGCATGAGTGGGAACTGAGGGTGTGGATGCTGAACAGTTAC
>NC_134901.1:27449856-27459856 GCF_041734735.1 Babylonia areolata
TTCCGGAAAATCTACATCATGATAGCATTTCATTGAAATAATAATCACCCATGGATAGCAAAGAAGCCGAATCCCAGAAATATTACTCTGTCTCTGTCTCTCTCCATCTCTGTTTCTCTCCCTCTCTGTCTCTGTCTCTCTCCCTCCCTCTCTCTCTCTCTCTCTCGGCTGTATATAGCAGAATAGAAGAGGTAGAGAGAGAGAGAGAGAGAGTAGGGGTGCTTATACACAGGGGAGAGGGTGGTGGTGGTGGTGGTGGCACACGAGAATCTGTCTGGAACTCTGCCAGCCCGACGCCATTTTGTTTCTCTTCTTCCTCTATTTTTCTTAAAATACATCTCGAATAAAGGAGCTGGGCCAGGGAGGAAGTAACTCAATCACTTGCAATAACACCGTCTAAAGACAAGAAATTATACAACAAACGGGAGGTTTTATACGCCTTTCCTGCTTCCAGACGGCGGGGAAGAGAGGGTTTGGGGGGAGTGCCTTCGCATCACTCCTGCTCGTTTTGCCAGCAGCCCCGCGGAACGCCCGAGCGAGCCTGGGCGTCTGCAGCTGCTGTTGTTGTCTTAGCTCTCTCCACTGAGATATGTCGACATTTGTAATGATTTGCCGAAAGATAATAGGGGATACCATACCTCTTTTCATACCTCACACTATGCCCCTAAACCCCAGCAGGCACGAACATAGGAAAGGGGCAGATAAGCCGGTTTAAAACTGCCTTTGTTGCCGAGGTAGGGGGGGAGAGCCCGTCCCGGAGGTGATTTTTTCGCGGCAGGTTTGTCTCCTGATGATGGTCTGGTTTGTGTTTCGTGATGGAAATAATGCTGCATTCAGCGTGGAAGTGAATTTTAGAGATAATCATGCTATGCAAACCTTCTGTCTTGTTTTCCTGTCTGACTGACTGGCTTTTTGGGGGCCCAGTGTCGCCATCTTCACCAGGCCGGGCCTGCCGATTCGCGTTGCAACGTGAAGCATCGTTTGTGAAACATATCTGATTTGGATTTTTTTTGTTGTTTCCTGCTGGGAATCCTCTGATTGGAATTCGGTCGTATGAGATCTGGGCATAGTGTTAAATTTTCATCCAGTAATTTTACAAATAACTGACTCATATATTCTCGTGTATTCTGTATTTGATGTAATTGAAACATCGAAATATGATGTTGCGACAGAATACCGTGTCACCATCGTACAGATTTTTTTCTTTCATTTTCTTTTCTTTTTTTTTTTCTTTTTTTTTTTTTTTTTTGCACAACTCACCTGAAATCATGAGATGAACGAGGGTCCATCAAATGTTGAGGATATCTCCGACAATTGATTCGTCAAAGTGTGGTGTAGCATCTCCGAGAGATGGGAATGTCTCGGACAACGCTGCAGCTGAAACAGTATTGTATTTATCCGTTTCTGATCTCTCCAAGAGTCACAAGAAAATGATTCTTTTGACGACGCACATGGACGTGTTTGGTGTCTTGTCCGTCCATGAAGTGCCGAGGATGTCGTTGTAAACGCAGCTGACCACAATGCTTTTCTTTGATTGCTTGTCATAGGGTCTTCAAAGTCCACTGCTGTGTAAGACTGAACGTATATACTCTGTGCAAAAAAAAAAAAAAAAAAAAAAAAAAAAAAAAAAAAAATGTGAAGTGGGAGAAAAAGACATGTTGTCATACTTGAATTGAATTCGGGATGTAATCGATCCTTTACATGCGGGACAATGGCATGCAGCTCTAGTTATGGTTTGAGGGTAAAGCTTAATCTTTAAGTCATGCAGTACCCAAGATGACTATATCTATGGCGATAATATTATGATGGTTATCTAACAACCAACGATTCTGTTTTGGAGAAAAAGCAACCGAAGATTTAGTAATGATAGCGACAATAATGATAATTACAATCATCATCATCATCATCATCATCATCATCTTCATAGTGATAGTAATTATAATGATTATTATAATAATGTTTTATAATAGATTAAAGATACTAATACTTCTAATTATTGTCGTCAGTAGGAGACTTGGTAGGTAGTGTGCTGAGGTACATTAAATCAAAACAGGCACCACTGAACACCCCCGAACTGACTCAGCAGCAGTGCAGGGTCTGGTCTCCTCTGGTGTGTGGCCTCCTGGCGACCTAACATATATGGTTCCCTGTGGACTGTCCACGCTGGTACTGCGACAGACGAGCTTGGTGCGGCCATGTATGGAGAACTCGGAATGAGCGGCGTGGGAGTAATGCCCCTGAAACAGTGCAGATGATGGGGCAGAAAATAAAAGGTTTTTTTCGCAATATCCAGAACGGTACTTATACACAGAACTGCTCAAAACGCATAACGTACACGCCCATGTCAATGATCAACAAAGACATCATTACAAATTACACAAGACAGAAAGTCAACTTGACGTTTCTTCTGTTTTTTTATCCCTACGTATATAAATAAAATTAGTCTTTATCATCCTTTAATTTTGATATTTTTGTAGTTACCACAGATGGTACGGGAACCAAAACTGGGTACAATGGTAGTTATAGGTAACGAGGACCTTTCCATTTTTTTCTGTTGTGACGTGACAAACAGGTTAACTCTCTCCATACGAACGGCGAAAGAGACGACGTTAACAGCGTTTCATCCCAATTACCATCATCAAAATATTGCAAGCGGAACGCTCTTATACTGAAGAGGTGAATGTTGACAAGGAATACCACAGTTCTGACGACGGAAGCTAAAGTTGGGTCATTCAGACACCCACTGGACATCCGAGGTGTCTGTGTAGAGGAGAAGAGAGGACCGGCCGTACTGAGTGAGTTAAGGTCCAAGGTCATCATTCGCCAAAATAGGAAGGGAAGAAAAAGCTAAGGGGCGTGGCAGCCCTCACTTCTTTAACTCATTGAGCCCTACGCCCACACAAGCATCGGTCTGACGTCACAATTCGTCCAGTTAAAACAGTTTTCACGTTCCTACACACGCATAAACTGCAGTTTCAGTTTCAGTTTCAGTAGCTCAAGGAGGCGTCACTGCGTTCGGACAAATCCACATAAGCTACACCACATTTACCAAGCAGATGCCTGACCAGCAGCGCAACCCAACGCGCTTAGCCAGGCCTTGCACAAACTGCAAGGAAAGGGAACTAAATTCAACAGTATTTCTGGAAGTGTCCACACGTAATGTGGAGGGGAAAACAGTAAGTGCCTTCTTCCCGCATCAAAATGGCATGGAAGCCTGCCGAAGCTACAAATCTCCCCCAGGGTTGTATGGGTTAACAATCCATTTTTCGTCAAACCTGGCGCAGTGACAAGCCACTGTGAGAGCATGCTATCACAGTCATAAGATGACATATTCGTGGGAAAAAGAAACACCCACAAAACGAAAAACAAACAAACAAACAAACAGAAACAAAACAAACAAAAAAAACGGTTGCTTGAACGAGGGAGATAGGGGCCTTCATCCAGCTGTATTCATCAAACTTGGCGCAGTAACTGACGGGCGCAATAGCCGAGTGGTTAAAGCTTTGGACTGTCAATCTGAGGGTCCCAGGTTCGAATCACGGTGACGGCGCCTGGTGGGTAAAGGGTGGAGATTTTTACGATCTCCCAGGTCAACATATGTGCAGACCTGCTAGTGCCTGAACCCCCTTCGTGTGTATATGCAAGCAGAAGATAAATACGCACGTTAAAGATCCTGTAATCCATGTCAGCGTTCGGTGGGTTATGGAAACAAGAACATACCCGAAAACGGAGTATGGCTGCCTACATGGCGGGGTAAAAACGGTCATACACGTAAAAGCCCACTCGTGTGCATACGAGTGAACGCAGAAGAAGAAGAAGAAGAAGGCGCAGTAACTGGTGGAATGGTGAGAGTAAAGACAATATAGAAAGAGAAAGAACCGAGAGTCAGAATTCGAGGTCACAACATAATCATAATTATGGGGGTGGGAGTAAGGGGGAAGCAGTAGCCAGGAGTATGATAGAGTTCTCTGATTCCATCCAGTTTTCACCAAACCTGGTGCAGAGATTGGCTATGGCTAAAACATACACGTGAAATCTAGCTTAATGGTCAAGGGTGAAGGTCATAGTGCGTGGTTAAAAGGGGGGAAAAAAACAGTTTGGTGTCGAGATTATCTGCTTTGTACTGTCATTTCTGTTCTGTGATCCCTCTCCGGAATTAAGTGGGTGCTGTTGCACGTGCAGCTTTCAGAGCCTTCCATGCGTTATTATTATTATTATTATTATTATTATTATTATTATTATTATTATTATTATTATTATTATTATTATTATTATTATTATTATTATTATTATTATTATTATTATTGTTGTTGTTGTTGTTGTTGTTGTTGTTGTTGTTGTTGCTGCTGCTGCTGTTGTTGTGGTGGTATGAGTGTATGCATGATAGTAGTTTCGGACTGTGGCCATCAGAAGAGCAGAGGAGAAGAGCTTCAGGACTGTCGGTATTGGGAAGGTCCCCAAAGGCCAACCAGCCTCCACGGCTGCAGCGCTAGGAGCCGGTGCAAACTTGCCTCCAAGTTCGAAAGCCAATAGTCCTTCACAAAAGACTTGAATTAAGCTGTAAATGGATTCGCATTACAGTGGAGAAATCATTGATCATACTGCTCTCACTTTGCTGATGCCCAACTGCAGGCGTATGCAAATTTCTGATATCTGCCGAGTACTAAGTCCTCCTTCTCTTCTTCCATCTTCATCATCTTCTTCTTCTTCATCTGCTTTTTTTCCCCCCATGATAATGATGATGATTACAGTGATGACGATGATGATGATGATGGTGGTGGTTGTTGTTGTTATCATTACCATTATTGTTGCTGTTGTTATTGTTGTCATTTTTGTCTGTGGACAGGAAGTTCTTCTGCCAGGCAGATCAGCGAGCAAAAAAAAAACAACTGAGACAGAATGTAGCTGATCTGAATAGTTCCCACACAAAACAAAGATAAGTGGAGGAGGTGGGGGGGGGGGGGGTGTACCGAAAGCGGAATGCAGATGGACTGAAAAGATAGTATTGGGAAGAGAAAAGAAAAGAGGGGATGCTGGGAGGTCGGAACGACGATAAACCAAAGCAAAAAGACAATACCTAAAAACGTGTTGTTAGAAAAAGGAAAGCATAAAAAGAGTGAGAGAGAGAGAGAGAGAGAGAGGGCGGGTGGAGATCGTGAGAGAGAGAGAGAGAGAGAGAGAGAGAGAGAGAGAGAGAGACTCCCTCTCACAAAGATGGGGGTGTGGGGGGGGGGGGGTTGAAAAAAAAAGTCACAAAAACTGACAGCTATGCGGAAACGACAACGTCACCTGCTGACATTTTAAGACTGTTGTCTTTCTTTTCTTCCCTTCACTCTCTCTCTCTCTCTCTCTCTCTCTCTCTCTCTCTCTCTCTCTCTCTCTCTCTCTCTCTCTCTCTCTCTCTCTCTCTCTCTTTGTTTTTTTCTCTCCTCAGTCTCTCTTTCTCCACCTTCAGCACCACCACCACCACCACCCCCACCACCACCCCCACACCCCTTCCGGCCCTATCTTTCTTCTCCCTTCTTCCTCTTCTCTCTTGTCATTTGCTTCTGAACCCCATCACTTCATCTGTGGTGGAAGCCAAGCAAAAGCCAACAACCCTCAGTACTATATAACCCACCACTACTTCATATCGGCATTCAGTCCTCTCTCCATTGCATGTGTTTGATGTGTCTGGAACGCGATGAGAACCAGCGGTGTGGGTTTTTTTGTTTCTGCTTCTGCTTCTTCTTCTGCGGTTTCTATCTTCTTCTTTTTTGTTCCCCTCTCCCCCCCCCCCACCCCGCCCCTCCCCCCTCCCACACACACACACACACACACACACACACACCCCGAGCAGGGGTCGCCCGGGCCGATAATACACTGTTGTTTTCTTCTGTACCGCTTTATCTATGGAAAAGGGTATCATAATATTGCTCCCGCTCGCTCGCCCGGGGAGCGTTGGGCAAACACAGCGCCCCCGGGCATTACAAAGAGATACAAACTTTGGTGATGCTTTTGTGGGTGGGGGTGGGGGGGGGGGGATGGAGGAGACGTGGGTGGGGGGCGGAGGGGGGGCGTGCGCGTGTGCGTGTGTATGTGAGCGTGAGAGAGAGAGAGAGACAGAGACAGAGAGACAGACAGAGACAGAGAGTAAAAAGTTCATGGTTCATAACATTCGCTATATGTGACCATGACTCTTCAGATACATATGTTCATGATTCAGCTCTGTTAATTATATCGTGTGTGTGTGTGTGTGTGTGTGTTTGTGTTTGTGTGCATGCCTGTGTTTGTATGTTTTGCGCGCGCGCGTGTGAGAGTATGTGTGTGTGTGTACCCGTGTGCGTACGTACTTAAGTAAGTGCAAACGTGTGATCATTTTGCCTGATCCTCGTCTGCTCCATGGTGTGTGAGTGTGTGTCTGTATGTGTTTTCTCACTTCTGTGTTCAGTGTTTTGGTCATTCATGCTATTTTTTTGTCCTGACTTGACAACGTACTGTTATAGTGACAATTCTTCACGCTGCTCGTTCCAAGGCAAGACAAGAATATAATCTGTTTATTTCAAGTAACCGTGTGGTGGGGTACATGAAATTGTTACATGTGTCGTGTACCAGATACAAAATATGAAACGTATTTGGCATTTTGCTTGGAATTATTTACAATTGCCATACCGACTGGTCAGTTGAAAGACACATCTTTTTTTCTTTTTTTCTTTTTTTTTTTTTGGAGGTGGGGTATGTATTTATTACGCGGCTTTTGAAACATTTATGTTGATAGTATACATGCTGGGAATAAACTGGTATTTATTCAGAATGTAAATAAGACGATTTCTCAAGAAGAATCTGTAAATAAGTCGACTGAGAGACATTACTCACTGTGTCAAGTTAAATCAGAAAGTACGTTTTTGTGAGTTTTATGAAAATTCTCAAACAGGTCAACAAACGTACGTTTCTATTAGTGAATGGAATGACAAAACATTGGGGGGGTTAAGTTAAAACTTGGGGCAAGTATCTTTTTCTTGCTTCTTCAAAGGTTGGACAGTGAAAACAAAGGTTAAAAAGAAAGTATAGCAACTCGTCCCCATAGTCTCTAAAGTCATACAATTCACTTTGTACAAAGTCGATCTTCACGGGCAATGTTTGGTTTTCTCCCCTGTTGAAAAGTTTAAGACTGTGTTTCAACATGGTGAACTTCGCAAATGTAGCAGCATGTATTTCTGGCAGAACGGTGATGATAAAAATTAATCATTTTCCGAATCCCTCCCACACAGCCTGGCTCAGACGCCTTCGTTCAATCGCCGACAGTGTACATGGAGCTAATGTTTGGCCGTCTGAGGACCACACACCAGAGATGACCCTGCGCTGTTGCAGAGTTAACTGATGCTCCTGGGAGGGAGGATGTGGCGGGGGTGGGTGGGTGGGTGGGTGGGTGTTCTGCAGGGCATGCTCTGATTTAGCACGCACAGGGAACCATCTAACTACCTCTTCTCAGATGGGGCTCACTGCGCTTTACAATAAAATATACGCATTATGATCACAGCAAAATAAATACATCACATTCTCCATTGTCAAAACATGTAAACTTGCCTTGCCTTGCCTTGCCTTGCCTTGCCTTGCCTTGCCTTGCCTTGTGCCCTGCCTTGCCTTGTCTTGTGCTTTTCCTTGCTTTTCCTTGCCTTGCCTTGTGCTTTGCCTTGCCTTGCCTTGTGCCTTGCTTTGTGCCTTGTCCCTTGCCCTGCCTTGCCTTGCCTTGCCTTGCCTTGCCTTGCCTTGTGCCCTGCCTTGCCTTGTCTTGTGCTTTTCCTTGCTTTTCCTTGCCTTGCCTTGTGCTTTGCCTTGCCTTGCCTTGTCCCTTGCCTTGCCTTGCCTTGCTTTGCCTTGCCTTGCCTTGCCTTGCCTTGCCTTGCCTTGCCTTGCCTTGCCTTGCCTTCCTTGCCTTGCCTTGCCTTGCCTTGTCTTGCCTTGCCTTCCTTGCCTTGCCTTCCTTGCCTTGCCTTGCCTTGCCTTGCCTTGCCTTGCCTTGCCTTGCCTTCCTTGCCTCGCCTTGCCTTCCTTGCTTTGTCTTGCCTTGTCCCTTGCCTTGCCTTGTCTTCCTTGCCTTGTGCCTTGTGCCTTGCCTTGCCTTGCCTTTCTTGACTTGTGCCTTTCCTTGTGCCTTGCCTTGTGCCTTGCCTTGCCTTGTGCCCTTGCCTTGCCTTGCCTTCTCGTGAGGACTGCCAACAGTCATGGCGACAAGCATGGGAGTGGAGGGGAACTTGAAACACGAGGTCACCACGGGAGCAGGGTTTGACGGACCACAGACTGTGGGATGGTTTCCGGGCCGTTTTCTGTGCTGTTCATGACGTGTTGGAGTGAGGGAGGATGAAGATGACGACCATGCCATGACGGAAATCACGATTGGTCTGGACTGCCTGACATGGTTGCTTTCCTTGATAAGATAAATTATATATATATATATATATATATATATATATATATATATATATATATATATATATATATGTATATATATATATATATATATATATATATATATATGCGCGTGCTTGTGTGTGTGTGTGTGTGTGTGTGTGTGTGTGTGTGTGTGTGTGTGTGTGTGTGTGTGTGTGTGTGTGTGTACTGTGAGAGGGAGAGAGAGAGGGGGGGGGATCAAGGAACCCGAGAAATACAACACCTGCTGTGTTGGTGAGGAAATTTCGTAGGTTTACAACAGCTTCAAGTATTCTTGAATATTCTTATGGTATGAACTTTAGGAACATCTGAAAAACGAAACGTTTCTTGAAAACGGCCCTTTTAATTCATGCATGAATTATTTTGTTCACTTATTCGTTTATTCGTTTGTTCGTTCATTCATTTATTTGCTTGCTTGTTTGTTTAAGTAACACTGAAAGCTCAAATGTTACGAAAATTTGGAAAAATCGAGCTGTTATTTCCAAACGTACTGTGTCTCCCATCATATCAAGGAATTCGTCACAACAAGAAAGCTATCTTCGTGTGTAATCCCACCTGTTCATTGATAGCCAGAACCCGTGCCTGTCTGTCACGGTATATCTCACCCTTCGTCCATCTCTCTTTCCTCTCTTGTCTGCAGGTGCTGGCGTGGATTATGCGTGTATGTATCTACTGTATGTCTCTCCTTTATCTGCTCACTGGTGCACCGTGTGCACGTTTGCGCTCGATTCTTTCTGTTTGTGTGTGTGTGTGTGTGTGTTTGTGTGTGTGTGTGTGTGTGTGTGTGTGTGTGTGTGTGTGTGTGTGTGTGTGTGTGTGTGTGTGTGTATAATATATATATATATATATATATATATATATATATATATGTGTGTGTGTGTGTGTGTGTGTGTGTGTGTGTGTGTGTGTGTGTGTGTGTGTGCTTGTTTGCTTGTGCGTGTGTGTGTTTATGCGCGCGCTCAGATGTTCGTGTATGTTGTTGTTTTTGTTTTGGTGTGTGTGTGTGTGCTTGTGCGTGTGTGTGTTTATGCGCGCGCTCAGATGATTGTGTATGTTGTTGTTTTTCTTTTGGTGTGTGTGTGTGTGTGTGTGTGTGTGTGTGTGTGTGTGTGTGTGTGTGCGTGTGTGTGTGTTTATGCGCGCGCTCAGCGAACGTGTGTGTTTGTGTGTTTGTCTGCGCGCTTGCTTGCACGCGCGTAGACGTTCGTCGATCCGGGGAAGGCCACAACCTCAACGTACCCAAAAGAGTGAAGCACTCTGACGAACCCCTTCTCGCCCTGGGCTGTACTGAGGTCGGTGGGGTTGATAATAACGATAAGACCCCCACCACTCTCTCCCCAGATCGGGTGGGGCAAGTGCAGGGAATAACTACAGACCCGGGTAGGACTCCACAGCTACAGCACAGCCCTACCTGCTGCAGACTCCTTATGCCTTTCATGATGGAAACGGCAGAACAGGCGGACAGTTAAGGATGTCTGCGAGACGTTGATGTGCTGCTGCCGTGGGTCAGACGCCTCGTTAACGCGCTAACGCCCTGTGTCTGCCATGCTGTGCTTTCTGAGTGCATCTG
>NC_134901.1:27464856-27474856 GCF_041734735.1 Babylonia areolata
TCTTCTCTCCCTGTTCTCTCCCTGTGTCCTCCTCTCTCCATTGTTCTCTCCCTGTGTCCTCTTCTCTGCCTGTTCTCTCCCTGTGTCCTCTTCTCTCCATTGTTCTCTCCCTGTGTCCTCTTCTCTCCCTGTTCTCTCCCTGTGTCCTCCTTTCCCTGTTCTCTCCCTGTGTCCTCTTCTCTCCCTGTGTCCTCTTCTCTCCCTGTGTCTTCTTCTCTGTCCTGTCCCGTCCTTTTTTTCTTCTTTTTTCGCCGCCTTGATGTGCTGGTATGTCTTGTGTTGTGACTTGTGATTTTTATGGCATTCTTCCTTTGTTCTAAACCTTATTTTCTCTTCTTTTGTTTTTTCTTTTTCTTTTCTTTTTTTTTCAAGCATTGACCCGTCTTGTAATATCTCACCCGCTTCATTCATTCATTCATTCAGCCAATCTTTCATCCATTCATTCATTTATTTATCTATTAATCTATTCATTCATTTATTTATCTCTTCATTCATTCATTTTTTTTCTTTTTCTTTTTCAAGCATTGGCCTGTCTTGTAATATCTCACCCGCTTCATTCATTCATTCATTTTTCATCCAATCTTTCATCCATTCATTTATTTATATATTCCTCTATCTATTCATTTATTTATCTCTTCATTCATTCATTCATTCATTCATTCATTCATTCTTTTTTATTCTTTTTTCAAGCATTGACCTGTCTTGTAATATCTCAGCCACTTCATTCATTCATTCAACCTTTCATCTATTCATTCATTTGTTTATCTGTTCATCTGTTCATTCATTTATTTATCTCTTCATTCATTCATTCATTCATTCTGTTTTCTTCTTTTTTCAAGCATTGACCTGTCTTGAATATCTCAGCCACTTCATTCATTCATTCATTCATTCATTCATTCATTCAACCTTTCATCCATTCATTCATTTGTTTATCTGTTCATCTGTTCATTCATTCATTTATCTCTTCATTCATTCATTTATTCTTTCGTTCATTCATTCATCTCTTTATTCCATTCGTTCGTTCTTTTACTCCCATTCCCTTTCATTCCTTTTCTGGTTTTTGTTGTTGTTTTTTTGTGTGGTTTTTTGTTTGTTTTTTTTTGGGTTTGTTTGTTTGTTTGTTTGTTTGCTTTTTGTTCATTTGTGATCTGTTCCACCCATTCTTTCCTCTTATTTCATAATGTCATGTCTTCCTTTGTATTCTTTTGTCCTTAGTTTCTTCTCTTCCCCTTTGGCCTGTCCTGTTTATGTTTATAATCAAAACTGATGGCCTTTGGCGGGTGTTTTTTTTTTATATTATCGTTTTGGTTTTTTAATATTGTTCAGATTTTAAGTGGCTCTGCAGTTGGTGTTTTTATTCTTTTTTTTCTTAGCATTATTATTATTGATGGCCCCTGACGTGGGTTTGGTTGTTTTGTTTTTAATTTATATGGCGATACAGCTGTTTCTTTTTCTTTTTTTTTAAAGCTTGTTCTAGCAGTGTTGAGGTAGCTTCCGTGTTACGCATGTTCACAGACCAATAGGGTTTGGTGATTTGCTGTTGATTGATTAATTGTCTTCTGATTGTGTGTGTGTGTGTGTGTGTGTGTGTGTGTGTGTGTGTGTGTGTGTGTGTGTGTGTGTGTGTGTGTGTGTGTGTGTGTGTCCTGTCTTTTTTTTAATGTAAAAGTAAGTAAACAAATGTTTTATACCGAATTTCTCTCTGTGGAGCGCTACTCTATCAGCAGCAGAGGTGAGGTGATTCGAACTGGACATGAAGGACGTAATTTTTATTGTTGTTGTTGTTGTCGTCGTTGTCGTCCTTGTTGTTGATATTGTTGTCTTGTCACAACCTACACCACGTAGCTGTTCTGTGCGGCCATGTCCCGTTTTTCTTCCTAGATTGCCGTGTCTCCCTGTGTCTTCTCTCCCTGTGTCCTCTTCTCTCCCTGTGTCCCTGTGTCCTCTTCTCTCCCTGTGTCCTCTTCTCTCCCTGTGTCCCTGTGTCCTCTTCTCTCCCTGTGGCCTTTTCTCTCCCTGTGTCCCTGTGTCCTCTTCTCTCCCTGTGTCCTTGTGTCCTCTTCTCTCCCTGTGTCCTCTTCTCTCCCTGTGTCCTCTTCTCTCCCTGTTCTCTCCCTGTGTCCTCTTCTCTCCCTGTGTCCTCTTCTCTCCCTGTTCTCTCCCTGTGTCCTCTTCTCTCCCTGTGTCCTCTTCTCTCCCTGTTCTCTCCCTGTGTCCTCTTCTCTCCCTGTGTCCTCTTCTCTCCCTGTTTCCCTGTGTCCTCTTCTCTCCCTGTGTCTTCTCTCCCTGTGTCCCCTTCTCTCCCTGTGTCCTCTTCTCTCCCTGTGTCCTCTTCTCTCCCTGTGTCCTCTTCTCTCCCTGTTCTCTCCCTGTGTCCTCTTCTCTCCCTGTTCTCTCCCTGTGTCCTCTTCTCTCCCTGTTCTCTCCCTGTGTCCTCTTCTCTCCCTGTTCTCTCCCTGTGTCCTCTTTTCTCCCTCTTCTCTCCCTGTGTCCTCTTCTCTCCCTGTGTCCTCTTCTCTCCCTGTTCTCTCCCTGTGTCCTCTTCTCTCCCTGTTCTCTCCCTGTGTCCTCTTCTCTCCCTGTGTCCCTGTGTCCTCTTCTCTCCCTCTTCTCTCCCTGTGTCCTCTTCTCTCCCTGTTCTCTCCCTGTGTCCTCTTCTCTCCCTGTTCTCTCCCTGTGTCCTCTTCGTTTGTGTTGTCGGGTGTTCTTTTGGTGCCGAAGTGGTTAAGACGTTCATCTGCCAATACAACGTTCCTGAGGCTCTGGGCTCGATTCCCGCTCTCGCCCTTTCTCCCAAGTTTGACTGGACAATCAGACTGAGCGTCTGGTCATTCGGATGGGACGACACGCCGTGTGCAGCACGCACATGGCGCACTGAGAGAAAACCTGTGGCAACAAAACTGTTGTCCTTTGGGAAAATTCTTCTCTGGGTCCTCCCCAGCACCTACCCCCACGGGTGTTTCTCTTTCTTCTTTGCCTGACTTGGCTGACCCTGGAGAAAGGTCCAGTGACGGTGAGGAAAGACCCACTGACCACAAGGAAAGTCCTGCTGACAGTGGGAAATACTACATACTTGGGATTCTCTCTTGAGGGCACATTCGACCGTATGGCTGTGTCTGGAGTGGCACTGTCTTCATCTGTCTGCGGGCAGGGGCGGTTTGGTCTGTGGGGTGTGCTCAGCAGCTGGGGAGGGGGTGGTGTCTTTTGCCGGTGGGCTCTGCAGTCATGAAATACTGGCTGGTACACCCATGGGGATACTTCTAAGGCTGTTGCGAGTTGCATCCTGTGGTCTCTTTTGCCTCTGACCGGGAGCAGTTATGTCCCTTGAATTCTTAATGGAGTGTCCTGTGCGTGCCTGCACCCATCGTGAACACAGCGCAGGCCTCCAAGGGTGGTGCAGGATTGTTCCAAGGGCGGGTGGAGACAGTGCTTCTCTGGGTCCTCCCCAGCACCAACGGATGTTTCTCTTTCTGCTTAAAAGAAATCTGCTCTGATTTTCCATAACATACCGAACGCTGACATGGATTACAGGATCTTTAACGTGTGTATTTGATCTTCTGCTTGCGTATACACACGAATGGGGTTCAGGCACTAAGCAGGTCTGCACATATGTTGACCTGGGAGGTCGGAAAAATCTCCACCCTTTACCCACCAGGCGCCGTTTCCGAGATTCGAACCCGGGACCCTCATATGGAACGTCCAACGCTTTAACCACTCGGCTATCGCGCCCGTCGGTCCCTTCTTCTTGTTGGATCCTGTCTGCTGTTGGCTTTGAGCATTTTTCAGAGCAACGGAAAGGAAACACCACATAAGGGTGCATTCTGTTGTTGGTCATCTGTGGATATGTGTCTGTCTGTCTCTCTGATTCTCTCTCTGTCTCTGTATCTCTGTCTCTGTATCTGTGTGTGTGTGTGTGTGTGTGTGTGTGTGTGTGTGTGTGTGTGTGTGTGTGTGTGTGTGTGTGAACCCTATCCTCTCAATAACAGTGTGTATGTTTTAAGTCATTGGGAAGGGGGATGCCTTCTCTCTCTCTCTCTCTCTCTCTCTCTCTCTCTCTCTCTCTCTCTCTCTCTCTCTCTCTCTCTCTCTCTCGATATAATCTGTACAGGCTGGTTAAAGTCAATTTAAGTGTATGTACATATTTACAGGAAATTAACATATTTTGTTTTCGCGTGGCGTTAACGCAGATTAGATGTGGAGTCTTGCCTGTAAATAATAATATGAACACATATGGAAATGATACTGGGCAGTCGAATTGTCCACATTGTAAAACATGTGTAGAAGACGAAAGACACTTCTTGTATGCTTGTCCACTATATTTGGAGCTGAGATATAGATACTTTGACAGTGGAATCAATGTACCATTGGAAAGTTTATTGAATGGTGAATGCAAACAGTTGTCTATATTAGTATCAAAGTTTATTTTCCATTCTATGAAAAAGAGGCAGACATTTCTAGAAACTAACATGATAACGAAAACAGTGTAACATGGAGGATGCAGACAAAAAAGAAAAGTTTACTATGGGTCATGATTGTTAATACTACCATTTAATGATGTTCTTGTGTAACATTGTATTTTTCCTTTAATGGAACTTCTTTCTTTAGCTATCTAGTTATTTCACCCACCCACCCCACCCCCACCCCCACCCCGTCCTGGACTGTTTATGTGCCCATGGCCGAAAAACATTAAAACATTTCATTTCATTTCATATCTCTCTCTCTCTCTCTCTCTCTCTCTCTCTCTCTCTCTCTCTCTCTCTATCTATCTATCTATCTATCTATCTATCTATCTATCTGCCTATCTATATATTTCGCGGAGTAGAATATGTATGGGTGATATAAGTATCTTTCCCATTAGGCTATGGCCTTTCTGAATAAGATTCTCTCTCTCTCTCTCTCTCTCTCTCTCTCTCTCTCTGTGTGTGTGTGTGTGTGTGTGTGTGTGTGTGTGTGTGTGTGTGTATATATGTATGTATGTATGTATGTATGTATGTATGTATGTATTGTAAATTAAAACACCTTACAAACCACAAAGTAGAGAGAAAAAACGAGCAGAAATCAATAATATAGTCCGTAAAGACATGACATTGTTCGTTTGATTCTGTGTGGGTTATTTTTTGTTGTTGTTGTTGTTTTTGGTAATCATTTTCTAGCCTGATCAAATACAAATATATCCTTACGTAATTATATACGATAATTAGCACTGAAGTACAAACGGTTCCACGAAAAATGCTTGCATCATTCTATCATTCACATGCGTCCAAAAAAACAAAATCAAAAAAACAAACAACAACAAAAAACCTGCTGGCGGGGCCATAAAACCAGAACAAAAACAAAACCTAAAAAAAAAACAAAAAAAAAAACCGATAATAATAAATGTAAAAAAAAAAAAAAAAACACCCCGAAACCAAGAACCAAACCATAAACACTGACTGATATGTTTGTTACGACGGCTGCTAGCGAAAAGAACTGCTTTATCATGGCTCTGACGGGAGGTGGGGGGGGGGGGGGGGGGGGGGGGGGGGGGGCGAGGAAGGCCTGGGGGGTGGGGGGTGGGGGGGGGGGGGGGGTTATTATTGTTCGTCAATAGAGTCGTCATCGCTACTACTATCGACTTCTATATATGCTCTATTGTCTCCTTCCAGCCACACACCGTCGTTAATATGCCAACGTAGACGGGCCCGCTCGTTTGCCTACTGACATTTGGAAGTGAATATGAGTCTTTATATACACCAGGGGAGACCACCCACCCACCCACTGTGAGGCGGTATCGATGAACTTCGGAGACGGCATTGTTCCGAACAATGGGCGGTGCTTTGTTAGTCGTCGGCCGCCTGTGGAGCTCTCGGCGAGGGAAACATCGTGTTATGATATCCCTTTTCTTTTCTTTTTTCTTTTCTTTTTTTTTCAACTATCGATTTTTTGGTGGGTGTGGGGTTTTCGGATGTTGGGGGGATGTGGGATGGGGGGGTGGGAGGGGGGGGGGATGTCGTGTTTTCGGTGGTTGCTTTTCGTTGATGGCGCAGTGAAGATTTTTTTTTTTTTTTTTTCTTTTTTGATGTTTTTTTTTTTATCTTTGTACGTTACACACACACACACACACACACACACACACACACACACACACACACACACACACACGCTTATCTCTCACACCTGTGTGTGTGTGTGTGTAAAGAGAGAGAGTGAGAGAGAGTTCGGTTCAGTTCGGTTCAGTTACTCAAGGAGTAACGTTCGGACAAATCCATATTCGCTACACCACATCTGCTGAGTTTTGATTTTGCTGGGGGTTTTTTGTTGTTGTTGTTGTTTTGTTGTTGTTGTTTTGTTTTTGTTTTTATTGTTGTTTTGCTTTTGTTGTTGTTGTTGTTGTTTTTACTGTTTCGATCCTTTCGCGGTTGTTGTTTGTTTGTTGTTTCTGCTGCTGCTATTGTTATTGTTGTTCGTGATCAACATTACATTCTTCTTCTTTCTTCTTCTTCTTCTTCTTCTTCTTCTTCTTCTTCTTCTTCTTCTTCTTCTTCTTCTCATTCTCTTCCAAAAAAAAGTTTTTCTTAAACTTTGTTTTTATTTTTCCATGTCGATGTCGATAGTTACGTGATTTCTGCCAGTGATACTACCACGCCCTCTCTAAATTTTGATTTTTAGCCCAATACCTGTCGTCATCATCTGGCGCTACCGATGATGTCAGCACCATCGCTGTCAACAGGAAAGATCGTCATCGATGCCAGTTGATGGACAACACTTTCATCGGCTCGCATGATGCTCTTGTCACGTCATACTGTATCGCAGTGGGGGAAAAAAAACGAACAAGAGAGGCAAGGCCTTCAAGACTCACTTGTGATAAATTAAGTCCCCTAGCATTAATTACAGAGTAACTTCCCTTTTTTTTTACTATCTGCACCAAAACGTTTGCAAAATAAATAAAAATTCCATGCTTAGCAAAAGAAGTTCCTGTTTGAACCAAAAATGATAATAATGACTCCTCTTGTTGTTGTGTCAGAATAAGAGGTCAAAGTGCCATGTTTAGAGAATACAAAAAATATAAATATATATAACAGTAAATGCAGTTTGCATATAATTAGGCTTCTTTTTTATTTTTTTGTGCCCATCCCAGAGGTGCAATATTGTTTTAAACAAGATGACTGGAAAGAACTGAATTTTTCCTATTTTTGTGCCAAATTTGGTGTCAACTGACAAAGTATTTGCAGAGAAAATGTCAATGTTAAAGTTTACCACGGACACACACACACACACACACACACAAACACACACACACACACGCACACACACACACACACAGAGACAACCGAACACCGGGTTAAAACATAGACTCACTTTGTTTACACAAGTGAGTCAAAAAAAAACAACCTCGGTTCTCAGGGCTTTTATCGTCATCTCGTCATCGCCGATGACGACAGCAACGATGGTGCTCACGATGATACTCATTAGGGTTGTTTGTGTTTGTAGTGCAAACTATATGCGTGTGATTGTGCTTACGAGTAGCCGAGAGTGAGTGAGAGAGTGAGAGACAGATAGACAGAGTTGTGTTTACGAGTAGCTAGAGAGACAGACAGACAGACAGACAGACAGACAGAGAGTTGTGTTTACAAGTAGCCGAGAGAGAGAGAGAGAGAGAGAGAGAGAGAAACTGTGTGTGTGTGTGTGTGTGTGTGTGTGTGTGTACCTGTCTGAAAATACGTATGTGAGCGCGCCTGTATGTATGTGTGTGTGCGTGCGTGCGTGCGTGCGCTTCTCTGTGCGCTGGTGATGGTACACGTTTAATTGGTTGAGCACTTGCGCTAAAGGCACCGCTAATTACTTGAAAGAAACGCTGCTGACAACGTCCTAGTCTTTGTCATTACACATCACGCAGTCTTTATCAGCTTGTCGGTTTTACAAAACGCTCCGTCCCTCCTCACTTAAACTCCCCCCCCCCCGCTCCCCCCTCCCTCTCACCCCCCCGCTCCCCCCTCCCTCACCCCCCCGCTCCCCCTCCCCCCCCCCCCCCCGCTCCCCGTCCCCCCCCCCCTCCTCGCTTCCTTTTCCTTCATTCCCATCTCCTCCACAATGTTTCAGCTTGCTTATTCTCCGCTTCTTGCAAAACAGACGTAGTTTGGATTGTTTTTAATCTTTTTTTTTTTTCGGACTGTCGTGATGAGTGGGAATGATGCCAGTGATTCTCGTTTGATTCTGCCATTGCTTTTTTTTTTTTTTTTTTTTGCCAGTGGAAGAGGCATGCCGACAAAAATGATTGAGAATAAAAAGGGAAAACGGAGCAGAGGAGAAAGGATACTCCTGAAGGACCAAAGAACGTTGTCATTTGTTTCTCGCATAACTGAACGGGAAACAGGAGCACTGGCCTTTACCTGATCTGAGGCAAGATGCAGGGGAGGAGGAGGAGATAAAAAGGCCACGATTCATTATCATCCCGCAAAATGCAACCGGAAGTCTCGTTTGCTGACATTAAATGCCGTTTTCAATTAACATGGTATCCACATGCCTTTTCAATTAAAAGCCCCGCTGCGTATCGAGTGCGCCTTTCAAGAAGATACATCCGCGGATGGTGGGGGTAAAGGGGGGTGGTGGTGGTGGCGATGGGTAAGAAAGAAAGAAAGAAAGGAAGGAAGGAGGGAAGGAGGGAAGGAAGGAGGGAGGGTGAAAGGGTGGTTTACCTGGGGAGTTTTCAAAGATTCCGTCTTCGTTTTCAACTTTGCTTTTCAAGTCTAATGAAGCTGTTCGGGGAGCATGTGTGCTTTACGTTGCTCTGAGAGAGCCGGCCCGCGTGCCAGTGCGCCATGCATTCATATTCTGTGTCAAAGCGTTGACAAACAAAAGCTTCAGCTTTGAACTACAACCTCTGCTTTTATGCCAGGCTTCAAACGCTAACTTTCCCAATTACAGCGGAAAATTGAGAATGATTTTCTGAGATGTAGATTTCTTTTCTTCTCTGCTCTTTGCTCTTCTTCTTCTTCTTCTTCTTCTGTTTCTTCTCTTTTCTTTCTTTCCTTTTTCTTTCCCTCTCTCTCTCTCTCTCTCTCTCTCTCTCTCTCTCTCTCTCTGGGTTGACAGATGTTGTAAGGTGAAGGTGAGGAGCGCCATAGCAGCAGGTAACGGGTTACGCATGTTAAGGTCACCTAGCCATGCCTGTGTTTAATGAGCTCCATGATTAGAGACATGAAGAAGGGCTTTGTGAGTGTGAGTGTGTGTCCTGATGACTCCAGTGGTGGTGACTGCATGGTCCTCAGCTCTATCCCTTTCATGTGCTCAGGGCTGGAAGGAGGGAGGCATTAAGCTCCTTGTCTTGTGGAGTGATGGCCTAGAGGTTTAACGCGTCCGTCCGCCTAGGAAGCGAGAGAATCTGAGCGGGCTGGTTCGAATCACGGTTCAGCCGCCGATATTTTCTCCCCCTCCACTAGACCTTGAGTGGTGGTCTGGACGCTAGTCATTCGGATGAGACAGTAAACCGAGGTTCCGTGTGCAGCATGCACTTGGCGCACGTAAAAGAACCCACGGCAACAAAAGGATTGTCCCTGGCAAAATTCTGTAGAAAAATCCACTTCGATAGGAAAAACAAATAAAACTGCACGCAGAATGTTGTTTTTTTTTTGTTTTTTTTTGTTTGTTTTTTAATGGGTGGCGCTGTAGTTTAGCGACGCGCTCTCCCTGGGGACAGCAGCCTGAATTTCACACAGAGAAATCTGATGTGATAAAAAGAAACACAAAATTCATGAAGACAGTGCTATGTTTGAGCGAAAGCCGCTGTAGTGTCACAAAAGTGCTGTTGGGAAATATTTTTGATTAAAAAAAACAAACCAAAAAAACCCCAGAAATAATACTAAAGTCGCTACAGCTTCGTATTTTACATGGAATTATTGGAACAAATGTAGTTTTGAAAGAAATTGGATTAGTAAACAATGATAATTGTGACTTTTGTTTAGAAGTCAAGGATACCATGGAACATAATTTTCTGACGATGTGACCACTCAGTACGTTTTTG
>NC_134901.1:27479856-27482356 GCF_041734735.1 Babylonia areolata
GAGGGAGGGAGGAAAGGCCGGCCCGCGGAAGGGAGGGCGAGGGGAGTTAAGCGCGTACAAACGGAGGTTGGGCTGTCATTTCCATTTCCGTCCGGTCGCTTCAACTATTTAGTGGTGCACAGTGGGCTACCCAGGGGCAGACGCGTGCGCGCGCTGGGTGCGAGGCGTAGTAGTGAGAAGACAGACTTGTGTGTCTGATTAATGCGTGGGGGGGGGGGAAGGGGGGGGAGGGGGGGGAGGAGCAGACAGGAAAGAGGAAACAGAGACGGAAAGACAGACAAAACTGGACGGGCAGACAGCAACAAGAAAGATAAGATAAGGAAAACGGCCGGGGCAGAGATTTTTGAGACAGATAATGTGGCGTGGTGAATAAAACATGGATTTAAACAACCATGCATGACAAAGGAAGAAGGTAAACAAGGCAGACTGTAATCTAAAAAGCTCAACAAATAAACCGGTGAAGAGAGAGGACGCGGGGGGGGGGGGGGGGGGGGGGGGGGGGATGGTTGCTTACATGTGTGAGTGAGCAGTGGAGGTGGTGGGGGGGATATAAACGTCAGCAAACCCTGTAAAAAAAAAAAAATGAAAACTTTGTATTTGGTGTAAGATTATGACACATTCCTGTGCACTGTGACTTCTTCAAAAACCAGCACACACAAAAATGCTTTAGAAGACAAACAATAAACAGAAACAGTCAAAAAGGAGAAAAGAGTGGGAGACTGGTTGGTTGTTTTTGTTTTTGTTTTGTTTTTGGTTTTTGGTTTGTTTTTGTTTTGTGTGTGTGTGTGTGTGTCATTACACCTGTATTGGGCTGGAAAACATAAAGTGGGAAATTGCAGGTAGGAGAGAAAAGAAGTAAAACAACGATGGCGAAACACACACACACACACACACACACACACACACACACACACGCACATATAATCTCTTTCTCTCTCTGTCTCTGTCTCTCTCTCTCTCTGTCTCTCTCTCTCTCCAAGTCTCTCCTCACTCCCTCCCTGTGTTAGATTTGGCTGTGTATTCACACTTCCCTCAGTATCATGACATCTCTTTTAGCTGTCAGCCGAACAACGTCCGAAAGACAAGGCTAGTTCGTCTGTATCATCACTGCAGGTGACCCATCACCCACCCACCCCCTCACCCACACATACCATACCCACCCTCTACATTACCTGTGCTGACCACCTTACTAGTTGTCCACACACATACCCACTCCCCTCCTCCACCGAGCACCACGCACCCCCCCCCCAACCCCCCACGTCGCGCGCCCATAACCCCCCCCCCCCCATCCCCCCGGGCCCCCCCCCCCCCCCCCCCCCGCCCAGCCCCCCAAATACTTATCCGGTCAGGGACCCCCATCAGCCTTCGTTCCAGTAGTTTTTGCACACACACATGATTCTCTCACTCAGTAACTACTGCCAGAGAGGACAGTGAGAGAGGTCCATCTTCCCCGACCCCCCCCCCCCCCAACCCCCACACCACACCCCCTCCACCCCACCACCCCCGTACCCTGTACACTACGGACCCACAGGCCGCAGGTGCGAAGGAAAATTGGAATCATCCAGGGGCCCGGCCCTATATAAGATATAAACGTTTCCTTCCTCTACCGAATTCAGCGCCAGCCACAATCTGAAAGTCTTTATCACTCTTCTCTGACGTTGACGGAACGGGGTGGGGCGTTATAGGGGGGGGGGGGGAGGAAGGTGAGGGGCGGGGGGAGGGAGAGGGAGCAGGGGGCGGTGTGTGTGTGTGGGGGGGGTTAGCTAGCTAGCTAGCTGGCCCTGGTTGATGCCGTTGGTAGATGGAGAGTAGTTGGTGGTGAGGGGTGTGTGTGTGTGTGTGTGTGTCGGGAGGGGGAGTCGGAAGGAGGTGGAGAGCTGCAGGAAGAGGTGGTGGGAACGAGGAAGAGTGAAGATGTTAGGGGTTGGGGGGGGGGGGGGGCAGGGTGAGCGGAGCGAAGGGGGATGGGTGGGATGGAGGGGTGGTGGTGGTGGTGGTGGTGGTGGGGGGGGGGTCAACAGGAAGTTGTGTGTCCAGAACCCAGTGTGTGGAAGATGTGACTGGATGTATAGATGTGTGTGTGCGTTGAGAAATAGACAGTGGATATCTTGCAAGGTGAAGGGAAGGGGGGTGAGGGGGTGGATGGGTAGGTGGTGGTGTTGGGGGAAAGTGAAGGTATTGGAGGATACGTTTTTTTCTGGTTGTTTTTTTGTTGTTGTTTTTTTCTTGTTTTGTTTTGTTGGTTGTTTGTTTTTTGTTTTTTTGTTTGTTTTGTTGTTGTTTTTTTTTGGGGGAGGGAGGTGAGAGAAATGTTGTTCAAGACATAATCAATGTGGAAAGGTCAGTGGACGTGTGTCTGTGTCTGTATATGTTGGGTAATGTATGATGTTTGTGTGGGTCGGGGAAGGGGGAGGAGGGGTGTGGGAGGAAGGGGTGTTCTACCAGTGTCGTGTTGTTCAGATTCGTCACTACATGTCATTCTGTTTTCTTTTCTTTTCTC
>NC_134901.1:27484856-27502356 GCF_041734735.1 Babylonia areolata
TTTGATAGCACAGTTGCTTTTATGACTAGACGGGGGCGGGGGTGGGCGGGGGGGGGGGGAGAGGGGTCTAAAGACAAATTAGAAGGACATTGACTGGATGACTCGAAAGAAAACGCTTAAACAGAAAATATTCAGATGCTGTGCATTCAAATGTCATTCTGCTGGAAAACAAAACAAAACAAAAAATCGTGCTGTTGTTGTACAGTATTACAATGCGAATGATAGAGAGAGAGAGAGAAGTAGAAGAAGAAGAAGAAGGAGAGAGAGAGAGAGAGAGAGAGAGAGAGAGAGAGAGAGAGAGAGAGAGAGAGAGAGAGAGAGGTGATACAGCTTTGTTGATCATTGCGAGACTGGTTTCGAGCTTAAAGTTCACATTTCGCCGTGTGTTGTGTGTGTGTGTGTGTGTGTGTGTGTGTGTGTGTGTGTGTGTGTGTGTGTGTGTGTTTAGTTTGTTTGTTTTTTGGGGTTTTTTTTAAGGAAACAAAGCTACCCAGCAAACAGACAATTAGCAAATGTCATACTCGTGTGTGCATGCTGTGCACAGCGTACACGTCTGTTCCGTTAAAGAAAAAAAAAGCGTTTCAGTGGTGTCTTTTTTTTCTGATATAATCTAGAGTATAACAAAAGAATCCCCAGTCATTGATTAGGTAACGGTGAAACAGGCATGCACAGCGTGCAACAGATCGAACGGCGGTGTAGATTTCAGAGTGGATAAATCAGACATTTTCAAGGCTTGTGGTCAGGGAATACACTCACAGCTTTGGGTCTCAGATGTCCTCAAGTGGCTGACATGCTGTAAACGAACGGAACTGAAATGAAATGAAATGAAATGAAATTATAGTGCTTAGAGCCTCGCCGACCACTAAGGCCATCTCAAGGCTATCGCCACGTTAATAACTACTACAAGGGTAAAAAAAAAACAATTAAAACGAGTCACCACTTCAAACTTTCCACTCAAAGTTTAAAAAAAAAACTTCCATAGTTTAAAACCTTCAAATCTGATTAAAAATGTTCACTTCTTTCAAGAAGTCCATCAGCGTCCACGGAGGGACATCATGAAACAAGGTCTTCAAAGAAACCGCCGTGTAATATCTGTATCTAACGTCATGCAGATCCCAACAGTCAAGGAGCACGTGTTTCACGGTGAGAGGCTCATCACAGGGAATACATCGAGGGGCCTCTTCCCCCTTCAACAAGTAAGAATGAGTACGAACGGAGCTAATTGGGAAGTAATGAGTAATGACCAACTCTGAAAACTATTTTCTTTACGTCAGCGATGCTCTTCACTTATGTTCGTGTCCGTCAAAAACACGCTCTTTCCATTAAGGCCAGCAAGCTGTGTTGGACACACCACATAATGCACCAAGCGAGGAGACTTCCTGTAGCAGTCCTCTGACGCCGTGGCCATTGACTGTTTCAAGATGTATGCTTAGGGGGTGGGGGGTGGGAGGTGGGAAGAAACATCTGGAACATGAGACTTGTTTAATATCTTTTGAGCATGAGCATTTCATATCAGTTTTCCCTTTCTCCCGCACAGAGAGACAAAAAGTAATGATGGGCAAACGTCTGCGTTTGAATATAACTGCTTGATGCTCATGCCGAAAACGATTTGTCAAAGGATTGGACTGGCTGTTTGTGTGAGGGTAACGGGTCGGAATCCGAGCCAACTCTTTATTTTTTTTTACCTTTTTTTTCTCCCCATCTTTCTCTTTACCCCCCACCCCCCACCCCCACCCCTTCTTTTTGCGCGTTGTGTGTGTGTGTGTGTGTGTGTGTGTGTGTGTGTCCTTCAAGGATCTCTTATCTGCAGTGTAACGACACCATAACTCCGCCATCACTGTTTTTACAAGAAAAATGAAACAAGAAAAAATAAAGTATACGGACAAGAGGGGTAAGGGAAAAAAATGGATTGAAGCGAAAGGACATGGGAAGAGAGACGGGAGAGAGAGAGAGACGGGAGAGAGAGAGAGAGAGAGAGAGAGAGAGAGAAGGGGCGAGCAGAGAAAGAAAATAAGAGAGAAGGGTGGGGATGAATGAGGGAGGCAAAAAGAAAGAAGAAGAAGAAAAAGAAAGAAAGAAAGGAAGGGGTGTGTGGGGGTAAGGGGGGCGGGGGGGGGGGGCGGGGGGGGGGGGGCAAAAGCAGAAACTAAGAAAGAAGAAAAAAGAAGGTCAGGGGTTTGCGTCCTGCCAATATTTGAAGCTAAACACCCCGGGTTCCGAGGCTGCCGGGGGGGGCCAACCCGTAATAATATTGATTCGTAACATGACTTTGCCATCAGCGCCCTTCTGAAAGGGGAGAAAGGCCGGGACCTCTGAAGCCTAAGTTCGTTTCCGATCAGCCCTTTTCATCCTGTCAATATTCTCCTATTTAGGGGACAGGAGGAGTTCTATTGCTACAGCCCCAGCTGTCATGATCCCTTCCGTAAGAAAACATCAGCCCGACAGCATGAGCATGCCGAAATGATTTCAAGATCCCCCACCCCACCACCCCCAACCCCCAACCCCCAACTTTGGGCCCGACGGGCGGCCATGTTTTCCCGGACCCCGCTTCCGGCTCGCGCCCCCCTCACACGAAAGAACGATCAGGGGAGACAAACACGGGGCCGTTAGGGAGGCGGAAGACGGAGTATGAGCTCCGTATTGAGCCAGGGGATAGGATACAAATTTGAATAAACGAAATAAATACAGTTTTCATCTCCGCGTGCCGTGTTGCGCCCCCTTCCTTCCCTTCCCCACCACCATCCTCTTCTCTTCCCCTTCTTTCTCCCTTCCGTCCTCCCCCCCCCCCCTATCCCCCCTCTTCCCTTTCTCCAAGAAGGAAACTTCTGGAAGCCAAATAGCGCCATTGAAGCCAAGAGAGCCAGAGGTGGAAGCGTCTTTTCATGCCGGTTCCTATAGATTTCCCTTCCCTCCTCTCTCCGGCCACTGGATGGGCAAATCCGCTTTCTCTATATTCACATCCAAAATTGCTGTTTGCATATCAAACAGGAATTAATCTAAAAGCCGGGAGTCCAGTCTCGGACCTGGCACGCCCCGCGCACGCGCTGTGAGTGTCCTGACATGCGCAGAGCGAGGCTGCTGGAGGAGTATGGGTCGGTGTCTTGGGGATGTCGGGGCCCTTTCTTGTTCAGTCACTGACTTGGGGCCGCAGCTGGAATATTAATTCGGTTTGAAGGAGCGGGATTTCTTTGCTTGGGGTTCGGCCCTTGGCTTTTGTTGGATTTGGACTCAACAGCGATGACCGCAGATGTAGCCTTCCCCTTTTCTTTTCCTTCGCTGTTGATGTCGTTGATGTTGTTGTTGTTGTTGTTGTTTTGTGGGTTGCTGCTGTTGAGAAGGGTTGTGGTTGGTGGTTGTGCTTATTGTTTGCGCTGGCGGAATGTGTAGTTGTGTGTGTGTGTGTGTGTGTGTGTGTGTGTGTGTGTGTGTGTGTGCGTGTGTGTGTGTGTGTGTGTGTGTGTGTGTTTAGTGCTGTTGTATAGGTTCTGCCGACCAATTGTTTATTATAATTCCATATCAAACATTTCATTCGTACTTTAAGATACAAAAATGAGTTATATTGAGCTTCATTCGGACAAATGTAAGTTTGAAGGAAATGGGATTATTAGATAGTGACAACTGTAACGTTTACCATACTGTAAGAGACAACACTGATCACATGTAGTGACATTGGCCAATCAAATATGAAATTCTGGCACGATTCTGTTGCTGCAGTGTATGGATGTATGGATATTTTATAACATGCAGTTCACGAAAAGACATTTTGATCGATCTATACAACCTCATGCCACTTAGTACTTAGTTCACGAAAAGACATTTTGATCGATCTATACAACCTCATGCCACTTAGTACTTAGTATGCTTCTCAAGCGTACGTACAAAACAGAAGAATACATTGCACAATAGAATTCACGATTTTTCTTCTCTTTTTTTTCCAGAACACATGAATACTATATAAGCCTATGTTCCTGGAGTGATTTCTTTCTTCCACTCCGCTTCCTAATAATTGTAGCAGATGTTTAAATCGTTTGTGTGTGTGTGTGTGTGTGTGCGCGCGCGCGCGCGCGCTATGATACTGACCAGTATACTGATACTGTGTGTGTGTGTGTGTGTGTCTTCATGAATGGTCTTTTATTACATATCCATACATTAATTTCATATCCTGGAAAATGATAAATGTTTATCATTACCATGCATCGTGATGTTCTTGCGGTTTGACGCAATGTAATTCCAATAGGAAACAGCGTGTTGTAGCTGCAGTCTATATATCAACCCACAACAGCGTAATTATACCCTGCACGTACATGAATACTCTGATTATTTGATTTTTCCCACACAAATTAATGAATTCGCACCTCCTCCCTCACCCCTTCCATACTCTCTGTCCTATATGTCCAGCAGTGGATTGATGGCCAAGAGGTAACACGTCCGCCTACGAAGCGAGAGAATCTGAGCGCGCTGTTCGAATCACGGCTCAGCCGCCGATATTTTCTCCCCCTCCACTAGACCTTGAGTGGTGGTCTGGACGCTAGGCATTGGGATGAGACGATAAACCGAGGTCCCGTGTGCAGCATGCACTTAGCGCACGTAAAAGAACCCACGGCAACAAAAGGGTTGTTTCTGGCAAAATTCTGTAGAAAAATCCACTTCGATAGGAAAAACAAACAAACAAACAAAAAAACGTACACGCAGGAAAAAATACAAAAAAAATGGGTGGCGCTGTAGTATAGCGACGCACACTCCCTGGGGAGAGCAGCCCGAATTTCACACAGAGAAATCTGCTGTGATAAAAAGAAATACAAATACAAAACAAATACAAATATATATCGGGAAAAAAAAATCTGTATTATATCCCTCATGTAGCGTAATATCCGAGAAGCTCGAATGTTTGAAATTCCCATTGAAAACAGTGCCATAACAGTCAACACGTTAGAGTAGGATTAAATCCCACTCATAAATGAATGCTCTGATTCTGATTCCCCCCCCTCCACCAACGCCGCCCCCTTTTGCATTTATAGGTTCTTGCCTACCACCCTCCTTCCCTATATTCATTAAAGTCTTTATTACATGTTTGTATATATATATATATATATATATATATATATGTGTGTGTGTGTGTGTGTGTGTGTGTGTGTGTGTGTACAATCAGGGGCAAATCGCTTGATAAAAAAAAAAGTGCATCAGTATTCCTCACGTTTGACCTTAAAATGGCATCAGGTCAGGCTTCACATCTTAGACCTCCGTGACTGACCTTTCAGAGACCACATTTCAGGGCTTGACGTTTGACTTAAAGAGCATCCTGTCCTGCTGCCTACGTCTAATATTAGCACAGACCCTGCATACGTATACAGGGTCTTTGATACTAGTAGGATTTCCTCCCAGTATTCGACTGCTTATTTAGACTTGTTGAAAAAAATAAAATAAAAGATGAAAAAAAAAAGGATCAAATTGCAAGCGTGTGATGTGTGTTTGATGAGTTTGAATAGAAGAACGTCGTGCCCGGGTTTTATGGTTTGACCTTTGTCTTCTTCTCCTTCACCATTCATGGGTTTTATCTATTTTCTCGCAATCCGGTCCTTATTACTTTAGGTGTAAAACCATTTTACCCAGCTATTTATGCGGCCGTATTCTGTTTTCAGATTTCCTCTTCCGACTGAAGTCGTTATACGTTTCGTTCGCTTGTTTGTTTTTTAATCTATACGTGTGGAGAATTAAGCAGAATGGCCGCT
The DNA here is from genome assembly GCF_041734735.1 of Babylonia areolata. Lineage (NCBI taxonomy): Eukaryota > Metazoa > Mollusca > Gastropoda > Neogastropoda > Buccinidae > Babylonia > Babylonia areolata. Next base: position 27,490,586 of record NC_134901.1, read on the forward strand.
GGCATCTCCAACACCTTTTTACACATTATGCGTAACGGTGCAGTTGACAGATTACAACGTATTGCATTTGTGTTGTATTTCATTGTATTGTATTATATGATATTGTACTGTACTGTACTTTATTGCAAGGTAATGTTCTGTGTTGTGTCGTGCTGTGCTGTGCTGTTCTTTTGGCCATTCCACGGCCTCTGTGGTCGTTTGGGCGTCAGACGATATGAATATGACGATATCAAATCCTTCTGGTGCTCGCTTGGGGTCTTCTTCAGTTTGAATAGCTTCTTACTTGTCTCTCAAACTTGGATCAGGATTGCTCAGTCAACATATTTATGTATTCTGTATTCAGTGTGGCCAACAAACACATCTCCAACTCTGTCTTTATTCCGCTCCTTTTGACACCAGCATCACGGCAGAAGCGCATTCACGCAGGAAAAAAAAAGGGTCAAAATGCGCGTGCAGTCAGTGGCAACCAATGAGCGGCTAGACGATGCGCATCTGGTGAGAAATGTCAGAAACAAGGGAGATAATGGGGCTATATGATGTCTTTAACGAGCTGTTAACTACCGGGGGTGCACGGAAGACACCAAACATGGGGTGTTGTCAAGACAGAGGCTTGCCCCCTCCCTCCCCCCACACCCTGACAGGAGATCCGAATTAATTAGTTAATTGATTACCGTTGTTCCCGTTCGCTTGAAAAAAAAACACACCACTGCCTAGCTAAAAGAATTCTGTCCACCCCAAACTAGCCACTCTTTCAATAGCATGTGCTCTCACGTATCTCTTTATCTTTTCGCTCAGTTAAACTAGTTCATCAGTGAGTGCTCTTTTGGAATAAATCTCAGAACACTGTTCAATAGAAGGTGAATAGATTTGGTTAATCCTCTTGTCAATTCATAGACGACTGTATTGCATGCACACGTCTATTTAAGAATAACACACACACACACACACACACACACACACACACACACACACACACACACACACACACACACACACACACACACACACACACACACACACACACACACACACACACACACATACACACACTCACACACACACACACACACACACACACACACACACACACACACACGTTTGAACAGAAGCTGCATATTACATGTGGATGGGGCTGATGCCGGAGACTAGATTTTCAGGTAGATGGTTGTAGATTACCCCCTGTTTGTTCCGCCTGTGTGGCTGGAAGATCACTCCACTCGCTGATGCCGTTTCAAAACGCTGCCCACCATTTCAACCCCTAACCCCGAAACGATGACAATGATAAACCCATGACAGGGTCCCTAATACTGACACCGTGACATCTTAGTTCTCTCCAAAGGAAAAGGAAAATGTCAGGGTGCACGTGAGACAGCAAGCCGAAAGTCAAAAAGACGATGATTATCATTTAGAAATTAAGACGGAAAGGAGGAGAGAGAGAGAAAAAAGAAAACAGAAAGAAAGAAAAGAAAAGAAGAAAAAAAAAAGGTGTTACCAAAGACGTGGGGGTATTTGGCGACCCGAGACTCTTCACAAGCTAATAAGTTCCAAGGCCAGGAGGAGAAGGTCGACCCCACCCTCACCCCCACCCCCCCAACCACCCATCACCCACCCACCCACCCACCCTCCTCTCCCCCCCCTCCCCCCCCCCATCGACCCCCATCACCCTCCCTTACAAAAAAAAAAAAAAAAAAAAAGACGAGAAGAAACGAAGAGACGTTGTCATTTTCCTGCCCCCCCCCCCCCCTCCCCCAACCCCTCCTCCTTCCCTCCCGCACTTCCCCGTAACAACCCGAGAACAAAAGGACGGAGAAGCTGAAGCCATCCTCAGCCCCGTGCCCGTTAATCGGCCCCCAGAGCCCCCCGGATGAGAGGTTGGAGAGATCGACGACACGGAGGACCCCGGTCTCCTGGACAGGGCGACCTCATCTCTCTATTTGCCCTGCATGCTGGACTGAATGGAAAACGTTAGGTAGGGAAGCTGGGGGAGGGGGTGGAGGGGTTCGGGGGGGTGGGGGAGGAGGAGAGGCGTGTGGAGGAAAGGGTGGTGTGGTTGTGGTGGGTGGGGTGGGTGGGGTGGGTGGGGAGATGGGGGTGGGGGAAGGGTGTTGTAGGCCAGCGCGTGCGGTTCTTGACGACGATTGGACAGCTGTTTGTATTATTAGCTGCACACAAACCACCACACTCTATCCCCACCCCCCCCGCCCCCACCCCTCACACACACACACACACACACACACACACACACACACACACGAACAACCCCCACCCCCACCCCCACCCCCCACCCCTCACCCCCTCTTCGACGTCTGATCCGAGTTTTGTCTGGGCCGCTTGACCCCCATCTGCCGCCTGTCCAGCAGGACTGGGCAGTGTCCATCCGGCCTGAAGGAAGATGGAGCCGTGTGTACCCACCCAGCTAGAGGTCAAACAAAGTCCTCTGTCCATCACTGCCTCCTCCTCTACCTTCTCCTCCTCCCCCTCCACCTCCTCCTCCTCGTCGTCCTTCCCCTCCTCCACCTCTTCCTCCTCCTGCTACCCGGCCACCCCTCATCACTGACTGTGGTCAGACGAACACGGCACACGCAGCAGCTACCCTACCGTCTTTTGCCTTCCTTCTTCTTCTTCTTCTTCTTCTTCTCTTTCCGTGTGCATTCCGTTTTCCAGCACCACCCGAGGAAGAGAAAACAAAACAAAACAAAACCAAGTACCCCCCCCTCCTCCCACACACACACACACACCCTTTTCTTCGAGATATATGAATGTTTACTGGTTCTGATGATGTGACTAAGTGTTTTTATGATGATGATAATTCTACATTGATAAAGATACTACTTCTACTACTACTAATGATGATGATGATAATAATAATAATAATAATAATAATAATAATAATAATAAGTAGTAGTAGTAGTAGTAGTAGTAGTAGTAGTGGTAGTATACTTTGATGAACGTTTGGGGCGCTGAATGGAAAGATCCAAATGTTCGCATATTTATTTGTATTTGTATTTCTTTTTATCACAACAGATTTCTCTGTGTGAAATTCGGACTGCTCTCCCCAGGGAGAGTGCGTCGCTACATTACAGCGCCACCCTTGTTTTGTATTTTTTCCTGCGTGCAGTTTTTATTTTTTTGGTTGTTGTTTTTTTCTATCGAAATGGATTTTTCCTCAGAATTTTGCCAGGAACAACCCCTTTTGTTGCCGTGGGTTCTTGTACGTGCGCTAAGTGCATGCTGCACACGGGACCTCGGTTTATCGTCTCATCCGAATGTCTAGTATCAGTATTTAGTATCAGTTTCAGTCTCAGTGAGATGTCAAAGCACGTGGGTGGGGGTGCGGGTGGGGGGGGGGACATGATCAAGTCGTACAGATAATTCCCAGTTTGTAATGCGTTGTGTTGCGCTGTATTTTACTGTTTCGCCGGTATCAGTTGTATCACATCATATATCATTGTGCTGCAAAGTGCTTCAACCACAGGAGATTTCTGTTCGTGGAATTCCCTCGGGGAGTGCCTTGCCCATGGCTTTCGTGAAGAGGGCTGTGGCCTGACGCTAAAACCTGGCGATACCCCTTCTTTCGCTTCTCCTTCTTCTCATCTGTTTTTTAGCGTCCGGCATATATATCATTCTGACAAGTCTCACAAAGAAATGCCTTCGATGACAAATCCAGAAGTGAGAGAGGGAGATGGGAATCACTCAAAGAGCTACGACCGTTGAGTGTACGTGTGTTTATGAAATAAAGGTGGGATAGGTCGTATGTGAAGAATGGTAGGGAAGGGGGCAGCATCCATACGTGTGTGTGTGTGTGTGTGTGTGTGTGTGTGTGTGTGTGTGTGTGTGTGTGTGTGTGTGTGTGTGTGTGTGTGTGTGTTATGACGCTTAAATGATCGGTAAATGGATTGCACGGCTATCAGCATTCGGTAGTTCATCAAAAGAAGCAAACACTGTCGTCTATTGGAACGTTGAAAGACAGTCAAACAAGGACGACAATAACGCCCGGAGGAAACAGACTGTTGTCACATGTATAGAAGAATTGGGGGAGCGGGGTGGGAGTGGGTGAAGCCCCTCTTTCCATCTGCATTCCCCATCCCCCTTTCTCTCCCTCTCTTTACCTCACACACACACACACACACACACACACACACACACACACACTTTCACTTACTCGCATGCGTACACGGTAATTTCCACCCCCCCCGCACCCCCCCCCCCCTCCTCCACCCACTCGATTTTTTTATACTACCCTCGTCTAATATCACTTACAGTGAAAAGGCGTTACACTAAAAAACGAACGAACGAACACACACACACACACACACACACACACACACACACACAGAGAGAGAGAGAGAGAGAACGCAGGAACGTAGGAAGTATAATGCGAAGGCTACCAGCCTGTCCGCATGAGAACATGTACACATAAAGATAACGATTTGAAAAAAAAAATGAGAGAAAAAGCCAGATTCAACAGAACTTAAACATAATTGCTCTGTCACGCAATTTGATTATAACATTCTAAATTAAACTTCACATCAGTTCCTCTCTGGAACGAAAAACATAGTAAATAAACATAGCGACATCTCTTATTACACACCTGTCTTCATTTTGTAACAAAAATGAATTGGTGGAGTGTTATTATTTCTATAATGTTTATATATATACTTTTCTCGTAGTTTAGCATATATACAGGACATCTAATAAGAAAATGTACTTCGGTTTCTAGATCATCACAAAAGGGACAGTTTTTCGGTGTTGACATATGATATCTTTTATTTACCTTAAGGTCATTAACGCCTAGACGAAACTTCACAAGAGCTACTCTAAATTTTGCTATTGTAATATCTCGCAGGTATTTTTCTGGTTGTAATATAAATTTGAATTTGCGGTATTCCTTAAAACGATCACTATTTTCCAACTTTCGGTTCCAGTCTTGTTTATAACAATCGACCGTTCTCTGTCTGAACAACTTTAAGAATTTTTTTTCATCTCCCACCTCTCCATATATCCAGACTGCTGAAAATCCAAATGAATCTAAACACTGTTTAACCTGACATGCCTAGTTATTAGATTGTCTTTCTTCGTTCATATTTCTTTCGTATGCTTGCTTTGGTAATCTACTCGGAGTCATTTTTTGTATTTTAAACCAGTATCTTACTGCACTCAAATAACTATCAATGTAATGCGGATGTCTGCCTGTCTCTCCATACACCATTGTGTTTGGTGTTTTTCCACTGACACCTAAGAAATGTTTACAAGCAAAAAGGTGTATGTTTTCTATAACTTTAACATGACTTAGACCCCACACTTCAGATGAATATAACACCATAGGCTTGACTTGTGCATCAAACAATTTAAAGAAAATGAACATATCTCTACTACCAAGACTATACAGAGTTTTTATTATCTCCACCACTTTACCCTTCGCCCTGCTTGCAAACTCGGACAGTGATTTCTCTAATTGACAAAGTAAAACCTAAATATTTATAGCTGTTCACAATTTCAATCTCTTGCCCTTTATAGTACCATTTCTCATATTTACTCAGATGACCTCTAAAAACTTTAATTTTTTATTTTCTGTAAATTTACTGTCAATCCAAAGGAGTCGGAAACTCGTTGCAAATTATTTATCCGATTCTGAAGTCCGGAAGGACACAGAGATAGACAGAGACAGAGAGAGAGAGACAGAGACAGAGAGAGACCCAGCAGATCCGAAGAAACAAAAGCCGATCCAGGCACCCTTCATGCCATACAGTATCAAACATGTATCCACAATCCTCACTCACAATCAATAACTCAGCACCTCACAACATCTGCACTTGAATGACAGCGACGGAAAGAGAAATATCCTGCGAAGGGAACAGCCACCGGTCAGGTGAAACTGTCATCTTGCTGTTGTTGTTCAAACCAGAATTTGTGGACGAAAAGAAAAATCGTACCTCCACTCGACCGGTGCAATAGCCGAGTTGTTAAAGCGTTGGACTTTCAATCTGAGGGTCCCGGGTTCGAATCACGGTGACGGCACCTGGTGGGTAAAGGGTGGAGATTTTTACGATCTCCCAGGTCAATACGTGTGCAGACCTGCTGGTGCCTGAACCCCCTTCGTGTGTATGTGCAAGCAGAAGATCAAATACGCACGTTAAAGATCCTGTAATCCATGTCAGCGTTCGGTGGGTTATCGAAACAAGAACATACCCAGCATGCACACCCCCGAAAGCGGAGTATGGCTGCCTATATGGCGGGGTAAAAACGGTCATACACGTAAAAGCCCACTCGTGTGCATTACATTGTTATCTGAAGAGAGAGACAGAGAGAGAGAGAGAGAGAGAGAGAGAGAGAGAGAGAGAGAGAGAGAGAGAGAACGAACGAATGAACGAACGATTCATTTTTTTATTGAGGGTAAAAAGGAATAAGAACAAATGGCTTGTTTTCATCCTGCCCTCATGAAAAGGGAAAACATAGCAAATACTCAATACAAAAGCATAACATTGCATGGATAAGTTTCAATTATTTCCACAGAGAGAGAGAGGGAGAGAGAGAGAGTGCGGGGGGAGAGAGACAGACAGACAGACAGACAGAGACACAGAGACAGAGACACAGACACAGACAGAGAGAGACAGAGAGAAGAAACATGAATGGACAGTCTCATTACTGGCTGCAAAGCTCTCACTCACATCACCACCAGGGGGCAGGTTCATCAGTGATGACGTCATTTTCCCTTGCCAGTAACTGTCAAGTCACCATAGTCCACCTGCTGCCTCGTGCCATCTCGTACTGTCCATTGTACATCAGAGGACAGGACAGGGAGGAAGTAAGGGAGGAGGGCTTTGCAGACGGATGCATTGACAGAGAGAGAGGGAGAGAGAGAGGGGGGTGGGGGGAGGAGAAAGACAGACAGACAGACAGACAGACAGACGGACCGAATAAAAGAGAAGAAAGAGATAGAAAGAAGAGAAATTCACGGAGAGAGAGAGAGAGAGATGGAGGAGGGAGGGGGCGGAGGGGGGGGGGGGGGGGCAGACAGACTGACGGAGAAAGACAGAGAGAGGGAGTGACAGAAAGACAGAGAGAACACACACACACACACACACACACACACACACATAAACACACACACAAAAAACACAGACACAGATAAACACACGCGCGCGCGTGCACACACACATACACATACATACAGAGGCACGCACGCACGCACGCACACACACACACACACACACACACACACACACACACACACACACACACACACACACCCGGAGAGAGAGAAGGGGAGAGAGAGAGTAACAGAGAGGAGACAAAGAGACAGAGACAGATACACACACACGGATAAAAAAAAAGTGACATGGGTAAAGAGAGACAGACAGAGACATAGAAACAGACAGAGAGACAGGGAGACAGAGGCAGAAAGACAGACAGAGAGACAGGGAGACAGAGGCAGACAGAGACATAGAAACAGACAGAGAGACAGGGAGACAGAGGCAGAAAGACAGACAGAGACATAGAAACAGACAGAGAGACAGGGAGACAGAGGCAGAAAGACAGACAGAGACATAGAAACAGACAGAGAGACAGAGGCAGAAAGACAGACAGAGACACAGAAACAGACAAAGAGATAAGGAGGCAGAGGCAGACAGACAGACAGAGACATAGAAACAAACAGAGAGACAAGGAGACAGAGGCAGAAAGACAGACAGAGACATAGAAACAGACAGAGAGACAGAGAGACAGAGGCAGAAAGACAGACAGAGACATAGAAACAGACAGAGAAACAGAGGCAAAAAGACAGACAGAGACATAGAAACAGACAGAGAGACAGAGGCAGAAAGACAGACATAGAAACAGACAGAGAGACAGGGAGACAGAGGCAGAAAGACAGACAGAGACATAGAAACAGACAGAGAGACAAGGAGACAGAGGCAGAAAGACAGACAGAGACATAGAAACAGACAGAGAGACAGGGAGACAGAGGCAGAAAGACAGACAGAGACATAGAAACAGACAGAGAGAGACAGGGACACTCTGCATTATTCAGAGCGGTCCGCACGGATCAAATAATCAAGGAAACAAAACCCCATTCTGGGGTCCACCAGAGGGCGCTGAGCGCAGAGGACAGGCCGCAGCGCCACAACCGCCGCGCGCGCCGCAGGGGCAAAACTGCCCGCGTCCCCCCGGGGGACCATATCCTGTTTTGATATTCGTCAATTATGCATGTAATTTTCAGCTCGCGTTTTAGATACACCTGTGCGAATCAATTGGCGAGGTATGGTCCGTCATTTTCTCATTTTCTTGGTACCGCGAGACTTTGGGGGTGGGAGGGTGGTAGGGGTGTGGTGGGTGGTGTGGATGGGGTGGAGGGTTGGGGTGGGTGTGGGGAGGGATCATCTCACGCACGAACCGAAAGTAAGGAGAGGGGAGTGAGAGAGAGAGAGAGAGAGAGGGGGGGGGAGGGGAGGGGGGGGGCAGTTGACTGTGTGACCCCATAGCACTTGACTGTGTCACCCCCTTAGCACGCCCCCATAATGACCCCACAACTCTTGACTGTGACCCCTAAGCCCCCCCACCCCACCCCCACCATAATGACGCCCACAACTTTTGGTTGTGACCCCTCAGCACGCCCCATAATGACCCCACAGCCTCTTGACTGTGACCCCTAGCACGCCCCCATAATGACCCCGCAGCTCTTGACTGTGACCCCCTAGCACGCCCCCATAATGACCCCCACCAGTTCTTGCTGTGACCCCTTAGCACGCCCCCATAATGACCCCCCACAAGTTCTTGCTGTGATCCCTTAACACGCCCCCCTAATGACTCCACAGCTCTTGGCTGTGACCCCTTAGCACGCCCTCATATTGACCCCACATCTCTTGACTGTGACCCCTTAGCACGCCCTCATATTGACCCCACATCTCTTGACTGTGACCCCTTAGCACGCCCTCATATTGACTCCACAGCTCTTGGCTGTGACCCCTTAGCACGCCCCCATAATGACTCCACAGCTCTTGGCTGTGACCCCTTAGAACGCCCCCATAATGAGCCCATAGCATTTTCAAAGCTGGACATAGAAGCTGGTTGTAGGGGGGGGGGGGGGGGGGGGCCGCCATAGTGGTATGTCTCGGACGGGGTTCGAACCTTAGGGTCTTCGTGGTACCGGTATTCAGTGCGCAAAAACCCTGACCACTCCAGTACAAACGTCAGGTTAAAAAAAAAAAAAAAGCTGGAAGGGCCCCATCTTTGATCCAAGGAGAGAGCAGTGAAGATCTCTATACCCCCGACTGCCCTTTCTCTTCCCCCTCCCTCCCCCTACCCCTCTTCCCCATCGTGGTCTTAACTGTATCAGACTTTTAAAAAAAAGATAGTTTGCAATGAGCATCTTCTCATCTCATCTCATCTATCCCTTGACCCGTGGGTGGGTCGTTGGGGCACCATGGATGACTGCCTGGTCAGCTCGCGCCACCTGCCTCGGTCCTCAGCGGCCCTTTGAGTTGTGGCAAATGGCAGGCCCGTCCATTCTTTGATGTTGTCCTCCCACCGCTTTCTCTGTCTGCCTCTCTTCCTCCTTCCTTGTACGGTACCCTGCAGGATGGTCTTGGCTAGGCCGTCTGATCGTGTGACGTGTCCATACCAGCGGAGCTTGCGTTCCTTCACTGTGGTTAGCAGGTCTTTGAATGGGCCAATGGCGTTTTGGACTCTTCTTTTCACTTCCTCATTTGTGATGTGGTCTTTGTATGTAATGTTCAGGATCTTGCGGAAGCATCTCATTTCCATGGCCTGGATTCTTCTCTGGAGTTCTGCAGTGAGGGTCCAGGATTCGCAAGCGTATAGAAATATTGAGAAGATGAGGGAGCGCATTAGTCTGATTTTGGACGAGAGGGAGATCTTTTTGTCTTTCCATATAGTCTTCAATCGACTCAGTGCGGCAGTAGTCTGCGCGATTCTGGACAGGACCATGATGATGAGCATCTTGCAAGAGGTAAAAGAACCCTCAGCAATGATGAAGTTACGTCTTAATCAGTATTAAACACATTGTCGTCCAAACGTGTCAAGTGATGCGGCTGAGATACGTATATATTAAACCAGAGACTGACGGACAGAGAGAGAGAGAGACAGAGAGAGAGAGACAGAGAGACAGACAGAGAGACAGAGACAGAGAGAGACAGAGAGGGACGATGGATCAATTCAATTAGAACTTCAGGCTTTTCTTGCAACACATGGAGGTCAACCATTTGAAACCACCAGCACCACCTCCGCCACTACCACCACCAACAACAATAGTCAGTACAACACAGTGCGGCACACAGCAGTACAACACAGCGCGCACACAATGCAGAAAAACACACAGCTCTAACATAGCACAATACAAAACAATCCCATTGCAGTTCCGTAATCTTCGTGTTTGAACTGAACATTGTAAACAGAGCAAATGCAAACACACTGCGTTGAACACTATCACAGTTGGACGCAGCGATACATATTTTAAAAGATATATACGGTACCATACAGCGCAACACAACACAATGCTCTGTATAATTAATTTGATGCCCTCTCCCCCAACTCCCCCTAATCCCCTCTTTCTCTCCCCCCCCCTCCCCCCCACCCCCCCCACCCCCCCCAACCACCAATCGCCTTTTGTCTTGAACGAAAACACCAACCAACCTTTCGAATTAAAGTGTCAACCCACGCACACACAATGAACAAATGGTCTCCAACGTCACAAACTAAACATTTTCTCTCCCCCTCCCCTCACACCACACCCCCCGCGACCCCCTTAGCTCCCACCCCTCCCACCCCACCACTCCTCTCTCTCCTCCCTCTCCCTCTCCATCTCCCCTACCCCCTCCCCGGTCCATGGAAAAAGCGCGGATGATCTGAACGCTCGCGCGCGAATTTAATCACTCTAACGGTCGCCAAAAGCCCCGCCGATGATCACAAAAATGATAATTGAAAATGTCATCTGCTCGCAGTAAATCAAGCGGGTGCAGAGAGAGAGGGAGAGAATCCTGAGGCCCATGCATTTTGCATGCGGCCGCGCAGGCGGGAAAAAAAAAGGGTGGGGGAGGGGGGGGGGGGGAGGGGGGGAAGGGATGGGGGTCTCCCGCAAAATGTGATACGGCGTTATTTTTCACATCGGCAGCAGGTATGATTTTTGTTGACTTTAATGAAGTTCGCCAACGAGCCGACAGACTGCGATTATTATGTTTGAAATTGCAGAACCCACGTGGAAACGCCATGAGGCCAGTGGATGAATTAAGAGGGGGGGGGGGAGGAGGGGCATTGAGAGGGGGCGGGAAAAGTGAGCCAGGAGAGGCGGGTGGGGGGGTCTATGGGGGAGGATAAGGTGGGGGAGAGGGTGTGAGGGAGTCGGGGGGAGGGAGAGAGACAGAAAGACAGAGTGGTTGAAAAGCGAGAAACAGAACCACGTGTAACAGACCGAAAGACAGCCGGGGAACGAGAGCGCATGAGTACGAACGAACGAACGAACGAAGTTTTGTTTTGGGGTTGTTGTTTTTTTATTGAGGGAAGTGGAATAAGCACACATGTGCTTTTTTTTCATCCAGCCCTCAGGGCAAATGGAAAATGAAAATGAATCAAAACATCCACAAAGTAGCAAAGAGATGAAGAAATAAGGACATGACATTCACATACACATTTAAACATGCACATCTACATAATCCTGATACAAACATCATATTATGAAGGAAAAAGATCAACCCCCCCTCCAAAAAAAACAAAAGAAACACACAGCCCCTCCCAAGCCCCCTCGTCCCCCCCTCCAC
>NC_134901.1:27504856-27532356 GCF_041734735.1 Babylonia areolata
ATTCGTCATTTGATTTTTTCTGGTGTTTTTACTGACCATGTGAAATTTCATGCTCCTGCTAAAAAGTTATCTTATCATGGCAGACGTTCAGGCGGTGTGTTACTGTTAGTGAGAAAGAGTCTGGAAGAGCGAGTGAAAGAAGTGAAGGTGGAGTGTGATAATACTGTTGTTAAAAAAAAATTTTTTTAAATGTTTTTGGTTTGAATAAAGATGTAGTCTTTGTTGCTTGCTACGCTGTTCATGAAGGAGGCCCGATATACAATGATAAACTGATTAAAGATGGCATATTGTTATTAGAAGAAGCATTACTACAGCATTTTGAAAAAGATGAAGTATATTTCATGGTCACTGGAGATCTGAATGCTAGAACTGGTCAGGAACAAGCTGAACCTGAAGTCATGTCTAACTATGTGAATGAATGGGAGTGTGACAAAGTGGATGAAGGAAGTTGTGTGCGCAATTCTCAGGACCAGGTGATTAATAATGTTGGTAAAACTTTGTTGGATTTGTGTTTCATGCTTGATATGGTTATTTTGAATGGTTTTTGTACGGGCGACACAGAGGGTGAATGTACTTTTGTGTCCCCCAGTGGATGCAGTGTGACTGATTATTTTCTTATTTCTTGTGATTTATTATTGAACTTTGATTTGCATGTTGGTGAGCGTGTGGACTCGTGGCATTTACCAGTAGAAGTAACATGTAAAAGAATCAGACTAATGTAGGTGAGAATTCAAGACAACATGGCGAAGAAAAATTTGTATGGTCAGAAGAGAATGTTAGTTTTTACAAACATGAACTTGACAGTGCTGAATTTCAAGATTGTTTACAGAAAGCCTTATTGTTAGACACAAGTATGGATGAGAGTTTAATCAATTTGTTACTGCTTTATACGGGGCTGCTGCGTGTATGGTTCGAAGAGTGGGCCAAGGGTACAAAAAGTGTAATGATTGGTTTGATATTGAATATAAACGAAAGAAGCAGGAAGTTAAAAGGATTTCAAACAAATAAGAAAGAAAAAAGAGAAGCGTATGCTAAATCCAGGAAAAAATATGTTGAATTAAGAAAAACAAAGGAGAGAGAATTTGAAGAGAATAGGTTGAGAAAATTGAGAGATTCAGTTAAGGATTCTAAAACGTTTTGGGGAATAATAAAAATTCGGTGAATAGAAAGACTTTTATGTATAATGATGTATCTTTGCAACAATGGTATAACCATTTCTTTAGGGTTTTCAATGATGTTGACTATGATGTACCACAAGAAGAGGACAGTTTGATAGAAGAAGATGGTGCATTTGAACCATTATTCAATAATCCCATATCTAAAGAAGAGATTACAGCTAGTATTAGACATTTGAAATCAGGAAAGAGTGCAGGACCAGATAAAATTGTCAGAGAGATGTTAAAGCATACAAATTAAACCATTATTGACTTTTCCTTTGGAACGGTCAAAATCCATAATAATTCCAATTTACAAAAAGGGAGACGTCAACAATCCTGACAATTATCGTGGAGTAGCGCTTACCAGTATTTTAAGTAAAATTTACACTCACATACTGAACAATAGATTAACAAAGTGGGCTGATAGAAAAGAAAAAAAATAATTGAAGAGCAAGCAGGCTTAAGAAGTAATTACAGTACAACAGACCATATTTTTACATTGTATTCTGTTGTGCAAAAATATTTACTTAACAATACTAAACTTTATGTTGCATTTGTAGACTTTAAGAAGGCCTTCGATTCCGTGAATCGCAATGCTCTGTGGCATGTTCTGCGTGGAAGTGGTGTAAATGGTAAATTATATTTTATTATGGCTCTAAGAGGTATGTACAAATCAGTACTTGCATGTGTGCGTGTGAATGGTGTGTATTCAGAATGTTTCAGTTGTCCAAATGGCGTTAAACAAGGTTGTAATTTGAGCCCACAGATGTTCTCCTTTTTTTATAAATGAATTAGCTGTGGAATTGTCAAGAAAAGGAAGACATGGAATTCAGTTAATCCCGGGAGCTATTGAAATATTCTTACTATTATTCGCAGATGATGTTATTCTTTTGTCGGGTACTGTTATGGGGTTACAAAACCAATTAAATGTTTTGAAAGAAGCAAATCGTTTAGGCTTAACAGTTAATTTAGATAAAACTAACATTATGATTTTTAGAATGGGTGGGCATCTCTCAGTACATGAAAAGTGGTTATATGGAAATGCGGATGTTAAAGTAATTAATACATATAAGTATTTGGGAATAGTATTTTCAACAAAATTAAGTTTAAACTATGCGTGGGAAGAATCTTGTAGGAAAGCAAAGAAAGGTGTAACTGAAATACTGAAATCGTTAAAAAAAAAAAAGAAAAAAAAAAGCTTAACTCGATTGATTATCATCTATTTTGGAAAATATTTGATACACAAATTGAACTTGTACTTACGTATGCAGCTGAAGTTTGGGGGCTAAAGGCAAACGCACAAATGGAGAAAGCGCACACATAATTTATGCAATAAAACGTTTTCTGAATGAATATACCGATTCACTCATCCAATACTGTATTATATGTGGAAACGGGTAGATATCCTTTGTACATAAAAACTTTTGTGAAATGCATAAAATATTGGTTGAAATTATTGAAGCTTCCGCAATCACGTTTGTGCAAACAGGCTTATGATATGATGTTATTACAAATGGAATTAGGTAGTGAAAACTGGGCTTATTATGTTAAAAAGATTTTGTCTGAACATGGTTTTGGAATTGTGTGGATGTCTCAGGAAGTAGGAAATGAACAGCAGTTTATTTCTGAATTTAAAGATAGACTTATTTGTTCTTTTAAATGAAATTGGCATTCTGATATGGAAACTATAGAAAAATATAGTTGGTTTTTTTTCATTCAAAAATGTGTTTCAAACGGGAAAATTCCAGACAGTCATCACAGATAAGTGGCAAAGAATAAACTTTGCAAGATTTCGACTGAGGACACTTGGATTTAATTCAAATAAAAGATGGTTTCAGCCTAGGACATCCACAGAATCACCAGGTCCTTTGTGTGCTTTTAGCGTAGATGATGAAAAACATTACTTGTTTCAATGTAAATCATTCGATAGGGTAAGAGATAAGTGCGAGGTCTTTCATTCTGATGTAGCTAAAAGGTACGACATTGTTTCTGCTTTGTCGTCTGATGATGACCTCACAATACTGTCAATAGCTAAATTTCTTGTAGAAGCACAAAGAATAAGATATAGTCTTACTATTCAGAACAATACCAGAGTAATTGAGGTTGATAACAATGTATAATGTCTATTATCTTGTAGACATTGAGCAGTATCGTTAATAAAATAGATGGTCGAGTAATGGTATTTTTGTCTCTTATGTTTTTGTTTTTGTTTCTTTTTTTAATGTTTTTTGCTTCCCTATTGTAAGGATGTTGCATTTCGATAAAAGCTGTTTTGTTTTTCTTTGTTTGCATGTTTTGTTTTGTTTTGATGGATTAAGCAGAGTGTGGTATGGTACTTGTGGTGACATAAGAATTAACCCTATCACCCTCTTGTCAATAGACCTATGCAGGTAATGACAATAAAATATCAAAGCGTCAGTGTCTGTGTCTCTCTCCCTCTCTCTCTATCTCTCACTCCCTCTCTCTGTCTCTCTCTCTCTCTCTCTTTCTGTGTGTGTGTGTGTGTGTGTGTGTGTGTGTGTGTGTATGTGTGTGTGTGTGTTTCTCTCTCTCTCTCTCCGTCTCTCTCTCTCTCTCTCTCTCTCTCTCTCTCTGTCTCTGTCTGTCTCTGTCTCTCTCTCATGATAACACACTTAACTATAATCACACACAGAGACATGCCCACTCACTGTACCCACCGCAGAGAGATGAAGGTGATTGGAGGGAGCAGAAAAATACGGTCACCACCCACCCGCCCCCCCCCCCCCCACCCACCCCCCCATCCATAGAGATACAAAGAACCGACCCCCCAACACCGCCCCAACCCCCACACACACGCCCCACCCCCCAACACACACACCCACACTCCACTCCCAAGCTCCTCCTCCCACCCTCCCACATTATTTTTCTCCAAACAGAAAAAAAGTCAATCAGGACTAAAGGATACTCATCCCCTCCCTTCCCAGTCCTTCCTCCTCGCATGCCCTCCACCCCACCCCCCTCTCCCAATACCCCCTCCCCCCCGAGCCCCACCCCTTAAAAGCAAAAATCATGCGCTCTTTCAATCACTGCTAATAAACAGTTCCACCCCCACCCACGCCATCCCTCTACCAAAGAAAAACTGTTTTCCCTCAAACCTCTCGAGTTTCATCCCCTCTCTCTCTCTCTCTCTCTCTCTCTCTCTCTCTGTGTGTGTGTGTGTGTGTGTGTGTGTGTGTGTGTGTGTGTGTGTGTGTGTGTCTCGCTCCGCCTCTCTCTCTCTCTCTTCCTCTTTCTTACTGTTTCTCCTTTTCACTCTGTCTGTCTGTCTGTCTGTCTGTCTGTCTCTCTCTCTCTCTCTCTCTCTCTCTCTCTCTCTCTGTCTCTATCTGTGTTTGTCTGTCTGTCTCTCTCTCTCCACCCCCATCTCTCTCTCCTCTTCCTCTTTCTTTCTTACTCTCTCTCTCTCTCTCTCTTTCTCCTTTTCACTCTGTCTGTCTGTCTGTCTCTCTCTCTCTCCTCGCCCACATACCCCCCCCCCCCCCCCCACCCACCCCCCATGCTGGGAGAGGTCCCGGTGCTGCATGATCCCGTTTTGACCTGCCATGTGTAATTGCTGGAGATTGACTGTCAGCGGTGTGCCCGGCATTGAAGCCTGCCGACAACAACTTTTGGGCCGCTCGCTTCCCATGACAATGGACAGTCGGCACAACATGGCATGGCATGGCGCCCCCGCCCCCCCTCGGCCCCCCTCGCCCCCTCCCCACTTCCACCCCCCTTTTGCCATTGACAGGCAATGACTACTACGCATGGCAGGACGTATGATTTCAGATCCGATGGAAGGGGGGGGGGGGGGGGGCATTTTTCTTTCTGTGTGTGTGTGTGTGTGTGTGTGTGTGTGTCGCTCTGGGGGGGCTGGGGAGGGGGAGGAGCCGCTGAAAGGGTTGGGTTTGGGGTTGGAGTGAGGGGGTGGTGTGGGGTAAGAGGGTATATTGGTTGGGGGATGGGTTTGGAGTGAATTTATGGGTGATGTGAGTGGGCCATGGTACGTACAGTCCATGTTTAGGGATAGGGTGATGGATGTGTTTGTGGTGAGGGCCTGGGTGTGTGTGTGTGGGGGGGGGGGTTAGGGGATGGGGTGGTTGGGTGGGTGGATGGGTAGGGGTTGGGGGGGGTGGGGTTGGGGTGGTTGGGTGGGTGGATGGGTAGGCGTTGGGGTGGTAGGGTGGATGAGGCTGATGCTGACAGAGGGAGGGATAGGCCTGGAAGAGATTTAATACGGGGTGGTTTAGGTGTGTGGTGTGGCGTGTATGGCCTTTGTTGTTGCTTTTTAGATTGTTTGATTATTATCATCATTATCATTACTGTTAGTAGTAGTAGTAGTAGTAGCAATAGTAGTAGTTTTTCCTGTTTTGCTTTTTTTTAATATATATAGTTTTCTTTGTCTCTACCTAACACAGAGAGAGAGGGGGGATAATAACTTCATTAGTAAATATATAGTGTAATAAATGAATAGAAAACATTCAAAGATTGTGTGTGTGTGTGTGTGTGTGTGCGTGTGTACACGCGATCAGTTATTGTTTCGCAGCTACAATAAGAAAACGGCCTAACATTCACCTTTGGCATGTATGTATGTATGTATGTGTGCGCGCTCGTGTATTTGGTACATCTCTGTGTGTGATCTCGTGTGTCAGCACGGGTGTGTGTGTGTGTGTGTGTGTGTGTGTGTGTGTGTGTGCGTGCGCGCGCACATGTGTGTGTGTGTGTGTGTGAAATGATAGGCAATTTTATCATTGTATTTGAGAAGAAAATAACACCTCTCAGTTGTTCATTGAAATGAAAAAGTCACCCCTTTTGAAATAGACGAACGAACGAGAAACGGGTGACAGTGAAGGAAATACCGATCACTCACTTTGTCAGCAGACACCACCTGTCTGCAAACTCCCAGCCCTTTGATGTAGAGGTCTAATCACGTAAAGGATGGAGGACTTATCAGCTGCAGAAAAAAAAAAAAAGTAAAAGGACCTTCAAAGAGCACAGACCCTGTATGAAAATCCAGCGCAGTTATTGCGAAACCCAACACTCTGTGTTCAAACGAAATTGAGAGGAGAATAGATCCCCGCCAGGCATGCCAGACACAGGACCACTCAGTGGGAACTGTACCCATTATCCCTACCACATACTGGAAAAGTTTGGACAAGACCTTTCCAATTCCCTACGAATAAGTCGGCTGTTTCCTGTCGTGTTGGACACGTTTCCAGGTCAAGAAAAGGGAATCAAAAAAAAAGAAGGATTGACGCCCTTTGTAAAAGTTTTGGCTGTTTGGGTGTTAAAGAATATCGATTGTCATAATCATCGTTGTCTCTTTCCCTTCCCGTACTTGTCCCCATCAGTGACAACTTCAGTCCTTGAATCTTCTTCTTCTTCTTCGCCGTCGTTGAGGTGGGGTAGAGGATGAGGTATGTGAGTGTATGCATGCCTACACTGTGGGAGCAACAGGATATTGGAACGTATATATATATATATATATATATATATATATATATATATATATATATATCTTTGTATATATGTGTGGGAGGTTGGGGGGGGGAGATATGGGCGTGTGTGTGTGTGCTTGTACAAGTAAGTGTTCATCTGTGTGTGTGTGTGTGTTTGTGTGTGTGTGTGTGTGTGTGTGTGTGTGTGCCGTGGAAGCTGCGATACATAGACCAGAAATGGGTGTGTGGAGGAGGGGGGTAGAGGAGGTGCAGGGTAATGTGTGTGTGTGTGTGTGTGTGTGTGTGTGTGTGTTGGAGCTCATGTACGTTTATATGTATTTGACTGTGCTTTCATATCTGTGAAACTGCATGTTTGGTGCATATCTGTTATGCATGTGTGGGTGTATGTGTGAATATGTGTCTTCATGTTTTACATTTATTTGCTTATTTATCATCATTGTTGTCTTATTTATTTATCTATTTATTTATTATTAGTATTATTAGTATTTTTTTATTATTATCATTACTACTACCTTTTTTAATATCATAATTATTATTTATTAATTTATGTAAGATTATCTATTATTTATTCACCCTTTTTTTTTCTTTTTTTTTTTCTCAAGGCCTGACTAAGCGCGTTGGGTTACGCTGCTGGTCAGGCATCTGCTTGGCAGATGTGGTGTAGCGTATATGGATTTGTCCGAACGCAGTGACGCCTCCTTGAGCTACTGAAACTGAAACTGACACTTCTTCTTCGTCGTCGTCGTCTTCTTCTTCTTGGCGTTCACAGCCACATCGTCGTCATTTCAATTGTGGCGATGACTAACGTTATTTTCTCCAGGTCTTCTTGGTTGCCAGAACGTTTGGTCGCGAGTGGAGTCATCGACAGGCCACACGCGGAGTGATGGCCTTGAGGTAACGCGTCCGCATAGAAAGCGAGAGAGAATCTGAGCGCGCTGGTTCGAATCACGGCTAAGCCGCCGATATTTTCTCCCCCTCCACTAGACCTTGAGTGGTGATCTAGACGCTAGTCACTCGGATGACATGATAAACCTAGGTCCCGTGTGCAGCTTGCACTTAGCATACGCAAAAGAACCCACGGCAACAAAAGGGTTGTTCCTGGCAAAATTCTGTAGAAAAAAATTCACTTCGATAGGAAAAACAAATAAAACTGCACCACGCGGGGAAAAAAGTACAAAATAATAATGGGTGGCGCTGTAGTATAGCGACGCGCTCTCCCTGGGGAGAGCAGCCCGAATTTCACAAACACAAAGATCTGTTGTGATAAAAGAAATACAAAATACAAAGACACAACTGACCTTGCCTGATTGAACAGGGGGCAGTTTTGGAGGATGTCCTTGAATGATGTTGTCTGCCTGATCGAGTGATGGACTGTGTCACTTGCATTTACACGTGCTCGTGTGCGCGAGTACACACGTACATATACACAAACACGCGCGCGCGCAACACATACGCACGCACACACACACACACACGCACACATACTGACGCATATGCACACACACACGCGCACAGACACACAGACACACGCACACACACACACACACACACACACACACAATCGTTTTAGTTTGACATGAGCAGTCTTGTCAGCACACACACACACACACACACACACACACACACACAAGAGAAAGAACGAGAGAGGGGAGGGTGAGAGCGTCAGATAATGAGTAAAGCACGTGAGTGTCGTTTATTTCAATATAAGCAGGGAGTATTGAATTGTTGTCAGCACAGAGAGAGAGAGAGAGAGATTGTGAACTCAACACGTGATTCTCTTTATATAGATATGAGCGGGGGCCATTTTACACACACACACACACACACACACACACACACACAGAGTCAAAAGATGAACTCAGCACGTGATTTTCGCAGGGACGATTGTATTGTTGGCAGCACACACACACATACACGCACACACACACACACACACACGCGCGCGCGCGCGCGCGCGCGCGCGAGCGCGCGCGTACACGCAGATGCACATGCACACACGCACAAACACAAAATTTCATTTACAAAATCTGCAATTCCATCTTCTTTCTTCTGAAACGTTTTATATGACAACGAACTTGTGTTTCAAATAGTTCAAGGTTTGATCAGGAGCGGCACTGGCTCTTTGTTGTAGTTTTACGCGTTGAAATAGGTTCTTCGTTTCTTTCCTTTTTTTTTCTTCTTTTTCTTCTTTTCTTTTTGAATTGAGGAGAGAGGAATAGGGAAAGTAGTGATGATTTAAGGCATGGGTGGGGTTGGGAAAGCGATTAATTTTCGTCTAAAATCATAGTTGTTGATAGACGTTAAGCAAAAGAACGAAGGAACACATAAACACACACGCACACACGCACACACACACACACACACACACACACACACACACACACACACACACACACACACACGCAGACGTACACATCCTCTCTCTCTCAATCTCCAGTGTTATGGATATGTGGTCTGACAATTAAAATATTTCGACTTTCGACTTCGATCAATATCCAACGCACATACATACATCATCATCATCTCTCTCTCTCTCTCTCTCTCTCTCTCTCTCTCTCTCTCTCTCTCTCTCTCTTTCTCCAATGTAAAGACGTTCCTCATTATCTTGAAACAGAGAATTGTTGATAAATATTATGTTCATTCAAGAATGGACTGGCCCTGTCAGAGATCGTGATATATATCTCTGAAAATTATACATCTCTTAAGACTGTCTTTGAAAAATATAAATAAACAAATATATATATATATAGATAGATAGATAGATAGATAGATATAATTATATTGAATGTTTTAGAACATCATCTCTGTTTTTACACACTAATAATTCTGAGATAAAATATAGTTCTAAGATTATCTGTTTGTAAACTGTTGCAAGTTCTGTTGAACGACATTTCATCAGTATTGGTCATATAGTTTGATTCTTGGTCCTTTTTTTTTTGTTTTTTGTTTGTTTGTTTGTTTGTTTTGTTTTGTTTGTTTAACGTATATAAAGACATTGAATAAAACATTCATTCATTCATTCCGGCACATCAGTGCCTGCGTGAAGGGTACGATCTATAGAATGGCTGGAAGGGAAAGCAGGGAAGAAGAACTATAACGAGTGGTCGGTCTTATTTTTATTCCCCCTCGGTCGCCGCACGGGGTCGTGGCTATAATGTTTCCGTGTCTTCACGCATGCGTTCCCTCCTGCCCCGAGACAGAGGGCGCCACTATCTGTGATGCAATGGCCCGTGCGTGAAATGTGTATGAATTATGAAGGGCAGCCCATGTGAAGGGTCTCTCTCCACCTGCAGTGTAAGGATCCCCTTCCATTGTTCCAATCAAGCGACATATGCCGATGCCGTTTGATGAAGATTAAGTCGAGTGTTTAAGTCGCGCACGCGATGAAGCCTTCGTCCTTCCTCTATCGTACTGCCCGGTGCACACAGTGGAAATATGCCCCGTGTGATAGTTACCCCCCGGGGAGTGGAATAGAGTCGTTTAAACTTTTTTTCGGGGGTACAGAGTTGCTTGGGATGCTTTAAAACTCCTGTGTGGAAATCGAACGTTTGGTTTATTTGTAGCCGTTTTTAGTTTAATAACGAAAGCTATATTCTGGTTCGTGACGTTCAGTATGAACATTTTGCTTACACATTGTGTTCACAACATCCAAAACTAAAATAACAGAACATGGTTGTCATCACTGATAGAATCAACGCCCCCCTCCCTTCCCTCTCTCTCTCTCTCTCTCTCTCTCTCCAGTAGAGTTGAGGCTAGGGTGAGGTGTGTATCTAAACTAACAAACAATACACATGGCGTAAGACAGATCCAGCTCATTATAAATGAACTTGCCGCAGAGGTTACAGAAAATGGTAAGCGTGGGGTCCGGTTCACTTCTGATTATTTTCAGCTGTTCATTTTACATCTGGCAGATGTTTGGTTTCCTAACGTGTCGAACAGTTTTACACAGGGTAGCTAGTTCTCGTCAGCAAAAGCAATGTAATTTTATTCCGAAAAAAAGAGAGGAGGGGGTTCAACAAGAGAAAGATGTACGAACAGTGATATTGAGATGCCAGCTGGTAATGAATATAAGTGTTCAGGATTATTATTTTTGACAAAACTTACATCAACGAATTTTGGGGGTTGGAAGTACGAATATCTAATGCTACGGAACAAGAGAAACCAAACGATACTCAATTCGCAGAAACTCTGTAATACGTCGTGTTCTTCATCAGTTGAAAATGACGAGAGTGGACACTGGCAGACTGTCATTTAAAGAGCCTCTAGAATGCTGTTGGATTTGGCTAAGAAAGTGTAGAGAAATTGGGTGCGTTTAGGCTACGTGTGTGTAAATCAGTGTATAAATTCAACCAGTTATGAATTATAAGAAAGGTTAACTGTATATATTGGTGGCAGTAATGGAATGTTCACATCAACGTCAGAAACCGGTTTGAAATGTGTATAACCTTTTGTACTGTTTGTGAAGTGATTTCGTGTTTGCAAATGAGTTTAGAGAAGCAATTAAAACTTGAAATGGCAAGGTTCAGATTATGATTGTATTTCAGAAGTTGCTCAACATTAATATCGCCATAAGAAACACACCGACATTTAAATTGTCCTCTGTGCAAAAATGGTGAAGAAGATGAAATGTTCTGCCTTTTTGTTTTCCTTCTTTTTTTGTTGTTGTTGTTGAAAAAGACGACAACATTATATGTTTAGCTAATGTTTTATGAATTCCCTGAACAAATACGGCCAGGTTTATCTCAACCACGACTCGTTAGCTCACTCTCTGGAATCTTTGTTAGCTGCTCACAGTTCTTTTTGGCCGTACCAAACTGTTAATTGGGGGGGGGGGGGGGGGCGGGGGGGGGTGTAGGGGAGAGAGAAAGGGGGGAGGGAGTTTCCACTGGGGTAACGGGGTGGGGTTGGGGGGAGTAGACATCCAGCATTCTACTGTTATATTTTCCTCACTCTTCAGTAATGGGTATAGTATAGTATTTTGTGCGCGCCAGGAAATGCTTGTGTGTGTGTGTGTAAACGCAATGCTTTGGGTACACACAGATATTGTGTGTCTTTCCTTGTTTGGCTTCCCCCTCCTCCCTCTCCCTTTCTCTGTCTGTCTGTCTCTGTCTCTGTCTTTCTTTCTGTCTTTCTCTGTCTCTGTCTCTGTCTCTCTCTCTCTGTGCTTTGCTCCCACATTGGCTGTCTCCGTCGCTCTCATTGTTAATGTAATATAAAGCAAGGATGACCGAGCGAGGCTTATGATCAAAGCCCAGTGCATCACTCATGCACACGCAAACTGAGTCGTGCACACTCGCATGTCCACAGGCACGCATTTCATCATCAGATCCACTGTCTGTCTGTTTATCTGTCTGTCTGTGGCGCATGGGGAGAGAGAGACACAGAGAGAGAGAGAGAGAGAGAAGCTTGCTCGCACTCACAAACACATCAACATCTCTCTCTCTCTCTGTCTCTCTTTCTCTGTTTATATCTATCAATCTATCACCCCCCCCCCCCCCCCCTGTCTCTTTTTCTCTCACTCTTTCATATCCACACACACACACACACACACACACACACACACAACACACACACCACTCTCTCATATCCACATTCTCTTCCTTTCTCCCTCTCTCTGTCTCTGTCTCTCTCTCGTTCCATCCATCTATCCCTACACACACACACACACACACACACACACACACACACACACACACACACACACACAATCACCGTTTTCGTCACCTTCATCGTCACCACCATCCTCATATCGCTGCCATTAGTCTCGACTTGATGCCAACTAATCAGAGCGGCAGCCGGATGTCATCATCTGGGGGAATTTGACTCCATCCCGGACGATAGATAGAGAGGGCCGCAGTGAGATACACGAACACAGAGAGAGACAGTCTCGTCATTATCAACCGTTCTTTCAGAAAAGAGAGAAAAAAGAGAGAGAGACAGAGATAGAGAGACAAACAGACAGACAGACAGAGACAGAAACAGAGAGACAAACGGACAGACAAACTGACGGACAGACGGACAAACAGACAGAAGGACAAGGAGGCAAGCAGGTATACAAACAGACGAATAGACAGACAAAATAACAGAGAGACAGACATACAGACGGACGGACGGACAGACAGACAGACGGACACGTAGGCACGCAGATAGACAGACAGACAAAGAAAGTAAGAGAGGGAGAGAGAGGGAGAGAGAGAGAGAGAAAGTCACGTCATTTCGATCCTGAAATGTACAATCGTCATGAACTTTCCCTTTCTTTTTTTTCTTGTTCTTGTTCTTCTTTTTCTTACTCTCGTATATGAAATATTCAGGTGCATGAAGATTCTTTTCATCTTGCCCGGCGCTCACGCCAGCTTGCATAATGCACGGGGTTGAGATGAAGGTTGTCCCCGCTAATTAAAATTTTCCCTTTGCCCCTCCTCCGCTCCCGCCCCCCCCCCCCCCCCCCCCCCCCCCCCCCCCCACCCCCTTTGCGCTTGGGAGGCTTCGGCACAAGTCTCCACGATGTCTTCTTCTATGTCTGCTGGTGCTGTTTTATGAATGGCCCAGTGGAAGAAAGAGAAACACGTAAAAAAAAATAAATAAATAAAAAATAAAATAAAAAATGGGGGTGCGGTGGCGAGGCTGGGTTGGGTTGGTGGAGGTGGAGGGGGGGGGGGGGGGGTGTTTAAGTTCGTACTTCATCTGGTTTGGTAGGTTGGTTGGTATCGTGATCTTTTCCTCTCTTTTCTTTACGATGTTTTTTTTTTGTTTTGTTTTTGTTTTGTTTTGTTTTGTTTTTTCCCTAGGAGTGAGGGGTGGGGTTGTGATGAAGAAGGCGGGGTGTGTGTGTGGGGGGGGGGGGGAGGTGGGGGGGGGGGGGGGGGAGGTGGGGGCAGTTATTATTTGGGCCTTGTTTCCGTAAGGATGTTTGTGTGTATCGGTTTAGCGTTTTTCCCCTTTATTTCCGTTAGCTGTATGTCTCTGTCTCTCTGTCTCTCTCTTTCTCTCTCTCTGTCTCTCTCCCTCTCAAGTCTGTCTTTGGTTAATGACGCATGATTACATACCAATCTGCCCATCTATCTTTTCTCTCTCTCTCTCTCTCTCTCTCTCTCTCTCTCTCTCTCTCTCTCTCTCACTGTGCGTGTGTGCGTGTGTGTGTTACTCGCTTCCGTTCCGTACAGATGTGAGTGATGTTGTGTCTCTCAGTTTGACGCTGTGTTATACTAGTACATTATACATGTATTAAGTATTCAGTATAACTACATTTATATGCGTACATGTTTGTGTGTCTCTTAGAACAATGGCAGATGTGTAAGTCGGCCAAAGTGCTAATATCTTCACCGTTGGAAAATAAAGATTCATTCATTCATTCTCTCTGTGTGTGTGTGTGTGTGTGTGTGTGTGTGTGTGTGTGTGTGTGTGTGTCTGTCTGTCTTACTCTGTTTGTCCTTTCTATCTTTTCTACCCTTTGTTTGCTTTACATATATTGTCTCTGTTCTTTATAATGGACGTTAACACGGAAGCCCCCCCCCTCCCCCACCCGCTCCCCCCCCCCCACCACCACCACCCCACCTTACCCCTGTTGTCACGGGCAGAGAGGCCTAAACAATAAACCATTCAGACTTCAGATTCAGACTTCTCTCTCCCTCTCTCTCTCTTTCTTTCCCTCTCCCTCTCTTCCCTCTCTGTCTTTCTCCTTTCCCCCCCTCTCTCTCTCTCTCCTAATTCCCTCCCTTTACCACTTTTCTCTTTCCCTGGCCTCTTTCGCTCTTTTCTCTCCCTCTCTCTCTTTTCCAGCTATTTGTATCCCTCGTCCGTCAGTTTCTTTCTCTCTATCCACTTTTCTTTCTTTCTTTCTTTCTTTCTTTCTTTCTTTATTAATCAGAGCGGCGTGACGTGTCAGTGGGTAGACCTCCTGCCTACAAAGCATGCAGTTCTTGGTTCGGGCATCGCAAAGACAGGCATCTGTGTGTGTGTGTGTGTGTGTGTGTGTGTGTGTGTGTGTGTGTGTGTGTGTGTGTGTGTGTGTGTGTGTGTGTGTGTGTGTGTGTTGTTGTTGTTGTTGTTGTTGTTGTTGTTGTTGCTGTACACCTTTTTTTCAGATTCTGAACGGTGGTCTGGGTTCTAGTCCTTTAGATAAAACAGTAAACCGGGGTTCCTGTGTGCCGCGTGCACCAAGCGAACGTAAAACTGATCGGCAACAAGAGAGCTGTGGAAACACACACGTTTCGTGGGAACATGGTGAGAGAGAGAGAGGGACAGAGGGAGAAGAGAGGGACAGAGACAGGAGGAGAGAGGGGGACAGAGGGAGAGAGGGACAGAGAGAGAGGGGGGAGAGAAAGAGAGGGACAGAGAGAGGGAGAGAGAGAGGGACAGAGACAGGAGGAGAGAGGGGGACAGAGGGAGAGAGGGACAGAGAGAGAGGGGGGAGAGAAAGAGAGGGACAGAGAGAGGGAGGGAGAGAGGGACAGAGACAGGAGGAGAGAGGGGGACAGAGGGAGAGAGGGACAGAGAGAGAGGGGCAGAGAGAGGGAGAGAGAGAGGGAGAGAGAGGGGGAGAGAGATAGAGGGAGGGAGAGAGAGGGACAGAGAGAGGGAGGGGAGAGAGGGACACAGAGAGAGAGTAAGAGAGAGAGAGGGGAGAGAGAGGGGGGGAAAGAGAGAGACGGGGGAAAGAGATAGTGAGAGAGAAAGAGAGAGAGTGAGGGAGAGAGACAGAGAGATGGGGGACAGAGAGAGATGGGAACAAAGAGAGAGGGACAGAGAGAGAGAGGGGGGGGGGACAGAGAAGGACACAGAGAGAGGGGGACACACAGAGAGAGAGAAGGAAGCGGGGTTAAGGGGTGGGGTTACACGGTGTTGATGTGCTGTATGCAGGGAGATCAACCTACAACTTCACCAATACATGTTTGTTGTGAAACAAAAGTAACATTTAAAAAAACACGAATTCAAATCGAAAAAGCATATATTTCTGTCATTAATAGTTCCAACTATGCCAAAGACACTAACAGTATCTACTGAATTCCGTTGTTTGGTGATGTGCGTGTTTTGCAAAAGGAGCCCCACCCCCAACCCCACCAAAAAATGAAAGAAACTCCCCGTAATTGGTCTGATAAGAAAATACAACCACAAAAACTGAACTTTAATCAATAAAAATCCTTTAAACTATAACTAACAAACAAGAAACGTTAAACGCGCTTTGAGACGCAGTGTAAGCAATATATAAATGCGGATGATTATCATCTCCATTATCATCATTGCTGTCATCTCAGGTCGTTTAATCATGTGTGTGTCTGTGCGTGTGTGTTAGTGTGAGTGTTGGAGTGTAACAGTTGTAGTATTGATAGTATGTTACTTTGTGAGTTTTATGCATTGTGTTTTTATAATATTAACAATTCTGCTTTATGTTTCTGCTACTTTTTATATGCTTTCTTGTTTCACTTTAGGAATTGGATTGTAAAGCGATTAGAGCTTGTTTATGCTTGTATTATAGCGCTATTTAAAAATATAATTTTATTATTATTATTATTATTATTATCATTATCAACATTCTTCTTCTTCTTCTTCTCCTCATTGGTTTATCATCATCATAGTCATCATCATCATCATCATCATTATTATCACCATTCTTCTTCTCCTCCTCCTCCTCCTCCTCTCCTCCTCCTCCTCCTCCTTCGCCTCATTGGTTTATCATCAGAATCATCATCATTATCATCACTACCATCATCACCATCACCACCACCATTCTTCTTCTTCTTCTTCTTCTTCTTCTTCTTCTTCTTCTTCGTCTTCTTCTTCTCGTTACCCAAGAAAACTTTACCCCAAACATGTTGATTCAAACACGTGTTTTTCGACTGTACATTCATCAAAAACACATGTTAAAAACAACTGACTGAACATTGGGTTTCAGGCGTTTGATGAAAAACGAGAATATATAACACGAAGAAAACAGACCCTGAAGAGAAAAAACAACAACACAGGATAGCCAAGCTATACAAATAACATTCTTCTCTGTCTTTTCTTCCTGTCTTTCGTTTTGTTGCCACTATACCAGCCTAAACTGGCCAGTTCCTTTCAGGTGATCACATATGGGTTGTCGTTTTCTTTTTGGCCTGTCTTCCACCGCAAACCTAGACAGATTTAATTGTTGATGCTGATGTTCATTTTCCTGTTTGTCAAATGCTAAAAAAAGAGTTACGATTGTTCAGGTTAAACTTGGACCTGGTTTCTCAGCGTGTAACTGGCTGTAATTCGAACACTATGAAGTAAAATGAGACTAGACATAATATGTGTGATGTCTAACAAGCCTTGCATGGGTGGTGGTTGATGCAAGGTATTTCATGCTTCATGTGTCTTTTTAAAGAATCGGGCATTCGTGTTTGAGTTCCTGTTTTGGGGTGGGGTTTTTGTTTTTTTTAGAATAAAGGTCTAACATTCAGAATCCATCGGTAAAGACTGTCACGGATAAGATTTCTGTTACATATAAAAATGGAACACATACCCAGGCTCGCACCTTCCGATACCAATTCCGATCGAGGACAATAACGAAATCATTTTCATCTTCCTTTCTTGCACATTTATTCTTCCGGAACCCCTTTCCCACAACAATATAATTACGAACACATTCTTACCACCGGCGTAACGCTCTCTCATTCAGTTCAGTTCCTAAACTGCTTTAAAAAAAAATTCAACATCACTTTAGATCTAGACATAACACTGAAAGACGAGCTCAGACGAAGAACCAAAACTTTTTTTAATCCTGAGCAGGGAGCCAGCTAAACAAAATAACACAAGGAGTGTCGATGGTACTCAATAGTCTGGCACTTAAAATTTTAGATACATTCATCCTGCTTTCATCCTACAGCATTCTCTCTACAAATTTCATGCTCGCATCTCTCTCTCTCTCTCTCTCAAACCAAAAAAAGTGAAGTCGATCCGTTGACCCCTCATCCCAACTTCCTACTCTCCAGTCCGACCAATCAGATGGGAGCACACAAAAATCATGCGTTTCGCTCCCTGACAAAGACGTTTGGGAGGCTGCCGCATCATCTTCACGTTTAGATTTCCAGTCCTGACGTTGTGTCAAGTAATCAGCTTCTGTGTGCTTGTTTTACTATTGTTGTGCGCAGAATCCGTCAGAATACAACACGCTGCTCTTGTTATCGTTGTTGTTGCTGTTGTTGTTGAATTGTGGCGGCTTTGATATACAGGATCAAATTATTCCCAAATAATCGATCATGGTTAAAGTTCCTTTGATTAAAAAAAAGTTGTATTTCCTTTCAACTGATTAATTACGGTTTCAGTCCTTCTGCTTCCCCGATATCGCGTTTGTCCCTGAGAGTGATTTTGCGCGAGCAAATTTCCGCGATGCACTGCTGTAATGTTCTGGTGGGTCTTAGGTTAATTACAGTCATTACTGCTATCTATGAAAGCGTACTTATAAGCCGTCTGCCATGCCATAGACAATCGCTGGTATCTGTTGTCTTCTTTACTGAGTTTTGCCTCATGTTGAATCATAAAAATCATATCTTTGTATGGCTCTTGTGATCGGGACCTTTTCTTTAAAAAAAGATAAACAGGGCGTTTTATTCTTTTGTCTTTTTTTTCACAGACAAATAAGCAAATATGTAAAAAAAAAAAAAATTAAGATGAAATAACAGACAGACAAACTAGCCCGTGGATAAATGGAAACAAAATAATTAAATAGACGAATAAATGTACGACGAATTTATAAATGGATAACGATCACAAAGGATAACTGTTACCTCTCTCATTCTCTCTCTCTCTCTCTCTCTCTCTCTCTCTCTCTCTCTCTCTCTCTCTCTCTCTCTCTCTCTCTCTCTGTCTATCTATCTATCTCTGTCTCTCTCTCTCTCTCTCTCTCTCTGTCTCTGTTATTGTTGTCACAAGGACAGTTTGGAAGACTGGGCGATGCCTAAAATCTTTATCCCTGAGTAATAAAGTTTTTGAATCTTGAATCTTGAATCTCTCTCTATCACCCTCCACACACACACACACACACACACACACACCAAAAAAAATTTATTTTTTTTAGTCGACAAAAAGAGAGAGCGAGATCCATAGACGAAAAAGAAAACAGGGAAAAAGTAGAGAAGAAAAGGAATGATGACTATAACTACAATAAAAAAGAAAAAAAGAAAAAAAAGACGGTAATAAAAAGACAAAAACTAAAATAAAATACTAATAAATAAATAAATAAATAAAATCGTAGGGGAGAGAGAAGAAGAAAAAAAAAACGTGGGTGGGGAAGGAAGGTGGAGGGCGGGGGGAGGATGGGGGTGTGGGAGACGGGGGGGATGGGGGGGGGAATGTGTGGCAAAGTTGATCAACATTTCATGGACATACAGTAAAGAGATTGCGTGCCGAGGTGAGATCTATGTCGCTGCCCTTGTCAGGTCTCTGACAGCCCGGCCCAACGGACGGCTCCCGCGCAGCCAACCCTCCTGCTATACACATTATTGAATACATAACAACTTTCCTTCTGCTCTAGACTGGACACAGAGTGAGGAGAGGGGTGGGGGCGGGGGAGGGGGGAGGGGGAGGGAAGGACAGATAGACCGAGAGAGAGAGAGAGGGGGGAGGAGTAGGGGAGGGGAGGGAGAAGTGAAGGCGAGGTATTTGAGTCGTGACAAGAGAGGCGGGGATGGAGAGAAATATTGAGATGAGAGAGAGGGGGTGAGGGTGAGAGATGGTGGAGAGAGACGAGGGTGGTGGGGGGGGGGGAGAGAGAGAGATGGGAGAGGGGGGAGAGAAAGAGAGAGAGGTGCGAGAAGAGAGGGTGGAGAGAGTGGGGGAGAGAAAGAGAAATGGAGAGAGCAGAAAGGGGAGAGAGAGAGGGGGGAGACAGAAAGACACAGAGAGAGAGAAGCAGAGAGAGCGACAGAGAGAGAGAAGGGGGAAGAGAGAGACAGAGAGAGAGGAGAGAGAGACGCAGAGAGAGCGACAGAGAGAGAGAGAGAAGGGGGGGCAGAGAGACACAGAGAGAGACAGAAAGAGAGAGAGAGGGGGGAGAGAGACACAGAGAGAGAGACAGAGAGAGAAGAGACTCATTTCGTTATGCAAAGTGACATCCAACAGATGATACAAGAATGTAAAGGGTCTGCGTTCTGAATAGCCATCAAACAATTGTTTGTTCGGTTCGAGAATAAAAGGCAGCTTAATTTGAGCAAATAGCGTTCAATAACGTGCGCAAACTGTTTGGGATAGAGCAATTTATTTTCATTGTCAAGATGTTTGATCTAATTTTAGATTTCTTGACATAATTTGCGTTCGGTTTTTGAGGAATCAAACTTTTTGATCGGCGTGTATTCGACCTTTTTTTAGTGATGATGTTTTTACTTTTACCTGTTTTAGTGTCAGACATTGAATTTTTAAATTTTGTGGATTTAAAAAAAAAACAGCTACCATATTCTTCGGGTCTCAAAAGAGGACAAGTATTTAGATTCTTTCAGTTTTGTTGTTGTTGTTTTTCTTATCTACTTAATACAAAACCAAACAATGAATGGAATGGAGTGTTTACTGTCCCGCCACACATACTGGCTATTGTAAACACTACACTACACTACACTACACTACATCATACCACATTACACTACATTGCACTAATCTACACTACACTACATTGCACTGTATTGCACAACACTACACTACACTACACTACGCTACACTACACTACACTGCACTACACCAGATTACACCACATTACACTACGTTGCACTAATCTATACCACGTTACATTGCACTGCATTTCACAACACGACACTGCACTGCACCGAACTACACTACACTACAGTACGCTACGCTACGCTACACTACACTACACTATGCTACGCTACACTACACTACACTACACTACAACACTACATTACGCTACGCTACACTACACTACACTGCACTACGCTACACTACACTACACCAGGCTACACTACACTACACAACACTAACACTACACCAGATTATACCACATTACACTACGTTGCACTAATCTACACTACATTACATTGCGCTGTATTTCACAACACGACACTACACTACACTACACAACATTGCACTACACTGCACCGCACTACACTACACTACACAACACTACACTACACTACGCTACGTTACGTTGCGCTACACTACACTACATTACACTACACTACACTACAAGCGCTTTGATTTGTCTCTGCACATGATTCAGCGCTATATAAATACCATTATCATTAACATTATTACTTACCTACACTACACTAGGCAATGCAATGCAATGCAATGCAACCACGGACTAACGTATACGTCCGTGAGTGCAATACAATACACGTGATCAGCTTTTCATTGAGTTTGCATCACTCATTATCGTCCCAACCACAAGCATCGGGCGGGCTGAATCACAACACTTAAAGCGACATTGTGACAATCATCTCAGCGTAACACAAGTAACACAATCTTGACCTCACCCTCCTAGGGGAGAAATCAAGAGAGAGAGAGAGAGAGAGAGAGAGACGTCCTCTTCAGAACAGAAAGGAAGCTGCAACAATCATCTCCATCACCCTCAGTCCCAGCTCCACCCTCCCTTCTCACCATCCCAAACCCACTGTGGCCCCATCCTCACCCCTACACCCCTCCGCACTCCCCCCCCCCCCCCCCCCCCCCCCCCCACTCCCCTAATCTCCATCACCCTCAACGTCCACCCCCCACCACCCCCCCGGCCCCCTCCACCACAACCACAATACATCCCTCACCACAACTACCACCCCACACACGCACCTAGCCACACGCCCACAACCACACCAACACACACACACACACACACACACACACACCCCTCCCTTGCCCCCACCCCACCTCAACCTCCTACCCCCACCCTTTGTCTCCTCCCCCCCAAAAAAACCGCAGACGACATCCTCGCTCGCCGAGATGTATCAGAAACATCCGGGGAGTTGCACGAGCAGGGAGACGATAATATTAACAGGGAATAGGAGAAATCCCTAAGTCTCCAACAGGCCGCGGGGGGGAAGGGGTGTGTGGGGTGGGGGGTGGGGCGGGGCGGGAAGTAACTGAATATAGTTTTCTATAATGGAAATCATGCGGCCCGCGTCGCCGCGGAGATAGTGCGGCTTCCGGGGGGAAAACCGGGGCTCTGTGAAAGAAAGGTCGTCGGCCATATATATATATATATATACATGTCGCGGGGCCCCGGTACTGACAAACTATACCTCTCCCCTCTCCTCTCTGCGGCCCAGGAATCTGAATTATGAATGTTTTCGGTCGTTCTTCCAAATGGTGGTTTATTTTATTTTATTTTATTTTATTTTTATTTTATTGCATTTTATTTATTTTATTTCATAATAAACTTTTCCATTTTAGTTTAAGACTTTAAAAAAAAATTATTTTGGTGAAGTGATATATCACGGTAGAAATCGGATGGGAATGATAAGGTCTTTGGTGATGTGAGTGGTGGTGGTCGTCGTTTATGGATGTGATCCGAATCGGTTAATCGGTTGTTCCGTTTTCGAGTTGGCGGAGTGGGGTTTTGTTTGTTTGTTTGTTGTTGTCGTCGTTTTTTTTTTCTCGTGAAATATTCAGAGATTTTTTTATCATGAATAATTCAGATCTTTTTTTTAGGTTTGTAAATGTGGGTGGGGGTCAGACCAGTGCTAATGATTATTGCGCGGATCAATACGTCATACAATCACGGTGTCTGTTCGACGTGTTCACATTTAGTTAATCAATTCTTAGTGTATAATGTTGATATAAACAATCATGTTTGTAAATGTGATCGAAAACACTCGATATTTTTTTTTTTTTTTTTGGTAAACAGGAGATATAATGTTGGAAGCAACAATGCAAAGATCCTCAGATTTGATTGTACAACAATATTGGGGTTATGTATGCATTTGTCTGTTTGTTTGGATTATGTTTTTCGTTGTACAATGCCTTCGTTGTTTCGTTTTTATTTGTCAACAATATAGTCCGCAAAGCGATTGATATTAATAACGGTGTTTAAATCACCACAAGAATAGTTCAGTGGTGATGTTGTTGTTTTTTTTAAACTTTATTTTCAAGCAGAGGTGGTACAACGCATATGGGTCACTTTGCACGCATTGGCATCCCCATGAAACTGAAACTGAAACTGTTTAAGCAAGCGGACGGGGCACATTTCGATTTGTCAAAAAAAAAAAAAAAAAAAAAAAAAAAAAAAACCACCACCACCACCAACTTTCCCGATCATCTCTCTGCCTTGGACTGAATCTCCCCCCTCCCCCCCCCCCACCCCCACCCCCCCACCCCCCAACCCCCCACGTTTCTCTGCCCTTCCACAGGGGGATTTCGGACCGTTGATGTCCAGACCTTAGACCCTGGTCAAGCGACCGGGAGGGGACTGAAGGGGGGGAAAACTGACCCCTGGCTGGCAATCTGCAGGCTTTGTCCATAAAAGTGAGTTATGACGAAGAGAGGCTCCCTCAAGGTGTCGCCTGTCGCCTTGGGTGCCGTCAGGGGCGGGACGTGTGTTTAGGCGTGATTGGACATTGTTGTCTATCATTAATCTCGTCTCTGTCTGTCTGTCTGTCTGTCTGTCTCTCTCTCTCTCTCTGTATCTTTTTCTCTCTTTCACTTTTTCTATCTCTCTCCCCTCTCTCTCTCTCTTGTTTTGTATGTTGAATTCTCTCTCTCTCCATGTCCCTCTCTCCCTCTCTCTCTCTCTCTCTGTCTGTCTCTCTCTTTCTCTGTATCTCTCTGTCACTCTTTCTCTCTCTCTCTCATTCTCTCTCTGTCTTTCTCTCTCACTCTTTCTTTTTCTCTCTCTCTTTCTCTTCGTCTCTCTCTCTCTCTCTCTCTCTCTCTCTCTCTCTCTCTCTCTGTTGAATTTTTCTTTTTTTTTTTCTTTTTTTTTCCTTTCCACTCTGAACATTTCCCACCCAAGAATTAATCTGGCGGCTCTGTGCATCACAAGGGGATGGTGGAGGGGAGTTCGGGGGGTGGGGGGGGGGGGGCGGGTGTTCCCTCGCCATTTTATTGACCAATGAAAAAACGTCGATGTAAATCTATTATTGTCTCTGCGCCCGAACTGTCCTCGTAAAAATGATTGGAGCACATGTCCGCACCTCCTCTCCCACGGCTCTTCATTCCATTTCAGGCACAAGACTCTGCCCCGTCCCCCCTCTCCCCTCTTCCCCCCCCCCCCCTACCCCCTCGCTCCCTCCCTCCCCCCCCCTGTCCTCCCCCCCACCCCCTACACACACACACACCTTATGCCTCTCTGGTCCACTCAGCTGGTGTATCATCAGAGGTTCTTATTATAAAGTAGGTTTTTTTTTGTTTTGTTTTTTTTTTGTGTGTTTTTTTTTTTTTACATTATAGTTATTATTTATTATTTATTTATTTATTTGTGTAAGCTTATCTATCATTGATTCACCTTTTTTTATCTTTTTTTTTTCCTCAAGGCCTGACTAAGCGCGTTGGGTTACGCTGCTGGTCAGGCATCTGCTTGGCAGATGTGGTGTAGCGTATATGGATTTGTCCGAACGCAGTGACGCCTCCTTGAGCTACTGAAACTGAAACTGAAACTGGAGTGGGATGGGCGGGGTACGGGGGTCGGGGGGGGGTGATGGGGGTGAAGGGGGGTGTGGAGGAGAAAGAAAGGAAGAGGAGAAGGAAAATGCGGTGCGATTATGATGTTCAATGAAAATTGAGTCTTTGATATATGTTGATTGATTGTTTGGGTTGATTTAGTCATTCATTTATTCATCTGTTTGTTTGTTTGTTTATTTATTTGTTTATATTTTATTCTTTCATTCATTCGTTAATGTTTTTTGTTTGTTTGTTTTTTCTCCAGTTAATCTGTAATTATTTTGGTTATGAGGTAGTTCCTTTGGTGGGTTTTTTTTTCTATCAGAACTGCTTACATACAATATTTTTCACCAATCGAGCACCTGTCCAATAGCTTCACATATATCTGTTTATATCTGTCTGTCTGTCGGTCACTCCCTGTTTATGACGCCTGTCAATCTAATCTAATGCCTTCTAATTTTTCTAATCTGACAAAATTAACATAGTCCTGTGAAGTGTATCCATCTGTTTGTTGTTGCATTTTAACTGGAACCCTCATCTTCAGCAATTGATAAAGCTGATGCCGTACATCATGTAGACAGCTGTATGAAATAGAAATATTTTATGCGCAAGTGGTGTGCGTGTGTGCGTGCGTGTGTGCGTGCGCGCGCGCGCGCGCGCGCGTGTGTGTGTGTGTGTGTGTGTGTGTGTTTGTTATGCTCACTTTTCTTTGTGCCATAGAAGTGTAGGTATTGATGAGTTTACTTTTACGTCTGCTCACCGAAAACTCTGGTATCTGAGAGACACTAACTACTACACCCTTAGTTTATCCCCCCTCCCCCCCCCCCTCCCCCCCCCCCCCCCCCCCCACACACACACTCCCTTTTCAATCTCCACAATTGAAATTGGCTGCATTGACAAACATTCAGAATACCAAGCACAAAACAAAGAGAAGAAGAAGAAGACAAAAAAGGTGCAGGTGGGGCACGAGTTCGCATCTCTTACTTTCAGTTTCAGTTTCTTAAGGAGGTGTCACTGCGTTCGGACAAATCTGTATGCGTTGCACCACATCTGCTAGACAGATACCTAACCAGCAGCGTAACCCAATGCGCTGGTGATGCGTTGAGTGCATGCATGTATATTTTTTTTATACCTGTCAGAGTGGGGTTCTTCTAGAGTCTATAGTCTCAAGTTGTTTTCTTGATCAAAATAGACTTTTCACAGTAGACTACGCGACACAATATGTCGGATTCTAAAGACTTCAGTCTGCTTCTATTATGGTCTTAATGAAGAAAATTAATGGTGATCAATCTGACATCGCTGTTGATAAGACCCTGAACACTCGTATTCTTGTTGATGTGATTTCCAAACATTGTTTGAATGCTCCAAAGGAATGACATTCAGCATTGAAAAGGTCTGGAAAGGCAATCATGGAATGACATTCAGCACTGAAAAGGTCTGGAAAGGTAATCATGGAATGACATTCAGCATTGAAAAGGTCTGGAAAGGCAATCATGGAATGACATTCAGCATTGAAAAGGTCTGGAAAGGCAATCATGGAATGACATTCAGCATTGAAAAGGTCTGGAAAGGTAATCATGGAATGACATTCAGCACTGAAAAGGTCTGGAAAGGCAATCATGGAATGACATTCAGCATTGAAAAGGTCTGGAAAGGCAATCATGGAATGATATTCAGCATTGAAAAGGTCTGGAAAGGCAATCATGGAATGATATTCAGCATTGAAAAGGTCTGGAAAGACAATCATGGAATGACATTCAGCACTGAAAAGGTCTGGAAAGGCAATCATGGAATGACATTCAGCATTGAAAATGTCTGGAAAGGCAATAATGGAATGACATTCAGCATTGAAAAGGTCTGGAAAGGCAATCATGGAATGACATTCAGCACTGAAAAGGTCTGGAAAGGCAATCATCAGCAAAGGGAGGGCTGGCTAGCAGCATCAGCAGCGACAACAACAGTAGCAGTTTAGCAAAGTTGTGCGTGTGCGTGTGCATGTGTATGCATGTATGTATGTGTGTGCGTGCGTGCGCGCGCGCGTGTGTGTGTTGTTCGTCTTAACGTCTTTTCACTTTGAGTGATGTAAGGTTGTGTTTTTGTGTGTTTGTTCGTTTGTTTGTTTTGTGTTGTGTTGTTTGAAGAATGGCGGAGATTTGAAGATGATCGCATTAGCTGCCTGGGGTTTTGCAAGCTGGTGATCCGCTCATTTTTCATCACGTCTACAGCTTGTCAACGGTGTTGGCCATGCCTTCTTTTTTGGAATGACTGTTTTTACCCCCATTCGTCTTGTTTCTGTTTTTCTTGTTCTTGTACTTGTTCTTGTTGTTCTTGTTCCTCTTGTTTTAGTAGTTGTTGTTCTTGTACTTATTCTTCTTGTTCTTGCTCTTCTTTTTCATGCTGTTGTTGTTGTTGTTGTTGTTGTTGTTGTTGCTCTTCTTTTTCATGCTGTTGTTGTTGTTGTTGTTGTTGTTGTTGTTCTTCTTCTTCTTCTTCTTCTTCTTCTTCTTCTTCTTCTTCTTCTTCTTCTTCTTCTTCTTTTCCCCCCAGTTTCCTATTAATGCTGTTGTCGTGTATAATATGTATGTAATTATTGTTTAGCCATTCAGATTTCTCGGACGACATGCTAGTTGTTGTTATTTGCAGTTCTCTGTTCAGATCCCTCATATATATGCATGTAGTTTTCATTTTCTTTCGTACAACATGCGCGTTATTATTTGATAATATTATTATTCACTGTCATCTTTCACATGCACACTGTAACCAGCATGAGTGTCAAAAGAGAAAAAGGTCTATTATATCACGCAAACTTAAACACATACCTGAACGTTTTGACCACATAATATGCAAATGTGATGGAAGCCATCAAATTAATATATATAAAAAAAAAAAAGTACAGAGTATCTCAACTGATCTGATGCAACCAAATAACCTTTGTTTTCTTTCTTTAATCATTATAGCCATTTAATCAGCTGGACAACACGGGGGAAACCAGTTGGTTTCTGGTGTTGTGGGGAGAAAAAAAAAAAACGAAACTGAAACCACGCGAAGTGGAGGAGAGGGACTTTCCATCCAATCAGTCAGTCTGTTTTAAATTGTTCCTCGTTGCCTTTAATGACTGATCGTCACGCTGTTTTCTGTGGTCCGGTTAGAAAGGGTTGAGGAGGAAGGTGGTACAATGGTGCAGACGCTCATCTGCCAACACAGAGAGTCCGTGAGGGTATGGGTTCGAATCCCGCTTTCGTCCTTTCTCCCACGTTTGACTGGAAAATCAAACTGAGCGTCTAGCCATTCGGATCAGACGATAAACCGAGGTTCCGTGTGCAGCACG
>NC_134901.1:27537356-27562356 GCF_041734735.1 Babylonia areolata
AGTATTGTCAATGGCAATAAAACAATGTCCGTGTCCGTGTCCCTCTGTGTGTGTGTGTGTGTGTGTGTGTGTGTGTGTGTGTGTGTGTGTGTGTGTGGTCTCTCACTTTATGTATGCCAGTCAGTCTGTCTGTCTTCCTGTCTGTCAGTCTGTCAGTCTGTCTGTCTGCCTGTCTGTCTGTCTGTCTCTTACCCCACCCCATACCCTCTCTCTGTATCTCCCCTTCCATGTCTGTCTGTTTGTTTGCTTGTCTGTTCGTCTCTACTCCCTCCCCTCTGTTTCTTCTATGTCTGTCTCTGTCTGTCTGTCTGTCTGTCTGTTTTTCTTTCTGTCTGACTGTCTGTCTGTCTCTCCCTCCCTCCGTCCCCCCCCCCCCTCTCTCTCTCTCTCTCTCTCTCTCTTCCTCCTCCTCCTCCTGCAAAAATGCATTATAACCATCAAAGGAAAAACACGCAGTTTAAAATTCGCTGTTGTTTATTCAGAAAAGAAAAGAAAATTCCATGTTATTTAAAACGATTTCTGTCGAATGTTAGCCGCAAGTGAAAACATTATACGGCGTCTATTGGTTTAGAGAAGAATAAAAACGGTGATGAGATGAATATCCTTTGAAGTTTGACAAAGGATGTGCTTTCAAAGACAGATGAAACATTAGACAGAGACCCCCGGCCCCCCTCTTCCCCCCCCGTCCCCACCCCTTCCCTCCAACACACATAATTTATACATACAAACACATACACACTTTGTTTTTTTTATAACTTTGTAATTAATTCAGTCTGCACAATCTATAGTTTACCATTTTCAATCACAAACCTTGCACATAAATCTGCCTGAAGTTTTGTTGTTGTTTTTTCTCCTTACCATGGAAGAAAGCCGAAATTCTCTCTCTATTTCATCATTTTAACTTTAAGACAAACATAAACTTTGTTGACAAAGGAATCTCATATATTTTGCTCTTGGCTTTGAAAGGCTCCCTCCCCACCCCCCACCCCCTTTTTTCCCCTTACTTTTATTTTATTACAGGAATGGAAAACTATGTCTTTTTTGTCTTTTGTTGTTGTTGTTTTGGGGTGTTTTTTTGTTTTGTTTTGTTTTGGTTTGGGTTTTTTTGCATGCATTTAAGTCGGAAAAATGCGTTTGCGTGGTGCAAGTTATATGATCCTTGTAGACATGTTGTTTATTTTGCTTTCAAGAAAGCGTTAATACAGACGGATGATTTTCGGTGGTTTACAAAACAAAACAAAAAAGAAGAAGAAAAAAACAACAACACGTAGGCTGATAACAAAAACCCATAAAGAAGCTTCATGAATAAATAACAGGTTTCAAAGGTTGAACCTGCAAATAAATAAATGACTTTACAAACGCTCATGTGAATGATATAAAATTATGTAAGCAAGTAAATGAATAAATATACAAATAGATATATGAAAAAGACGAGGAAAGCTGTATAAACTCGTGCGTTGATGTGAAATATATAAAAGAAAATAAGGAACTAAAAAATAGGCTCGCATAAATGGAACATATATATATATATATATATATATATATATATATATTAAGTTGCATGAATAAGTAAAAGGCTTGAAAGGCTCAGCTTCCGAACAAACGAATGCCTTCACAAGCAAACCAACAACTAGATAAAACTATTTCAGACAGATATATAAAATAAAAAACAAATTAAAAAACACACCAATAGACAGAGAAACAATGACACTGTCAACAAGAGAATTAGGAACTGTGAATGAGTAATATAAGTAAATAGGATGAACAACGATTACTCATGGACCGGTGTGTGTGTTGTATGTGTGGGGAGAGGGGTGGTGGTGGGAGTGTGTGTGTGTGTCTGTGTGTGTGTGGCGCACGCGTGGGTGTGGGTGTGTTTGCGTGTGGTGCACGCGTGTGTGTGTTTATGTATGTGCGTGCGCGCCTGTGTATATCAGTATGTGTGTGTGTGTGTGTGTGTGCGCGCGCGCGCGCACGCTCGCGCGTGGAAGTTTGCGTGCCTCTGTGTACGTCTGTGTTTGTGTATATGTGTATGTGCACGCGCCGTGTGCGCTTGTGAGCGTGTTGTTGTCTTGTTATCATTGTGAAAAGCACGAGCAGTTTTTGTTCGTTTGACTGAAGGGAGCCAAGGGCCACTTCTGTTTCGCTCCAATGGAGACAGCGGGACACCAGACGAGGGAGGACTGTGTACAGTGCAAGTACCATCACAAGTCTTCCTACAGTCTGCAGGCACGTACATACATGTACCCCCGCTGTACCGCTATTGTAGCCTAGAAATGAGTGTGTGGAGGAGGGGGGTAGAGGAGGAGGTGCAGGGTAATGTGTGTGTGTGTGTGTGTGTGTGTGTGTGTGTGTGTGTTGGGGCTCATGTACGTTTATGTGTATTTGACTGTGCTTTCATATCTGTGAAACGGCATGTTTGGTGTATATCTGTTATGCATATGTGGGTGTATGTGTGAATGTGTGTCAGTCTCCATGTTTTATATTTATTTGTTTATTTATCATCATTGTTGTCTTATTTATTTATTTATTTATTTACTACTACTACTACTACTACTACTACTTTTTTTCTATTATAATTATTACTTATTTATTTATTTATGTACGCTTATAGTTGACTTCATCAATTTTTTGCGCCTTATACATATTATTAGTAGTGGTAGTAGTTGATTTTTTTTTAATGTATTTATCTATTATTTAATCACCTTTTTTTTCTCTCAAGGCCTGACTAAGCGCGTTGGGTTACGCTGCTGGTCAGGCATCTCCTTGGCAGATGTGGTGTAGCGTATATGGATTTGTCCGAACGCAGTGACGCCTCCTTGAGCAACTGAAACTGAAACTGGAACTGTACCGCTATTGGTCTTCTTCCCAAGCCACAGCCCTGCTTTTTTTTTTTTTTTTTTTTTTTGCTTTTTTCTTTTTTTTTCTTTTTTCCTGAAACACGTATAGTAACCGCAGCATCGACAGACAGTGTAATGAAGCTTCTGACAAAACTCCATCCCCCTTCCCCCGTTGATGGAAATATGTACACCACATTAGAGACTGTAGACGGCTGAGACAAAGAAGGGGGCAAGTGGGGGATAGGGGTGGGTGGGTGGAGGGTAGATGTGGTGGGGGGGGGGTCTGGTAGGTGTTCCCGGGGGGGTAGGTGGAAGGGTGGTGGCATGGGGTAAGGTGGGAGGGGAGGGGGGAGGCGACAGCGGTTGAGACATGAGGTCGGAGGATAACACGTCACGTCATTTTGCTGTTCATCGTCTTGGCGTTGACGACTGAAAGTTACCGACTACTATAAGTAGTCTGGTTTGCTATTATATGGAGGGTTGGTTGTGCGTGGAAGGGGGGGGGGGAGTGATAGAGGGTGGGTGGGTGGGTGGGTGGGGGCGGCTGGTGTGTATATGGGGGAACGATCACCCGGAAATGCCGCTAACTTGTGCAGACACGGATACCAAACGTATGAATACACGCGCACACACACACATGCACACGCACGAACACACACACACACACACACACACACACACACCGCACATATACACACGCGCGCGCGCACACACATCACACACACACAGACACACACACACACACATACACACACACGCGCGCGCGCGCATGCACGACACACGACACACACGCAAGAGTATTAAACACGCGCGCTAAAGTTCATTTTCTCTTTCTCTCTCTCTTTGTCTCTCGCTCGCTCACTCACTCACACACGCACGCACACACACACACACACACACACACAAACACACACACACACACACACACACAAACACTCTGTCTCTGTCTGTCTGTCTGTCTGTCTGTCTGTCTGTCTGTCTGTCTGTCTCTCTCTCTCTCTCTCTCTCTCTCTCTCTCTCTCTCTTCCCCTTTTTGATTTTTTTTTTCAAAAAGGAAATAAATGGGATTGATACAGACAGACGGACAAGACATACAGTAGATGGACAGACAGACAGATAGAGAAACAGTCAAACAGCCAAGAGACGGACAGGTAGACAGACAGACAGCGTAACATCAAAAACAAACTAGACGTAACCTGGAAAAGCAGAATGATCACATGATTCGTCTCACGAATGAAATGGAATCGTGTAGGATTTATGAAGAGAGAAAGCTTGGGAAAGCAAAAAGCAAAAACAAACACGAAACGAAACAAAGCAAAACAAAACAAAAAAAAAAAAAAAACAAAAAAAAAAAAAAAAAAAAGTTGATAACGGAAACACACATCGATTTCTCATTAAGCGAGGCGACAAATGGCTTTGAAGATGCTGTCTCCAGTTTCATAAAATGTCATGCAGTATTTTGCCAGTCACGTTCTGGGTTCAGTATGGAAACATTCGCGCGTCATAACAAAAGACAATGATGAATTTTAGCGCCTGAAGAAAGAGACGGAAGGGGAGTGGGGGGGGGGGGGGGGGGAGGGTGAGAGGGGAATGTAGGTCAACGCGGGTTTATCATCGATGCCATTCTTATGGTGCACCGTTGTCGTCAATAACGGTGAAAATGTTGCCTGTGATACGGCGTTCCAGTTCAGTGTTTTGCTCATTTGGGGGATTGATT
This sequence comes from Babylonia areolata, assembly GCF_041734735.1. Classification (NCBI taxonomy): domain Eukaryota; kingdom Metazoa; phylum Mollusca; class Gastropoda; order Neogastropoda; family Buccinidae; genus Babylonia; species Babylonia areolata. The sequence goes on from NC_134901.1 coordinate 27,541,914, forward strand.
CGGGCCGAATAATGGCGTGCTTTGTCTGTTTTGTTTTTGTTTTTTGTTTTTTTGTTTTTGGTTGTTGTTGTTTTTTTTTTTTGTTTTTTTGTTTTTTGTTGGTTTTTGTTTTTTTGTGGTTTTTTGTTGTTGTTTTTGTCTGTGTCTGCTTGTATCTCTCTCTGTCTGCCCTGTGTGTGTGTGTGTGTGTGTGTGTGTGTGTGTGTGTGTGTGTGTGTGTGTGTGTGTGTGTGTGTGTGTGTGTGTGTGTGTGTGTGTGTGTGTGTGTGCATGTTTGCTCGTTCGCTTGTTTGTATGTGTTTTTGACACGCACGTACACGTGCAAAAATACACGCGCAAGTACGTACACTCACACACAGAGACACTCAGAAAGACAGAGACAGACAGACAGACAGACAGACAGATAGATAGATAGACAGAAGTGATCAATGATGCCGTATTCAAAGAAAAAAAAAAGAGCAACAAAAGAAATCGTAGCATGTCATGTAAATCCCCATGGCTATCCAAAACAATACCGAAGCCGGAACATTGTTTCTGCAAAGCCCATAGTAAAACAACAGCCACAGATACATGCAGACAGAGTGGGGGGGGGGGGGGGGGGGGGGGGGGGGGGGGGGGAGGAAGGCGTGCGCAATAAATACATGTTGCTTCCCCCGATAAAAGGCAAGCGAACGTCATAAGCAAGGTTTTTTTTGCAGACACTGCACTATATGATTATGTAGGCGTGCAGTGCAGGGTAGTTTCTATATAGTTCATGATTTTTTTTCTCTCTCTCCTGGGGATGGAGGTTGGAGGATTAGGGGGGGGGGGTGGGGGGGGGGGGGCGGCGACTGGGGGTGGCGAGGTTATAGACTGTGTATATCTCATTGTATGCGTGCACCACACAGACACACATACACACACACACACACACACACACACACACACATTTAAACACATACATATACTCAAACAAACACACGCACACACGTCCACACACACACACACGCGCACATGCACACACACACACACACACACACACACACACACACACACGCATTTAAACACATACATATACTCAAACAAACACACGCACACACGTCCACACACACACACACGCACACACACACACACGCACACACACACACACACACACACACGCACGCACGCACACGCACATACACACACGCACGTGCTATCTCTATTACCATCAACAAACAGTGAAAAACAAACGATGTAACTTCAGACAACCTGCATCTATCACCAGCAGAAAGAAACAAATGACGTTCACAAATCTGTCACAGTCAGAAACTGACGCTAACAAAAACCCTCAGTTTATCATCCGTCAAGGAGGAGAAGAAGAAAAAAGAAAGAAAGATCAAGAATGCAGCAATTCTGAGCCACTAACACCCCCCCCCCCCCCCCCCCCCCCCCCCCCCCCCCCCCCCCCGTTTCCCCCCGCCCCCCCCCCCCCCCCCCTCCTCCAAACACACACGCACCGCAATCCATTCCATCATCTCCCCGCCTTCGAATCTCCTTCATCATCAACAACAACAAAAAACAAACCGAGGCAAAACACGGAGTTGCCGTGCAACTGTTTGAACTGTCATCGTCGGCAGTGTTTCTCTTCCCGGACGCTTCACAACAACAATAACAACAACAACTCGGACACTAGCTCAACATTACCTTCATCTGGCACCAGTCGACAGGCATTAGTTTATTTTATTTACAATCATTCAAAAAAACAAAAACAAAACACAAAAAGGGGGGTGGGGAGAGAAACAGTGGAAGAAAGAGAAAGAGTAGGAAAGGAAGAGAAGAAGAAGAAGAAAAAAAAAGGGGGGGAGGTGGGGGTAGTAAAGAAAAAAACAAACAACAACAACAAAGCAATAACTTACCCTGAAACCAACCAACAAATAAGTAAACAAACAAACAAACAAGCAAATAACACCCGTTTTCCAAAACAGCCCTCTTTCTCATTACATACACCACAGCAGCCGCAGCCGGAGAGAAATACCACCCAGCACGTCTCACAGCCACAGCTACACACACACACACACACACACACACACACACAAGAGCAACACAAGCAAGCTAAACCGTTTCCTCCTCTTCCTCCTCCTTTCTCTTCTCCCCCCTTTTCCTTTCGCCCTGCTCTGCTCTACTCTGCTCTGCTCTGCTGCTGTGCTCCCCTGGTTGGGAGTCCCAGCCCGATATGATATGACGGCGGCTATCAATCTGCCCATTACCCCTTGTTACCCCTTGTTAACCTCTCCGCGCTGCTCATTCACGGTGAGCGCGCACGAGGGGGGGTGGGGGGGGGAGGAGGGGTGTGCGGCTGGGGGAGGGGGAGGGGGGGGAGGGATCCTATCACGGGAGGAGGCGTCCACAGTGTAACGAGTATGGAGGTGGCTGCCAGCCTTGTGGGGCTCGCCTGTCGACCCGCCTGTCATAAGCCTTCACAGGCCGCCAGGGGAGGGAATATCAAGTCATCATCTCGGGCCTGTCACCGCGCATGCGCGCCTGTCAGGCATGCGCAACGTTGCCTAGTGGCGCTGCGGGAGAGTTATATGGGAATTGGGCGGAAATTGAATATCATTTGCTGTGCTTGGTGAGGCGGTGTTTGTTGGTTTGAGGGGTGGGGTGGGGTGGGGGTGGGGTGGGGTTGATGCGGAAGAGGATTGGAAGAGGATGTGTGTGTGTGTGTGTGTGTGTGTGTGTGTGTGTGTGTGATAGACTCATTGAATCAACGAGCCTGCACGACCTTTGCTTCACGTATCTTCCAAAGTAAACCATCAAAATGATGATGGTGGATGTTTAAAGAAAGAAAGAAAGAAAGAAGAAGAAACGGTGTGCTATGAGCGAACAGATTTAGACACAATCTCTAATTCACTTATCTTTCGATAGACCAACGCTTTAAAATGATACAGGCTTTGAATAAATTGATTTAAAACGTGACTTGCGTTTTCAGCCTCTTGTTTTAAGAACGCAGAGAAGCGCCAAGAGGGTTAAAATAATGAAAATACATAAACAGATACAACAACACCTTGCCCTAATTATTGCCATACAGTAGATAAATACTATCAAACGTAGAACAGGATCTGAAGGACGGTTTTCTTGGTTTGTAATTCTGGGCCTTGGGTGTAGCGATAAGCATCACCACTTGAATGGCTTTGATTTATCTCTCTCTTTTTTTCCTGCCCAGGTTATCACAATCCCGTTCATAATTTTCGCCAATATTATAATTAGTTCATTACATAACCCGTTGATGCTGTCGCTTGTTCTGATGTTTCAACGTTCCAGTTTAGATAGGATCAGTTCTCCCCTGAAAACAGAGTATGGCTGCCTACATAGCGAGGGTAAAATACACATAAAAGCCCACTCATGTACACGAGTGAACGTGAGAGTCGGAGCCCACAAACGATGAAGAAGAAGAAGAGAAGACAGGATGAGCTGGTTCACACATCAGCTCTTCGAGAGAAAGGACAAACCAAAACATGCCGTTGTTTTCAGACTCCGGATTAGAATGTGATGTGCTGGTTTGTCATTGTTGTGTGATGATGTGCTGGTTTGTCATTGTTGTGTGATGATGTGCTGGTTTGTCATTGTTGTGTGATGTGCTGGTTTGTCATTGTTGTGTGATGATGTGCTGGTTTGTCATTGTTGTGTGATGATGTGCTGCAGCTGGTATGTCATTGTTGTGTGATGTGCTGGTTTGCCATTGTACTTGTTGTGTGATGATGTGCTGCAGCTGATATGTCATTGTTGTGTGATGATGTGCCGCAGCTGGTATGTCATTGTTGTGTGATGTGCTGGTATGTCATTGTTGTGTGATGTGCTGGTATATCATTGTTGTGTGATGTACTGGTATGATATGTCATTGTTGTGTGATGTGCTGGTATGTCATTGTTGTGTGATGTGCTGGTATGGTACGTCATTGTTGTGTGATGTGTTGGTATGGTATGTCATTGTTGTGTGATGACGTGCTCGGTTGTCATTGTTGCGTGATGTGCTGGTTTGTCATTGCTCTATGGTGTGCTGGTATGGTATGTCATTGTTGTGTGATGTGCTGGTATGGTATGTCATTGTTGTGTGATGTGCTGGTTTGTCATTGTTGTGTGATGTGCTGGTTTGTCATTGTTGTGTGATGTGCTGGTTTGTCATTGTCATTGTTGTGTGATGTGCTAGTATACCATTGTTGTGTGATGTGCTAGTATATCATTGCTGTGTGATGTGCTGGTATGGTATGTCATTGTTGTGTGATGTGCTGGTTTGTCATTGTTGTGTGATGTGCTGGTTTGTCATTGTTGTGTGATGTGCTGGTTTGTCATTGTTGTGTGATGTGCTGGTTTGTCATTGTTGTGTGATGTGCTGGTTTGTCATTGCCATTGTTGTGTGATGTGTTGGTTTGTCATTGTTGTGTGATGTGCTGGTATGTCATTGCTGTGTGATGTGCTGGTATGTCATTGCTGTGTGATGTGCTGGTATGTCATTGTTGTGTGATGTGCTGGTATGTCATTGTCATTGTTGTGTGATGTGCTGGTTTGTCATTGTCATTGTTGTGTGATGTGCTGGTATGTCATTGTGTTCCCGCCGTCTACTCCATCGTTTCAGAGCATTTTGCCGAGCCCCTGAATGAGACATACTTATAACTTTGTCTGTCTGTCCTTGTCTGTTTATTTGTCAGTCAGTCTGTCTGTCTGTCTGTCTGTCTGTCAGTCTGTTTTGCCTCACACACACACACACTACTCTCCTTCTCTGTCTTTGTCACATACACGCGCATAAACACACGCAAACACACACACACACACACACACACACACACACACACACACACACACACACACACACACACTCGCGCACGCACGCGCGCGAAACATTTACGTTATCACCCATTTTAGTCAGAAAAAAGAAAGAAAAAAATTAGATGCTTTCAACATAAACAATCAGTAGTATCCCACAGAAACGAATCTCCGAGCTTAATTTGATAAAATCTCTTGTTCGAAATCGATAAAATTCCATTAACCTTATTTCGATAAAATCTTATTAGCCGCCCAAAAATAAGTGCAGATTTTGACAGGGTTTTGTCAATACGCGAACATGCGCCCAAAGTCGATTGAATGTATCGTATTTCTTTCTTCCTTCCTCCCTTCCTTCTTCCTTCCTTTCTTTCTTTCTTTTTCATTATTGTTCAGTAATGTTAAAAACTTTGGCTACATAAAATTCAGAGAAATAAAAAAAGCTTTCATCATAAATCTCATTGGAAATTCAGCTGTTGTTAGCTTTTTGCGATTGAGACTGACACCGTAATTTTCCATCGGCAGAATACCCTATTTTTACACCCGAAGGAAAGAAAGAAGAAGAAGAAGAAGAAGAAGAAGAAGAAAATAAACGCCCCACCCCCCTTCCCCAAATAAAAAAAAACAACCGATAACCAGGATTTTCAAGTATGCTCATCCAGATAAACCCAAGAAATAGTAATCAGATGACAGCATCTTCTATTTTCGTCTGTCTTCACCTTGCAAAACACACTTCAGCGAGAGTGACTGCGAGAGGAGGGTGAGGACGGTTTTACTGCGACCTGTGCCTAGTTGTGAAGGAAAGCATAAAGGTACCCATTGTAGCAATTTGTGGGTGGAACGTCTCCAGCAGAAAGATTAAAACCCGAAGAAGAAAAGTGGAATTCATCTATTTAGATTGCAAAACGAGACTGCATGCAGCATTTCCAACGCCTGGCGGGTGAGATCATCGGTAAACAGAGCGCACGTAAACGCCAAGGAGTAGGTGGGGGAAGTATATCACCTTATCTGTGTCGGCCATAGCAATCATGTACCCTCCCGGGGAAGAAGCCCAGAATAGTTCCCATAAGTTTGAAGACAAAGTAAGCGACAGTCAGCGCTGGCGCAACAGATCTGAAACACCGCAGAATCTGCCCTTGTCTGAGGAGAACAGTATTTTGTCGCGTTCTCCCAGTCAGATTTCAATGCTGGATACTTTGCGCGCGAAAAGCAAGTGAGACAGGTGGGGGGGGGGGATGGGGGAGGGGGGAGCCTTGGTCTGACGATATGTAAAACCTCTAACTATTCGGAACAGCTGCCTGATTAGAGATTCTCCGAGCTCAGCAGGCCGAACAGACATTTCGCGAATAAACAGCAACAAACTTAATACAAACGCAAACAGCCAGTGTTCAACTTTTTCAGAAGTGTATGAAGCTCCTACTGTGGAAGCATTCCCAGCTGTCGTGTTGAAAGGAGGAGGACGAGGATGGGAGGGAGGAGGGAGGGGGGTGGGCGGGTAACTCAACTGAGGAAAGAGGATGGGAGACGTTTACTGGACTGGAACACAACGTTGGCATTCTAACCGGTACTGGAATTCCTCGAGAGGAATGCATATTTTATTGCTGCTGTTTCTTTGCCGAGGCAGCCTCGGAGCACGAGGTGAGATCCACTTCGCTGAGCCAGAACCCAAGTCCGCGGAACGAACGCTTCGCGCTCCCCCCAAAAAAAAACCAAAAAACAAAAACAACTAGAAGGAAGACTCCACCGCCGCGCTCTTTCCCGGAGCCGATCCACCACCGGCGGTATGCGAGCCGCGCGTTGCAGCAGTGCTATGTCATGTGACTGACGCCTTCCCACCCACCACCAGCCCTGCACACGACGCTTCGATCCTGCCGCGCCGGTGGCTATGATTTACAGTCATTTTCATCGGCAATAACGGCGCTATGCTGATAGCTATCACATCATATTTCGCTCGCCGCTAAAGCTTTGCCCCTTCCCAGCCCCCACCCACACCACCATCCCGCTTCCCCCCACCCCCCCCCCCCCCCGCCCGCCCCCCTCCCTTCCCGGAAGCTGGGCTGGGCGCGGGCTGTTGTGTCGGAATGCTACATGATCCGCCATCCGTCTGTCAGCCGGGACAGGGCGGCCGACACTGGAGATGCTTGGGGGATTTGCTGGCTGACAATGTTGACAGCTCCAGTGCTGCCGCTGGACCGGGCGGAATATGAATATGATTTGTAGTAACGGGGATGGCGTCAAGAGGTGGCTGCCACACGGGCCTCTCACCAGCCACTTGATGATTGGCTGCGAGTGGTGTGCGCTGGACGGCGCTTGAGGGATGGATTAGAGACGTCCTCCGCCCGTTTGGCCCCGGAGTGTGAGATGGGATTTGGGGGGTGGGGGGGGGGGGGGGGGGGGGGGGGGGGGGGGCTGAGATTCCGAGTTGGTTGGGAAAGGCTCGGAGTAGGAGATGTCATCACATTCCAGATCTTTTCAGCTTCATCAGAATATTTTTTACATTCTGATCTGTTGTTGGCTTTGATTAAAGAAGTTTTATTTGTTTAATTTATCTGTATTTCAAAATGCTTATCATAATTTGAAATTATGCCCCCAATTTGCCATGATCGCATTGAAATAGATACCTCCTATTGCCTTGGTTGCATTTGTGGACTAACCCAAAAGTAATTTTGAAATGCTGAGGACCGAAATCATTGTCATCTAATAGATTATAGTCTTCACCAAATGAGTTTCACAATTTCTAAATGCTTTGGACTAAAATCATTGTCATCTCATAAATGGCAGTCTTCATTAATTGTGTTTCACAATTTTGAAATGCTTTGGACTGCAATCATTGTCATCAAATGAATTGTAGTCTTCACCAAATGAGTTTCACAATTTTGAAATGGTTTGGACTAATTAGTCATTGTCATCAGACAATGATTACAGACTTCTCCAATAAGATTTGACCCAATTTCATTCTTTTAAGGATTTGCACTTTATGGTAACTATATATATACTGTGTCAGGTAGATCATTAGTGGCACACATTAGCAATGAACTTCATTCTGACACACCGAAACCCACATCTCTGACAGGTTTTCTGCACCGACAAATGGCAAGTCGTTCACCTGCTCCCAGTTGCTCAGTGAAACCCCTCCTCCCCTCGCTGTCCTCCAAACAATTGTCGGTAGGGAGGGAAGAAAGATTGGTTGGGTTGGGGGTGGGGGTGGTGGAGGTGGTATGCATATGAATTTATGATGAAAACCCGCAACAGACTGTCAGTTCTCCAAGTCCAGCCCACACCCCGGCACGCGACGAGTGTCGAGCGAGGGAGGAAGGGAGGCGCCCACAGACATCGCCTAGAGCGGACTCATGGTAATAACAGGCAGTGTCGGCTGACAGCTGGGCGTTGGATATGAATATGAATATGAATATGACACACCAATGACGGGCCAGACCTGTAGGAAGAAGAGCCACGCCGTCACGCCCCGGCAGTAGGACAAGATAACCAATGGTGGACAAGGATTCAGAACGTGGTGAGCTCGTGGAGCAGCTTGTCGCCCACCTCGCGCCAACCAAGGCAAGGCACGGCACGCGCGGGGCTGGCTGACTGGCCAGACAGATCCTAGAGGATCCGTCCTTGCCCACCAGCTCCTTAACCAGCAGCTTGAGAAAGACTGTCCTCCACCAGCAGCTGCTGCTACTTTTCCTTGGGCAGCTCCGCTGGCTGTGCATGGAAGCCTCGCTGTTATGCGAGCGTTGCGATCGCCCCCGCGGCGACGCCGGGCCCAGCCAAGCCCAGCCTCCGGACCGGAATATCAATATTGTATTATCATAGCGCGTGAGGCTGGCTGGCTGTCATATTTCCCCCCTCCACTCCATGGTCGTCTTTCTCGCTCTCCAGCCATCTATTGATCGAGGGATGGAGGAGATGTTTTACAGCCGACGTTTATTGACATCATACAGGCTGCGCGTGCCTGTGCTGACAGGACAAATCTGCTCAGCGGCGGGTTCCCCGGAGTGGCGAGGTGTTGGATGATGTGAATATGATGGGCCAGGATTTGGCCCAGGTCCTCAGGAGGTCCGCGGTGGCTTGGTGGGTGGGCCTGGCTGGCTCTTCTGGCTTGCTTTCTTTTCAGCTTGGGGAGGGTGATCTGCTTTTAAAGGGACAGGAGGAATTCCTGTTGCTCGGTTTCCATGATGCTGGACTTCTCTGGCCTTGCGGTAGAATCGCAAGAAGCCGCTGGATGGTTATCTTGTATATGTTTAGGAAATTCATTTTCAGTTTTGATAAATATGGTTCCGTGGATTTTGGCGGCAATGTGTGATCATATTTTGTGGACTTCGTACTCAACTTCCCATGAAAGATAGGGTTTGGGAGACTTTGGCAACAAACACGTGTGATACTTCCTGTGCTCCAGGACTATCATTCTCGTTTTGTTTTGAAAATGAAATAGAAACGGTGGTCGCTTTTTACTGTTTATGACCGATGTTCGTGGGATTAACAGTTTACATCGTCTGTGCTCGTGTGTGGCTGTTGTGAAAGTAAATGCCACTGCATGGACACTTTTTGGTTGTTGAGTTGCTTAGGTTGGGTTTTATTATTTTGTGAGTAAATCAACCAATTGTCTCTTGTGCATGAATTTATGAAAGCGAGATCCTTCGAGTCTTCAGCAATGACAGTGGTATAAAATTCGAAGCTTAATCTTGTATAGCCACAGCAAACTAGACTGTGTTTTGTCTTCTTTTGCTGTGTTTCCTCAGGCACCTAGAAATGACATGATCACGGGACAATACCCTGTAAACCAGATGACTCAAGCAGCGAGAGGTTTGAAAGGGTTGGAGGGGGGTGTATGAGGAGGAGGGCTCAAATTCCAACTTTGTATGTTACCTTCCTCGTACCTGAGTGCTATTCTGGATGCAGACCTCTTGGAACTAAACCCGAAGCGAGGCCCCGTGCACAGCGTGGACACAGCGTTCGTAAAGCACTGTGTGACGATAAAGGAATTGAATCTCATCAAATACTGCGAAAGCAAGCTTCTTTCATCGATACATTAGAAACAAACAACTCGCTATGAAGATGGAAAATGGTTAATCCATTCATCCCTGTGGGTTTACAGCCTCGGAAGGCTTCTCGGCCATATTGATGCGGAAAATGCAGAATAAAACAACAACCGAAACAGACCGAGTTTTGCCTCGAAATCGGCACTCGTGGACAGGCCAGAAACACTGTAGAAGTTGGTTCTTTTTGCTTTTGGTTAATGCATATGTAGGAAAGTGGAAACCATCTCAATGAAACCAATTTTGACGCCACAGCAGTGCTCGGGCGCGGCAGGGCTGAATTAGTTAAATTATGTTAGAAGGGGGAGAATCCGCGTTCGTACAGGATTTTGTGACAACAAAAGAACTGTATCATCTTATCAAATTCAGCGTAAACTTCTTTAATTGATACATTAAAAAATCGTTATAAATAGTGAAGATTGTTAGTTTGTGTTATGTCTTCCATCATAACTGACACAATCAAACTTGGCAGTATATCCATCCCTCTTTCCAGTTCATTCAGGAACCTCGGTGTTGTCCTTGACAACACACCGTTCATGCAAAAATTTATCAGTCAGACATGTCAATCCTGTTACTGTCAATTGCGGCGCATCAGTTCCGTCCGGAAATATATGACCACTGACGCAACATCTAGACTTGTCGTTTCTCTCATTCTCTCTAGCCTTGACTACTGTAACTCTCTATTGTCTGGTTTGCCTGCTTCATCCATTCAGTCCCTTCAGCGCATACAAAATGCTGCTGCCCGACTCGTTCTCAGAAAGAAAAGATCTGAGCACATCACTCCTCTTTTGCAACATCTCCACTGGCTCCCTGTCTCACACAGAATAAAGTACAAAATCAGCACTCTATGTTATAAATGTATTCACAACTCTGTCCTTTCCTATCTCTGTGGCTGCCTTCACCTCTACACTCCATCTCGCTCTCTACGATCGGCTTCGGATCCACTCTGTTTACGCATACCCAGATTCAAACACTCGACTGTTGGCCGCCGTTCTTTCTCTGTCTCTGGACCCTGTATTTGGAATGAACTTCCACTTTCGCTTCGTCAGGTCTCCACACTCAGCTCTTTCAAGTCTAACTTTAAAACCCACTAGCCTCCCTTTCCTGCTTCTTCCTTGTCTTCAGTTTTTTGTTTGGTTGGGGTTGTTGTTTTGTTGTTGTTTTTTTTTTTTTTTTTGGGGGGGGGGGGGGGGTTGCATGCGTTTGAATGACTGGTGCGAAAGCGCTTTGATTTGTCTCTGCACAAGATTCAGCGCTATATAAATATAATAATTTTTTTTTAAATTATTATTAGAAGGGAAAGAATCCGATGAACTCCTCACCCAGTTGTTTTGTTTTTGTTTTTGTTTTTTGTTATTGTTTTTTTTTTGTTTTTGTTTTGTTTTGTTTTGTTTTTTTTTTTTTTAATTGCCCCACGCCAAGTTTTATTTATTCATTTATCTATTTATTTATCTCCTCATCTAATCGTTTGTTATATATATATATATGTTTATTACATACTCTCAACATCAGAAGAACTAATTTCTGGATACACTCCCTGCTTTTTTTTTTCCCCTGTCACTGCTTCCGTCGTCATTGCTGTTGCTGCTAACCGCTACCATTGCTATTGCTGCTGCTGCTGCTGCTGCTGCTGTTGCTGCTATTGCTGCCACCGTATATATATATATATATATATATATATATATATATATATATCACAATGCAGACGGTGATGATGACAGTGGCACCGATGCAGCCACTTCAGTCCGGGGAGCCTCAGGGTGGTGAAGGCACACATGGGGTCGTTGTCAGCAGAGTATTTGATACCCGCGTCCTCATGATCCGGAGAGCGCGGAGAAAAGTTTTCATCATGCCACCAGAACACGAAGCGACGAGGCCTAAGCCTCCTTCAGGCGTGAGGGGTGGTGGTGGGGGGTGTGGGTGTGGGCGGGGGGGTCTTCATGAGACAAATGTCATCATCCTGCTCAATAACCAACCCTTGCCGCTTTTTCTTCCTACCCTTTCTGACCACCCCCCCCCCCCAACCCCCTGCCCACTCACTCTGCTTCTGTCTATGTATCTCTGCTTTGTCTCTCTCTCTGTTTCTGCCTCTCTCTGTCTCTCTCTAACTCTCTCTCTCTCTTTCGAGATGTATATATATATATATATATATATATATATATATATATATACACGAGTCGTATATATATATATATATATCTCCCCTCTGTCTCTCTGTGTCTTTCTGTCTCTGTCTCTCTGACTTTGTCTGTCTCTCTCACCCACACATCATCACCCCCACTTCCCTCAACCCCCCCCCCCCCCCCCCCCCCCCCCCCCCCCCCATCTCCCTCCCTCCCTTTTCCCACAGCTTTCCTTCCACATGGATCTCTGTCTCTTGGTCTGCTCCTGTCCGTCGTCTGTCTTTCCAGTTCACTGTCCGTGTTTCTTTCCCTCTGTATGTTCTGTCTGTCTTTCTCTCATGCTATGTCTGCGTGTCTGTTTCTCTTTCTGTTTGTCTTTCTCTGCGTGTGTGCGTGTGTGCGCGCGCGTGTGTGTGTGTGTGCTTTTTTTTGTTTTTTTTTTTAAATAGATATCTGTCTGTCTGTCTGTCTGTCTGTCTGTCTGTCTGTCTGTCTCTCTCTCTCTCTCTCTCTCTCTCTCTCTCTCTCTCTCTCTCTCTCTCTTCCTTCACCCTCTCTGTCTGTCTTTCTGTCTTTTTCTCTCCTTTTTTTTCATTCTGTCAGCCTTCCTGCCTGTCCGTCTCTATCTCTCCCTGTCTCTGTCTCTGTCTCTCTCTCTCTCTCTCTTCCTCTCTCTCCCACCCTCCCTCCCTACTCCTCCTCCTCATCCCTCACACCACTTCACCAACCCTTTTCCCCAACATCCTCCCCCTTCCCATCCCCCCCCACACACACACACTCAGCCCCTGGTTCCATCATATTGTCACGAGGGGTATAGTAGGTAGGGTGTAAGGTTGAACGTGTGTGTGTGTGTGTGTGTGTGTGTGTGTGTGTGTGTGTGTGTGTGTGTGTGTGTGTGTGTGTGTGTGTGTGTGTCGGTGGTTGGGTGGGGAGAGGAAGCCGAGGGGGTAAGAGTAGAGAGGAAGTCACAGTATGGTACAGTACAGAGGGGTACACCCCTCTCCCCCACCCCCCCCACGCCCCCCACCTCCAGCCTCCCTCCCTACCTCCCTCGGGGGTTGAAGCACAAAACGAGCAACAAGTAGACAATGAGCACTGGACCCCTCCCCCCCCCCACACACACACACCCCAAACCCCCCGATCTACCCCTCTCCCACCCCCAACCCCCCACCCTCGTTTCCCCATCCCACTCCTTGCTCCTTACCCCCACCCACCCACATACACACCGCCCTAACAGGCCGCTCAAACGGATCGAGTATATTGCAGGCAGGAGGGGTGAATGAGGTAGGGGGGCAGGGGGGTGGAGGGGGGGTGGAGGGGGGTAGGAGTAGGGTTCGATGATGGGTTATTATCGGGATAACTTGGGTCTCCCCATGTTGCCTCGCTGATAGCTGTTATTGAATATGGGGGTTAAAAAAAAAAAAAAAAAAAAGGATGGAAGGCTTTGTGACGCATTGCCAGGGATGAGGGGTGTAGTAGTGGTGAGGTGAGGGGGATGGAGGGGGCGGAGAGGTGGGAGAGGTGGGGGCGTTATTAATTAAGAGAAAGAGAAGTCGGGGGGGGGGGTAACTCTGGATGAAAATGAGAGATGGTGGCCGGGAGGGGACGGGGGGAGGGGGGGGGGAGAGAGAGAGAGAGAGAGCTGGTGAGATTACGGAGGAGGAAGAGGATGGGGGTGGAGGTGGGGGGAGACAGAGAGAGAAAATGAATGTTTGAGAAATGAGGTTCAGGCTGATGACAGGCTGAGGGAGAAATAAGAGATGTGACAGGCTCACACACACACACACACACACACACACACACACACACACACACACACACACACACACACACACACACACACACACACACACACACATACACACACACGCGCGCGCGCGCGCTCACACAAACATACATACACACGCACACGCGCGCACCTACAGACACACGTACACACGCACGCACGTGCACACACACACACACACACACGCACGCACACACACACACACACACACACACACACACACACACACACAGAGTGGGACGGGGAGAAAGATATAAGCTCAGGCTTGTTGTTGCTCAAGTTATCTAAATTGAACGCTGTATTTCGCCTTCTTTCTTGATACTAAAAGATGTTTAAACCAAGGGGAGAGAGAGAGAGAGAGAGAGAGAGAGAGAGAGAGAGAGAGAGAGAGAGAGAGAGAGAGAGAACCAAATCCAACAAAGCCACGAATTTTAGGGTCAGAAAGATGATGGAACAACAGCAAACTTTTCTTTTTAATATACAGTCGCCTGGGCTTAAGGGGGAGAAAACACCCCCAGAGAAATATTCACAGGAGTGCGGTTGATGTAAGAGCATCAAACACACACACACACACACACACACACACACACACACGCGCGCGCGCGCGGAGGAAATGAAGTTAACTACCTTGCCGAATGTAGACGCAGCAGAGACAACAGGTAAAAACGCATTTAACGTAAGCTCTCTGCAACCCGCTCTTCAGTTTTATCATGGTCATCGGAACATCGGTTAAAATCGGCCAGGTGTTTCTCCTCCTCCTCCTTCTTCTTCTTCTTCTGCTTCTTCGTTCGTGGGCTGCAACTCCCACGTTCACACGCATGTGCACAAATGGGTTTTTACGTGTATGACCGTTTTTACCCCCACCATAAAGGCAGCCATGCTCCGTTTTCGGGGTGTGTGCATGCTGGGTATGTTCTTGTTTCCATAACCCACCGAACGCTGACATGAATTACAGGATCTTTAACGTGCGGATTTGATCTGCTTGCGTATACACACGAAGGGGATTCAGACACAAGCAGGTCTGCACATATGTTAACATGGGAGACCTGCAAAAAAAAAAAAAAAATCCATCCTTTACCCACCAGGCGCCGTTACCGAGATTTTGAACCTGGGGCCATCAGATTGAAAGTCCAACGCTTTAACCACTCGGCTATTGCACCCGTCGGTCAGGCGTTTGATTTCTGATCCAGTGTTCACCCGTGGTTAGGGTTCGAGGCTCTGCTGTTTCGGCATGGTGTTGCGACCTTGAGGGAAAAACAAAAACCCACTCCATTCCGAATTTCCTCACCCCACCCAGGTTGTGAATGGCCCTGTAGGAGGCAAAAAAGACTTCCAGGAAAAAAACACTGGTAGTGTATTTTTCCTAGGAAAGAAACACTGCAATCTCGGAAGGGGAGTGTAATTTTCCTAGGAAAATTACACTGGCGCCAGGAAAATAACACTGCCACTACGGCGGCAAATAAGACTGGCGGGAAAAAAACACTGCGGGTGTCCAGCGTGAATTGTGTTCCTTTTGTTCAGAGTGCACGAAGGCAGTGAGCCGAACTCAGTGCCCGTGTTGTTCCCCGGACTTGAAAAAAGAGTTGTTTCGGACTGTTGCAACTTGGTTCATTTCTGCACGATGGGTCGTCCAAAGGATAGCTCTGCCGAAGTGTCCAAAGAGAGGTTGGCTGACATATCTATATTCCTGTCTGACGGCATATTTCCTGAAGGATGCAAAGACCGAGGACTACGAGCAAATTGGAGACGGATGTGTTCTTCGTATGTGCTGCAAGATGGAACTTTGTTCAAGCGTCAAAAGCGCGACGGATCATGTACGTACCTGTATAAAACACTATCGTAAATGTCAGTTACATTTTATTTCTAATTTTATAATGCTCTCTGAGGTTTGGGTTTTGCACCACCCTCGTCAAAAATGACGGCTGACCTGAAAAAAAGAAAAGAAACCAAACCCAAATCGCGTCTCACTGAATATACGGCAAACATTTCCTCAGGCACTTGCACGTGCGAAATGTTTACTGGTGTTAGTTGTCAGCTAAGCGACCGATCGGCAGTGCTACGACAAAAAGGGGTATTTCTCAACAATTGTCCATTGTTCATCAGACAGCTTTTCTGGTCGGGATTATACCAGTGGTCATTTACGGCCCGATGGACTGACCACGCAACAACAACAAAAAAAAAAAAAAAAAAAAAAAACACCGCCAGTCAGCTTCACTATTTCTAAAGAGGCGGTCTCGGAAGTCGCCCATCAGTTATTGACATTTATCTGTGCATCACCAAAACGGTCGCTGCAAAAGAGCGTCAACATACAACTGACTACATCGGCAGCTATTCAGAAATCCATGCCCTGGTTTTTGAGATATTCATGATTAAGTGTTTTGAGGTTCGAACCCTCTGAAGCCCAGATAGTGAATGCAGATATCCAGGTTTGCTTCCGGAGGATAGGGATATAGGTCGGGAACTAATAATAATAATAATAATAATAATAATAGCTAAGCTTGTGACAGTTATTTTCTTCTTACGAGACCAGCAATAGATAATAACAGTGTGAATATTAGACTTCACTACACTGAGGTGGTATTTTTGAGATGCATCCATTATAGACGTGTCTCAAGCAACGTCCCAGCCTAGTAAAGGCAAATTTTCACATCATTTATTATTGTGGTGTGGTGTGGTGTGGTGTGGGGTGTGGTGTGGGGTTTGGTGTGTGTGTGTGTGTGTGTGTGTGTGTGGTCGTTCTAGTCGTCACTGAGACAACTTTGTTAGTCGGCTAAGTATTCCTCTCTTTTTTTTTCAATCTAGATATTCTAATCCGCGTCATCACATCCGAAGAGGAGAGGAAGAAGATCCTTCGATCCATGCACGATGGTGCAAACTGCAGTGTGGAGTTTTAGCACAGTCGTTTTATAGCATGGGCGATACAACAGATACAGTTACTGTTACTTTGCAAGTGCACTTTTATACAATTTCGACAGCAATGGACAAAATACATGAAATAATACTTTAAATTGGAACGCACTAAACTCTGTCAAACTTTTGGTTATTTCGAACTTGCACACACATGAAAAACTAGAGCAGTCTTTTTTTTTTTTTTCCTGGGGTAGTGTTAATTTCCTGGGCGTAGTCATTTTTTCCTGGGTGAAGGAGTGTAATCTTCCTAGGAAAATAACACTCCCAGTGTTATTTTACTGGGAAAAAAAACACTCCTGTAGTGTTTTTTTTTTTCCCGCAGTGTTATTTTCCGACTACACCGGGAACCTGGCTTCGGTCAGGAAAGAGTTAAACGACGGAAGGAGAGAACTGGGCCCCGCCTTCCTACTATTGCCCAACCTTAGAAAGCAGTGGATACAATGAATTCACTGCCCCTGTGGCCGTGTAAAGTCTGTGAGACCTTAAATATATAACCATCGGGGACATACACATTCTCAGCTTCCACATTGTGTTCTAGTTCTGACTTCAGTCGCTCTCTCTCTCTCTCTCCCTCTCTCTCTCTCTCTCCCTCTCTCTCTCTCATGGATGGATTGCTGAGGGTGCGGATAGATGATGGTGTGGGGGAGGGGAGGGGGAGGAGTGGAGGGCGTGGGGAGTGAGGGGGGTGGGTGAAGGGGAGGTGTTGATTTTCGTTATTTTTCAAATCGGTCCACGTGAGGGATGTGGGACTACTGAGACCTTTCATATCGTGACAGGACCTTTTTTTTTTTTTGTAACTTTTCGTCTCACTCAAAAACACATACTCGCACGCGCGCACACACACACACACACACAGACAGACAGACACAGACACACACACACACAGACACACACACACACACACACACACACACACACGAGAGAGAGAGAGAGACAGACAGACAGTCAGACAGACAGACTGACAGAGCAGGATAACATGTGGCAGATATACATTTTGCAGATGAGTGAGAGTCAGTCTATCCTGTGACATTTAATGCACAGAGGGCAAAAGGTGAGTTGCCCAGTGTCCGCTGCTCGTCAAGAGGAGTGCTGTCACACTGACACATGCAGAGACTTTGGGCGGTGTAGAATGAAAGTGTGCCCCTCTTGGGATGGGGCAATCTTACCGGGCAGTTTGCCTTTCTTGTTTTCTTTACTTAAAAAAAAAGTTTTTATATAACCTGCATGGGGCGCAGGTTGTGTGTTTGGATCTTCTGTGTGTGTGTGTGTGTGTGTGTGTGTGTGTGTGTGTGTGTGTGTGTGTGTTTGAAAGAGAAAGAGAGACAGAGATTGACAGACAGACAGACAGAGAGAGAGAGAGCAGGATCTGTTGTCTCTTTATATTGACTGCTTTTACAGACAATCGGGGTTGTTGTTTTTTATTGTTGTTTTTTTTCTTAAACCTCAGACCAGAATAAAAATTAATGTACAGTGTAAATTTTTTGGGTGGGAGGGTCAGTGACAAACAATGCAAATCACCGTTTTGTCAACTTGGACAACAGCACGTGCAAAGCTGGAAAAACCATGAACCCGTGCAAGGTGTCAGAGACAGCTCAACACAGCGATGAAATCCTACAACGCAAAACGGCTAAGATGGCAACATCGTGTTCGTGATTGCAAGACCCCGCAATTTTAGTTTTGCGACTTGACAGTTGCACACACACACAAAAAAAAAAGAAAAAAAACAAGAAATTGCGGTGATGGTTAACATACTGACAAAAGTTCAGCACGTATCAGCAAGTAGTTTTTTTGTTTTGTTTTGTTTTGTTTTTTTGTTTTTTGTTGGGGGGTGGGGGGGGGGGCGGGGGCATGGGGGGAGGGGTATGCACATCATGAATTGAGGTGAGAGGTGACACGCGTTTCCTTTTTTTTTGGGGGGGAGGGAGGGTGCTGGGGGGGGGGGGGGGAGCGATCTTTCCCACGGTGACGCACTGATGATGTCGTGAACTTCAGTTATTTTGTGGTGTTGTGTTGGAAGGATATTACGTACTACAACGTCTGATTTGGCGGTGACGGTAACTCCGTGTGTGTGTGTGTGTGTGTGTGTGTGTGCGCGCGCGCGCGCGCTCCATTCTTCGCATTGTGAGGATTTGTAACGTTTGCTTCCGTTTATGTTGTTTTTAATTTTTTGTTGTTGTTGTTTTTTTGGGGGGTGTTTTTTTTTTTTTCGTCTTTCCCATTGAGAGTGATCTTGGACATGACAGGGATGGGTGTGCAGCCCGTTTTCGTGGTGGACTTTTCGCCACTCGGGCGCAATAGCCGAGTGGTTAAAGCGTTGGACTTTCAATCTGAGGGTACCGGGTTCGAATCACGGCAACAGCGCCTGGTGTGGTAAAGGGTGGAGATTTTTCCGATCTCCCAGGTCAACATATGTGCAGACCTTCTAGTGCCTGAACCCCCTTCGTGTGTATAAGCATGCAGAAGATCAAATACGCACGTTAAAGATCCTGTAACCCATGTCAGTGATCGGTGGGTTATGGAGACACGAAAATACCCAGCATGCATGAACCACGACAGAGTCATCGGCAAGTTGATGTTGGTCGTGTAACGGAAAGAAGAAAGAAGAAGACTCGTAAAGCTTGAAGTAGGTCATATGACGCCATGGGCAGCCCACCACCGTAACTGCCTTTGTTCGGACAATTTTTCGGCAGAATTTATGAATGGATCACTTCGAATATGTAGTGGCAGACATATGATAAGAAACACGCTCAAAGTAAACGTAGAAGATGGAAGCAAATAATGGGTGCAATTATAAAACGAAATATATTCTGTAAAATTAAAAAATGAAAAATAGTTGCTGAAAATGTTCAAAATCCTTTCGTCAGAACAGTGATTTCCACGACGAAATTTTAGCCTTTCGGTGTCCTGGGAAAAAAATGGGGGGGGGAGAAATTTGAAGGAGACGCGTATGCGCTAAAAATAACCTGGGAACCTCCACGAAAATCAGACGTTAGTGGGTCTGATCACCCTCCCTGTTTGTTTCCGTTTCTCTGCGTGGGTAACTTTTTTTGTATGGATACCTCTCAACCTATCTCAACTTTTTGTATGGCTACCTCTCAACCTATCTCAACTTTTTCTATGGATACCTCTCAACCTATCTCAGCCTTTTGTATGGATACCTCTCAACCTATCTCAACTTTTTGTATGGATACCTCTCAACCTATCTCAACTTTTTGTATGGCTACCTCTCAACCTATCTCAACTTTTTCTATGGATACCTCTCATCTTCTTTCAACCTTTCGTATGAGTACCTCTCAACCTATATCAATCTTTTGTATGGATATTTCTCAACTTGTATCAATTTTTTGCATGGATACCTCTCAACCTATATCAACCTTTTGTATGGATACCTTTCAACCTTTTGTATGGATACCTCTCAATCTCTCTCAACCTTTTGAATGGATACCTGTCAACCTCTTTCAATCTTTTGTATGGATACCTCTCAACCTTTTGTATGGATACTTTTGAATGGATACTTCTCAACCTTTCGTATGGATACCTCTCAATCTTTTGTATGGATACCTCTCAACCTATATCAACCTTTTGTATGGATACCTCTCAACCTCTTTCAACCTTTTGTATGGAAGCCTCTCAACCTATGGGTACCTCTCAACCTTTTGTATGGATACCTCTCAACCTATATCAACCTTTTGTGTGGATACCTCTCAACGTTTTGTATTATACCTCTCATCCTTTTGTATGGATACCTCTCAACCTCTGAACCTTTTGTATGGATACCTTTCAGCCTTTTTGTATGGATACTTCTCA
>NC_134901.1:27569856-27574856 GCF_041734735.1 Babylonia areolata
TGCGAGGTGGTGTGTGTGTGTGTGTGTGTGTGTGTGTGTGTGTGTGTGTGTGTGAATTTCTGTGTGTGTGTGTGTCTTTGTGTGCAACTAAGTACTCTGTATAATTTGTATGTCTACGTGTTTGTGTCTGTTCTGTGTGTGTGTGGGTGTGTGTGTGTGTGTGTGTGTGTGTGTGTGTGTGTGTGTGTGTGTGTGTGTGTGTGTGCAGTTTCAGTTTCATGTGTGCGTGTGCATGCGTGCGCACGCAAGCGCGCGTGCGCGTGCCTGAGTAGCTAAGTGTGTCTGTGTCTCGACGTGTACATCCGTGCGTGCGCGTTCCTTGGTGTGTGTCTTGCTTGTCTTCTCACCCAGGCATGAACCCTTCGAGCTTATTTTATTTTATTTTATTTTATTTTTTCAGTCATTCCAGCACCCATCACAGAAACGAACGACTCATCAGATAAGCCCCTTCACTCCTCTCTCACCTACCTACCTCACCCGTGGAGGTGGTCACTCTAACGGCCTATTGGCGATCTTGCCCTTGTAAGGTCCAGTTGTTCATGGCTGTGGTCCTTCTCCGGGACGGGTGGTGTGGTCGAGGCGTTGGTCCTGTACCTCACCCCTTCCCCGCCTATACTGTACTGTACTGTACTGTACTGTACTGTTCTCCGCACTTAGCTCTTTCAAGTCCGGTCTTAAAACCCACCCCAAATAGCCTCCCTTCCCTTTCCCTGCCACTTCCTGGTCTTCAGTTATGCATGCGTGCGAATGACTGCTGCGAAAGCTCTTTGATTTGACTCTGCAACAGATTCAGCGCCATAGAAATATAATAATTATTATTATCACTATACTGTACTGTACTATACTGTACTGTACTGTACTGTACTGTACTGTACTGTACTGTTCTGTTCTGTACTGTTCTGTACTCTACTGTCCTGTACTATACTGTGATCAGTAATGTGGAGTGATGGCCTAGAGGTAACGCGTCCGCCTAGGAAGCGAGAGAATCTGAGCGCGCTGGTTCGAATCACGGCTCAGCCGCCGATATTTTCTCCCCCTCCACTAGACCTCGAGTGGTGGTCTGGACGCTAGTCATTCGGATGAGACGATAAACCGAGGTCCCGTGTGCAGCATGCACTTAGCGCACGTAAAAGAACCCACGGCAACAAAAGGGTTGTTCCTGGCAAAATTCTGTAGAAAAATCCACATCGATAGGAAAAACAAATAAAACTGCATGCAGGAAAAAATACAAAAAAAAGGGTGGCGCTGTAGTGTAGCGACTCGCTCTCCCTGGGGAGAGCAGCCCGAATTTCACACAGAGAAATCTGTTGTGATAAAAAGAAATGCAAATACAAATACTGTACTATAATGTACTGTATTCTACTGTACTATACTGTGCTATACTAAATACTATACTGTACTGTACTATTCTATAATGTACTGTACTGTACTCTACTATACAATACTAAACTGGTGACCAGCTTGGACAGGGGACAGGCGTGGTGTGTGTGTGTGTGTGAGGAGGTGGGGCAGAGTGCTGGATGGGGTGTGGAGGGTGGGGAGGGGATTGGGGGTGGGGGGGGGGGCTGGGTGTGAGGCGGGGAGAAGAGGGTGGGCAGTGAGGGTGTGCAGGCCACTTGACCAAACAGAGGTGTCCGGTGCCCGCTGAGGACTGCACAAACACAGTCACCCCCGCCCTCCCCGTGTGCTGACCACTTCTGCACAGTGTTGACTGCGCGTCCTGCCTCACCCACAGATAGGGGGGGGGGGGGGAGGAGGAAGGGTTGGGGTGGACGTGGGTGGTGTGGACAGAGGTTGGGAGGGTGGTGGGGGGTAGGTTTTGTTGGTCAGGATCAGCGAATGGTGATGACGATGGTAGAAAACTGATATACGTGGTACCAGGAGGTTGGAGGGGTGGTGGTGGTGATTGGGGATGGTTGGGAGGAGGGTGTGTAGGGATCAGCCAGCAGTGATGACGATGGTAGATGCACCCGGTTGCAGGAGGATTGGAGTGTGATAGCTGGAGATGGTGTGGGGGCGGGGGGATGGGGGGGGGGGGGGGTTCGGACTCAGCGAATAGTGTGATAATGATGGTAGAAGTAGACGTTTGCAGGACGTGCGTGGTGGTGTGTGTTGGGGGAGGGGAGGGGGGGGGGGGCTGTGGTTGGTTGTGGATGGTGTAGTGGGGGTATGTCGGTGTAAGTGACTTGCTATAACGATGGTAGATGCAGACGTTTGCAGGAGGGTAGGGGTGTAGATTGTGGATGATTGGGTAGGCCGGAGGAGGGGGGTGGGTGGGGGGGGGAGGGGTTCGTGACCAGTGGAGTAGTGATGATGATGGTAGAAGCAGAAGTTTGTAAAAGATGGTGTGGTGTCGGGAGGGGGGTGTAAAAGATGGTGTGGTGTCGGGAGGGGGTTTAAAAGATGGTGTGGTGTCGGGAAGGGGGGGGGGTGGATTGGGGATGGCAGGACGGGGAGTTGGGGATGGGGGTATCGTGATCAGTGAGTAGTGATGACGATGGTAGAAGTAGAAGGTAGAAGATGGGTGTGTATTGGGGATGGTAGGGCAGAGGGGAGTGGGGGCATTGTGAGTAGTGATAACGATGGGAGAAGTGGACGTTGCAGGTGATATATGGTGGTAGAATGCGAAAGCAGGCATCTGGGAGGAGCTGTCTGTACAGGTCTACATTTTACATCTGCTGCCCCCCCTCCCCACATTGCTGAATGCTGAGACCTGGGCAGAGTATCATCTTGTGCTGTCCCATTTCACCATTTCTAGATCACAAACCGACACTTGGACGCACGCACCGCGTTTTGAACGTTTAGTCTTTTATTTTTTTTAATCTTTATTACGATCTTGTTTTTACAGTTATTAATTTTTGATACCTTTTTTTGAATGTTATGGAACGTTAAGTATACATGATCACACTCTTTCCAGTGAATGTGGCGTCTTGTTGAAGATATGAATATTAAAATATTCGTTCAATATCAGTTTTTGAACATGATACAAAGGCAATGTCCACAACTGCCCCCCCTCAAGACGGAATGAGTAGTGGTGACAACAAGGCGTGGACGTTCGCTCCGTCAGTCACACACAGAGCTGGAGGGGAAGAACTGAGTGTGTGGACATTGTCGGAAAAAAAAGACAGGAAGGGAAGTTTTACAAGACTGATGTTGTCTGAGTTGTTCTCCAATCCACCTCCACCTCCACCTTCCCCTCCCCCGAATGGAAAACATTGTTCTGGGTGAAACGAGGAGGAATTTTGTTTAATGTCCCGTCTACATATCGGTGATTGAAGACATTTTGTTAAAGTGTTTATGTATACATTTGAGTATTATCGGTTAGAAGGGGTGGGAGATGTGAATGACTGGAGAGTTGGGCGGAAACTGGGCAAATGAGGGTGAAATGAGGGTGAAATTTTGAAAAAAACATACCTAAATACAAATTAACAAGTGATGAGGCCAGGAGATGACATGATTAACAAATAGTAAAGAGTGGTAACTCTCTCCATTCACAAGGTACACAACTTCAAGTCAGTGCTGCTAACGCTACCGATTCAGCTAGCACACAGGTAAATAAAAGGTACATTGGAACAAACCCAGACACTTCCTCAAAAAAGGAAGCGCCGGGCCTGTCCTTAGACCTAAATACAATTACAGGATGAAAGATTGTGTTGTTAACCCTTTCACCGCCAGTCAATTTAGAGTACATAAACACAGAAAAGACAGTAGCTAAGAATAGCTGGGGATTCCCCCTGCGATGTATAGAAAATACGGCCTATCCTACCACCGAACATTAAGAGCAGTAGGTTCATGGATAACAGACCAATGAATGGTCACCTTTCAGTGACATGGGTCCTCTACCACGCCTGTGCATAAATGCGAGCTTGGCAGTGAAAGGGTTAAAAGCCAAGCTGGCGATCTCTACAAGAAGACGGAATGAGCAGTGTTTAGAACAAGGTGTGGACGTTCGCTCCACCAGACACACAGTGGCGGGGAAGAAAATATGAATTTCGCCGTCAAGCTGACCAGAAAAGTCGTCTGATGGCTTTCAGATAAATAAAATAAGTTTAAAATGTTCATCCGCAAGCTGTTGTATTTGTGAGGTTAACATTATATATCATAACATTTACATTACCACCTTTATTCGAACAAAGCTGTGTACTGACAGTGTTCAGGCTTCTTGGGGATCTGCCAGTACCCTTTGGTCAAGTCTAATTATTTGGAGAAAAAAAAAATTCTTCTTTTTTTTTTCCTCAAGGCCTGATTAAGCGCGTTGGGTTACGCTGCTGGTCAGGCATCTGCTTGGCAGATGTGGTGTAGCGTATATGGATTTGTCCGAACGCAGTGATGCCTTCCTTGAGCTACTGATACTGATACTGGTACTGATAGAACGGAATCATCCAGGTTAACCGCGACTTATACCCCCATTAAAAAAAAAAAAGTTCCAGAAGAAATCCAGAAACTTTACCAGTGCATTATTCTTTTCATCATGTCGTTCGGTTACACCTCTGTGCTATGAGGGATTGCAAGACTGAAGCACGAAAGTCAGTAATAAATTTTAATCTTTAAAAAGAAAAAGACACCCACAAAGTCAAAGAAATGACAGTAACAAAAAAAGCAATAATTAATGTTGGAGTATAATGTTTGTGTCCGTTGCCTGTGGCTTCGTAAGTTCTGATCCGAAAATTATACCGTGGAATTGTTATCAACATGTCAGGTATCTTCTTCTTAAAGGTTTGAGAGCAATATTTATTTATTTATTTCTCTGAGGAAATAGTTCTCCCGTGCCTTGGGTGTTCTTGACATTTGAGAGTGATGTATATATCGTTTTCCAACAGCATCTCTTCATTGTTCTTGACATTTGAGAGTGATGTTTTCATTTCTTCTCACTCTTTTTTTCTTTCTTTTCTTTTCTTCTTCTTCTCCTTTTTGTTTGTTTGTTTCTTGTTTCAAAGGCGACTTTTTTCATGTCGTAGATGTTTTTGATATTTGAAAGTGATGATTCTTTCGTTCTTTCT
>NC_134901.1:27579856-27582356 GCF_041734735.1 Babylonia areolata
CCTGTGTTTTGAAAGCTTCCGATGACCAGGTTCGGCTTTTTCTTTTCTTTTCTTTTCTTTTCTTTCTTTTTTTCTTTCTTTCTTTCTTTCTTTTTATTTCTCATGGAAGGAGTCGTTGATATCCGAGCAACGTTAGAAGTGAAAGTTCGTTCTCTCTCTCTCTCTCTCTCTCTCTCTCTCTCTCTCTCTCTCTCTCTCTCTGTCTCTGTCTCTGTCTCTCTCTCTCCCTGTGTTCCTCCCCCCTCTCTCTCTGTCTCTCTCTGTGTCTCTCTGTCTCTCTCTGTCTATGTCTCTCCTTCTCTCTTTCCATCTCTCTCTCTCTCTCTCTCTCTCTCTCTCTCTCTCTCTCTCTCTCTCCCTGTGCCCCTCCACCCTCTCTCTGTGTCTGTATCTCTCTCTCTGTCCCTTTCCCTCTCTCTCTCTGTCTCTGTCTCTCTCTCTCTCTCTGTCACTCTCTGTCTGTGTACTCTGTCTCTGTCTGTCTGCCTCACACTGTCCGTGTCTGTGATTCTGTCTCTTTCTTGCACTTCCTGTCTGTCTTATCTGTTTCCCGATCGCTTATTCGCTGTTGGCATGTCTGCATCCTCCCCTCCCCCCCCCCCCCCTTCCCCACTTACCCGCTTCCTTCCACCGCGCTCTGTCTTCTCTGTCTGTCTGTCCTTGTACATGTCTCTTTCTTTTATGCCTCTGTCTCCCTCCCTCTCTCTGTTTCTGTCATTCTCTGTCTCTGTGTAGTCTTCAGTTTAACGTCTTCCACTATTAAGTGATATTAGTCTCTGTGTGTGTGTGTGTGTGTGTGTGTGTGTGTCTGTCTGTCTGTCTGTATGTCTGTCTGTATGTCTGTCTGTCTGTCTCTCTCTCTCTCAACCTCTCTACCATTAACATTGATACGTGTGATTGAACTCACACACACGCACGCACGTACGAGCGTGTGAGGAGGTCCTGGTGTGTGTGTGTGTGTGTGTGTGTGTGTGTGTGTGACTGAAAATGGAGTATAACCTTCCTTCCACCGTCTATCTCTCCTATCTGTTTCTGTCTGTCTCTGTCACTCTGTCTCTGTCTCTGTCCATCTGTCTCTGTCTCTGTCACTCTGTCCATCTGTCTCTGTCTCTGTCTCTGTCTCTGTCACTCTGTCTCTGTCTCTGTCCATCTGTCTCTGTCTCCCCATCCACCCAGTCCTCTTCCTCACCATCTCCCTGCATCCTCCTCCTCCTCCTCCCCCCACCTATTCACCCGTACCCCCCTCACCCCCACCCTCCCTTCCTCTACCTATTCACCCGTTTCCCTTCCTATACTCTCTTACCCTCCTCCCTTCCTCTACCTATTCATCCGTTTCCATTCCTATACTCTCTTACCCCCCCCCCCCCTTCCTCTACCTATTCACCCGTTTCCCTTCCTATACTCTCTTACCTCCCCCCTCCCTTCCTCTACCTATTCACCCGTTTCCCTTCCTATACTCTCTTACCCCCCCCCCTCCCTTCCCCTACCTATTCACCCGTTAACCTTCCTATACTCTCTTACCTCCCCCCTCCCTTCCTCTACCTATTCACCCGTTTCCCTTCCTATACTCTCTTACCCCCCTCCCTTCCTCTACCTATTCACCCGTTTCCCTTCCTATACTCTCTTACCTCCCCCCCCACCCTCCCTTCCTCTACCTATTCACCCGTTTCCCTTCCTATACTCTCTTACCCCCCCCCCCTTCCCCTACCTATTCACCCGTTTCCCTTTCTACACTCTTTTGCCTCCCCCACCCCCACCCTCCCTTCCCCTACCTATTCACCCATTTCCCTTTCTATACTCTCTTACCCCCCCTCCCCCCACCACCCTCCCTTCCCCTACCTATTCACCAGTTTCCCTTCCTATACTCTCTTACCCCCCCCCACCCCCCACCCCACCGCACCCTCCCTTCCCCTACCTAATCACCCGTTTCCCTTTCTATACTTTCTTACACTCCCTCCCCCCCTCCCTTCCCCTACCTATTCACCCGTTTTCCTTCCTATACTCTCTTACCCCCCACCCCCACCCTCCCTTCCCCTACCTATTCACCCGTTTCCCTTTCTATACTCTCTTACCTCCCCCCTCCCACTCTCCCTTCCTCTACCTATTCACCCGTTTCCGTTCCTATACTCTCTTACCCCCCTCCCCTCCCACCCTCCCTTCCCCTACCTATTCACCCGTTTTCCTTCCTATACTCTCTTACCCCCACCCCACACACCCCTACCCTCCCTTCCTCTACCTATTCACCCGTTTCCCTTTCCATACTCTCTTACCCCCCCCCCCCTCCCCCCACCACCCTCCCTTCCCCTACCTATTCACCCGTTTCCCTTCCTCTACTCTTTTACCTTCCCCCCTCCCCCGTTCCCCTTTCAGTCTGCTCTCTGGCACACTGCTTGGTTGGCCAGTGAGGGGGGGTTTCTTTTTTCTTTTCTTTTCTTCTTTTTTATGTTTGATAATAACACGCCCCCTGTCTGGACCAGACAACGCTGCCTTGAAAGCTACC
>NC_134901.1:27589856-27609856 GCF_041734735.1 Babylonia areolata
TGTGCAACACGCACTTGTTGCGCTGAAGAAAAAAAAAAAAAAAGAAAGAAAAAGAACCCACGGCAAGAGTTTGTCCTCTGGGCAATTTCTGTAGAAATCCCCTCTGATAGGTACACAAATATGATTACAGGCATTCACTCAAGGCCTGACAAAACGCGTTTGGGCTTATGCTCAGTGCTGGTCCGGCATCTTGCCTAACAGGTGTGGTGTATGGATTTGTCCGAACACCTCGTTGAAGAGCTGAAACTGACACTGAAAACTACAGCCATTCATTCAGTCGACTATACATACAAATAATGACTTCGAATGCTTTGAATGCTAGCTTAAAGTAAACAACACAAAACAAAGAACAGCCGTAAACATGCAGTAATCATTGGGGCGTTTTGGAGTGTCAAACTGAATCAGATATTGCCTTATTTGCAGCAATATAATCAACAGTGTTTTAGAATATGAGAGTCATTTTCGTATAATATGGGGAAAAAGAAACCCCCAAAACACTTGGTCGCTAATGTGTACAACATGCTCCCACATAGAACCACACGTGAGCATTATCTGCGTGTGAACTGACACGCCTGCGTAAATTTTGCGTGTGCATTCTCATAGAGCCATGCACAAACAACAATAATAATGTGCGTGTGCCCCCCCCCCCCCCTGCCCTCCCCCCCCCACACACACACACCCCTCCCCCCCACACACACACACATACACACGCGCACGCACGCACGCAAGTACAAACACACACACACCTTTACTGCAGTCGCTTCGCTGAATGATTTTGAAGTGTTACAGCGACGGGCGCAATAGCCGAGTGGTTTTAAGCGTTGGACCTTCAATCTGAGGGTCCCGGGTTCGAATCTCGGTAACGGGGCTTGGTGGGTAAAGGAAGGTGGAAATTTTTCCGATCTCCCAAGTCAACATATGTGCAGACCTGCTTGTGCCTGAACCCTCTTCGTGTGTATACTCACGCAGAAGATCAAATACGCATGTTAAAGATACTGTAATCCATGTTAGCGTTCGGTGGGTTATGGAAACAAGAGCATACCCAGCATGCACATCCCCGAAAACGAAGTATGGCTGCCTACATGGCGGGGGAGGAGGGAGGGGGGGGGAGGGGGCGGCCATACATGTAAAAGCCCACTCGTGTTCATACGAGTGAACGTGGGAGCTGCAGCCCACGAACCAAGAAGAAGTAGAAGTGTGGCAGCGTTTGGTTCTGTGTGTGTTGAGTTTAGGAGGAAGATGGACAAATCCAACGTTTATAGCTTCCAATGAACTGGGCATTTCTATGTCCGTTTCTCCTATCTGTGTGATTTGAGTGCCATCCTGTGTGCATGTTCATGACATTATGCTCGTGGATATATGTTTAAATACACGAAATGCATGATATGTACATCTGTTATACATTGGGAACTGTTTCTGGTGTAATGATTGGTCTGTTATACTGAGTTTGCTGCTGTTGGTGTTGTTGTTATTTCCTTAAACGTTTGCTTTATATGGTCAAATGTGTTTTTATTCCTTGTAGTTTGTGATCTTTGAATGACAACAAAGGAAATGAAAATCATCCGGTTAAGATTTCCCGGGTCACTAGTGTGACAGACAGAACGCGGCGAGACGGAACGACGAGGAGATTGGAAGCAATCAGAAATAATTATATTAAGAAAATGTGCTAATTAGTATCACGGTACTGATGACGAGAAGAACAAAACAAAGAGGAAGGGGGCGGGGAGAGAAAGAGAGAAAGGGAGACAGAGACAGAAAAAGACAGAAAGACAGAGGGAGAGAGACACCGAAAAGAGAGGACGCGAGGGAGAGAGAGAGAGAGATTATTTATGAAGGCAATAGATAAAGTGAATGTGTTTTTTTTTAAAGGAGGGGGGGGGGGGGGTTGGAGGACGGGAGGAATGAGAGGGGGAGGAGGGGGTATTGCTGGGGAAGAGAGAGGGGGAGGGAGGGAGAGGGAGGGAGACAACTTTACTCAGGTGACTTATGAACGTGAAATCAAACCTTAATGCCGCCGATAGAGAATATCAGAGAAAAAACTGACAACAAGCGCATAAAGTGGTTCACCTCCGTGCAACACCTGCAACCTCTGTGTATGTGTGTGTGTGTGTGTGTGTGTGTGTGTGTGTGTGTGTGTGTGCGTGCGTGCGTGCGTGCGTGTGTGTGTGTGTGTGTGTGTGTGTGTGTTTGTGTGTGTGTGTGTGTGTGTGTTGGCTGCTCACAAACTCCCTGTCCATGTCTGTGTGTAGGGATGCGGGGGCGGCGGAAGAGATAGACACAGTCTTGAATGACAGATAAAACAAGAGCAACCGGAACGCGTGCACGCACGCACGCACGCACACACACACACACACACACACACACACACACACACACGCACGCACGCACGCACGCAAGCACACACACAAACACACACGTATACAAGTTACCATGCCCGCACCTACCCATCCATTTACCCCCCACAAGGATTGAAAAGTAATGAAAGCACAACCCTCCGAATATATTACTATGCCGCTTACCATGTATGATAACTATTTTAACTCACTCAGTACGGCCAGTCCTCTCTTCTCCTCTACACAGACCCCTCGGATGTCCAGTGGGTGTCGTAATGACCCAACCTTTAGCTTCCGTCGTCAGAACTGTGGTATTCTTTGTCAACATTCACCTCTTCAGTATAAGAGCCTTCCGCTTGCAATATTTTGATTATGGTAATTGGGGTGAAAAGCTGTTAACGTCGTCTCTTTCCCCGTTCGTATGGAAAGAGTTAAGGACTTTTTTTTTTTTTTTTTTAAACAGATCGCTCTCCTATATTTCCAACAGCCAATCCTTTGAGTGATAGCCGCATTGGATCATGTTATTTCAGTATCTGCTGTTGTTGAACACAGGCTAGTTTGGATGATGGTGATGATGATCATGTTGATGATGATGATGACGATGATGACTGTGGTGGTGGTGACGATGACGACGTTGATGATGACGACAACGACAGAAACGACGAAGATGATGATGACGATGACGACGACAATGATGAAGGTTATGATGATGAAGATGAAGATGAGGAGGAGGACGACGACGACGATGATGAAGATGATGATGATGATAACGATAATGATGATGACGACGACGACGACGATCCCCCGCGTGGGTTTAACCTGTTCAACCAGCGAGGCATGACCATGTACGCCCTCTCAGCTTCACTCTTGAGAGCAGCTCCTGCCTCTGAAAGTGAGGGAAATCGTGGGATTGTGAGAAATCGTGGGCTTTCACCACCCCCACCCCCCCCTACCCCCCACCCCCCACTCGCTTCCTCCACCCTCACACACCAACGACCCAGAACGACATAAATACATTCCATGCTGGTACACGAAACATCCCTGTGACAAAAGTTTAGAATTTTTAATGCATGACACAAAAATCCTTCATGATCTAGGTCGCTTTATTTATCACTCTAATAAACGTCGTGCTGCTTTATTATGATAACGGGCACAACCTGAGTTCTGTTATGTTTAAAACAACGAACGTACATGTTTAAGCGGATTTGCTCACGATGGAAGGCATTTACCTTTTTTGAATTTTCGATTCATGTGTTTGCATGCCCGGTTTTACAAAAATCGAGTCTGCGCGCGCGCAAGTGTGTGTGTGTGGGGGGGGGGGAGATGTGGGAGGGGGTGTGGAGGTGTGGGATGGGGTGTGTGTGTGTGTTCAACATTGTAATGGGTCAGAAGGCCTTCTACAATAAAACAGTTCTGAGTTCTGACCCAGAACGACATGGGATGAGACAGAGACAGAGACAGAAGGACCACGGAGAGAGGAGGCCAGGGGCAAGCATCATACGTGTAAATGTATGTCAGTCTGTGATATAAGCGTCGGGCCTGCGTCTTCCCGACACAGGAAGAGAACGAACGGCAACAGAAGACAGAAAAACTCTAGAGTCATCCATTACGTTCGGCAGGAGGCTGGAGGTGACAGAGGGAGGGTTGCATGTGGGTACGTTAAGGAGGTAAGTAGGCGTCCACTTTGTTGAAGTGTTTGATATGTGTTCACTTGAAGAGAGAGAGAGAGAGAGTGAGGTAAGTCCAGAAATCTGCCTGTCAGAGAGCGAGATAAAAACCGGTGGGAGGCGGGCAGGGGGGGGGGGGGGGGGAGGGCTGACTTGAAGTGGTTGGTATATGAAGTGGAAGAGGAAGTATATGTGGTGCACATTTTTTTTTTTTTTAAGTTTCTCAGTTCCCACGTGCTGGGAATTCACTTCCGTTTCCTGTCGTACGTAATGGTACGTTTTTTGCTTGTTTTTTGTTGTTGTTTTTTTTGTTTTTTTTTTTGTCTTCCGTCGCTGTTCTGTTTCTGTGTTGAGAAGATGTAGGCCCAACGCTTATATCACAGATTGACATAAGCTTACAGTTGGGCCAACAGGAACGTGAGATTTGAACGATCAATGGTTTTTTCCCCCACTGTGATTGGAAGTCATTAACAGCTTAGTCTTGGACTCTGACTCTCGAACAAGGAGGCAAGATTGCAATTGGCTCTTAGTGCTGCAGCCTTGTGGTGGGGAGGGGGGGGGGAGGAGGGGGGTAGTTGGCATTTGGGAACCATCCTAACACCGACTGTCCTAACACCCTCTTGGCCGAGAGAGTGAGGTGTGTGACTTGGGCAAGACACTCTCCACTACAATCAAATTCTAGTCACAGATAGTCAGGACAGCAGATGCCTCTTCTGCTCTTCTGGTGGTCATAGTCGGACACGACTGACTCTCATACATTTCGTCACGATATGTCTGGATCCCCCACATCAGTGAGCGTTCTGTTCTGTCCATCCATACCCCTCAGCGTCCTTCTGTTCGTTCATGTCTCTGTAGAGCACGGTCTGTGACGAGCGTTCCCTTTGGTCTTCATCGATGACAGCAGAAATCAGGAGCCAGTTGCATTGCTTGGCTCTAACTTTTTGACAGTTACACGTGACTAAATGCCTACGTTGACCGAACTACGCCATTGGTCAGTTCCATACTACGCACAGTTAGTAGAGGGTTAAGACCATGCTAGGCTCTTCCGTCCAGGTCTCTTCTGCACACGTCCGCTAGCACGAGACCCGCTTTCACGTTGGCCGTTCAGTTGAGGAGGGGGGGGGGAGGAAGGTGGTGAATGGATAAGAACGATCATCTGCCAATACAGTGTCCATATGGGTGAGGGCTCAATTCCCACTCTCGACTGGAAAATCAAAACTGAGCGTCTGGTCTTTCGGATGAGACGATAAACCGAGGTCCTGTGCGCAACACGTGCTTAATTGGCGCACTGAAAAAGAACCTTCAGCAACAAATGTGTTGTCCCCCTGGCAAAATTATACAGAAGAAATCCACTCTAACAGGTACACAAATGTAACCCATACATGCACTCAAGGCCTGACAAAGTGTGTTGGGCTAAGCTGCTGTCATGCCTCTGCCAAACAGATGTGATTGCAGCGTATATGGATTTTTGTCCGAACGCAGTGACACCTCCTTGATCGAGTGAAACAGAACTTGAAAACTGGAAGCGCGGGGAGAAGTGAGACACGTGTCATGGTTCACCTCAGCCTTGTCGTGACCCTTACCTCTCTCTCTCTGCCTCCCTTACCCCCCCCCCTCTCTCTCTCTCTCTGCCTCCCTTACCCCTCTCTCTCTCTCTGCCTCCCTTACCCCTCTCTCTTTCTGTGCCTTCCTTACCCCTCTCTCTCTCTGCCTCCCTTACCCCTCTCTCTCTCTGCCTCCCTTACCTCTCTCTCTCTCTTCCTCCCTTACACCTCTCTCTCTCTCTCTTCCTCCCTTACCCCTCTCTCTCTCTGTGCCTCCCTTACCCCTCTCTCTTTCTGTGCCTTCCTTACCCCTCTCTCTCTCTGCCTCCCTTACCTCTCTCTCTCTCTTCCTCCCTTACACCTCTCTCTCTCTCTCTGCCTCCCTTACCTCTCTCTCTCTTTTCCTCCCTTACCCCCCTCTCTCTCTGCCTTCCTTACCTCTCTCTCTACCTCCCTTACCCCTCTCTCTCTCTCTGCCTCCCTTACCTCTCTCTCTCTCTCTTCCTCCCTTACCCCCCTCTCTCTATGCCTCCCTTACCTCTCTCTCTCTCTGCCACCCGTCTCTCTCTGCCTCCCTTACCCCTCTCTCTCTGCCTCCCTTACCCCCCTCTCTGCCTCCCTTACCCCTCTCTCTCTGCCTTCCTTATCCCCCTCTCTCTGTGCCTCCCTTACTCCTCTCTCTCTCTGCCTCCCTTACCCCCCTCTCTCTCTGTGCCTCCCTTACCCTCCTCTCTCTCTGCCTTCCTTATCCCCCTCTCTCTGTGCCTCCCTTACTCCTCTCTCTCTGCCTCCCTTACCCCCCCTCTCTCTCTGCCTCCCTTACCCTCCTCTCTCTCTCTGCCTTCCTTACCCCCCTCTCTCTCTCTCTCTGCCTCCCTTACCCCTCTCTCTCTGTGCCTCCCTTACCCCTCTCTCTCTCTCTCTGCCTCCCTTACCCCTCTCTCTCTCTGCCTCCCTTACCCCTCTCTCTCTCTCTCTCTGCCTCCCTTACCCCTCTCTCTCTCTGCCTCCCTTACCCCTCTCTCTCTCTCTCTGCCTCCCTTACCCCTCTCTCTCTCTGCCTCCCTTACCCCCCCCTCTCTCTCTCTCTGCCTCCCTTACCCCTCTCTCTCTGTGCATCCCTTACCCCCCTCTCTTTCTGTGCCTCCCTTACCTCTCTCTCTCTCTGCCTCCCTTACCCATCTCTCTCTGCCTCCCTTACCCCCTCTCTCTCTCTGCCTCCCTTACCCATCTCTCTCTCTGCCTCCCTTACCCCTCTCTCTCTCTACCTTCCTTACCCCCCTCTCTCTCTCTGCCTTCCTTACCCCTCTCTCTCTCTCTCTGCCTCCCTTACCCCTCTCTCTCTGTGCCTCCCTTACCCCATCTCTTTCTGTGCCTCCCTTACCTCTCTCTCTCTCTCTGCCTCCCTTATCCCTCTCTCTCTCTCTGCCTCACTTATCCCCTCTCTCTGCCTCCCTTACCCCCCTCTCTCTCTCTGTGCCTCCCTTACCTCTCTCTCTGCTTCCCTTACCCCTCTCTCTCTCTGCCTCCCTTACCCCTCTCTCTCTCTGCCTCCCTTACCCCTCTCTCTCTGCCTCCCTTACCCGTCTCTCTCTCTCTGCCTCCCTTACACTCCTCTCTCTCTGCCTTCCTTATCCCCCTCTCTCTGTGCCTCCCTTACTCCTCTCTCTCTCTTCCTCCCTTACCCCCCTCTCTCTCTGTGCCTCCCTTACCCTCCTCTCTCTCTGCCTTCCTTATCCCCCTCTCTCTGTGCCTCCCTTACTCCTCTCTCTCTGCCTCCCTTACCCGCCTCTCTCTCTCTGCCTCCCTTACCCCTCTCTCTCTCTCTGCCTTCCTTACCCCTCTCTCTCTCTGCCTTCCTTACCCCTCTCTCTCTCTCTGCCTTCCTTACCCCTCTCTCTCTCTCTCTCTCTGCCTTCCTTACCCCCCTCTCTCTCTCTGCCTCCCTTACCCCTCTCTCTCTCTACCTTCCTTACCCCCTCTCTCTCTCTGCCTTCCTTACCCCTCTCTCTCTCTCTGCCTCCCTTACCCCTCTCTCTCTGTGCCTCCCTTACACCCCTCTCTCTCTCTGTGCCTCCCTTACCTCTCTCTCTGTGCCTCCCTTACCTCACTCTCTCTGTGCCTCCCTTACCTCCCTCTCTCTCTGCCTCCCTTACCCCTCTCTCTCTCTACCTTCCTTACCCCCCTCTCTCTCTCTGCCTTCCTTACCCCTCTCTCTCTCTGCCTTCCTTACCCCCCTCTCTCTCTCTGCCTCCCTTACCCCTCTCTCTCTGTGCCTCCCTTACACCCCTCTCTCTCTCTGTGCCTCCCTTACCTCTCTCTCTGTGCCTCCCTTACCTCACTCTCTCTGTGCCTCCCTTACCTCCCTCTCTCTCTGCCCCACTTACCCATCTCTCTCTCTGCCTCCCTTACCCCCTCTCTCTGCCTCCCTTACCCATCTCTCTCTGCCTCCCTTACCCCCCTCTCTCTCTGTGCCTCCCTTACCTCTCTCTCTGTGTGCCTCCCTTACCCCCTCTCTCTGCCTCCCTTACCCATCTCTCTCTGCCTCCCTTACCCCCTCTCTCTGCCTCCCTTACCCCCCTCTCTCTGCCTCCCTTACCCCCTCTCTCTGCCTCCCTTACCCCCCTCTCTCTCTCTGTGCATCCCTTGCCTCTCTTTCTCTCTCTGCCTCCTTTACCCCTCTCTCTCTGCCTCCCTTACCCCCCCTCTCTCTGTGCCTCCCTTACCTCTCTATCTCTCTGCCTCCCTTACCCATCTCTCTGTGCCTCCCTTACCTCTCTCTCTGTGCCTCCCTTACCTCTCTCTCTCTCTGTGTGCCTCCCTTACCTCTCTCTCTCTGTGCCTCCCTTTCTCTCTCTGTGCCTCCCTTACCCATCTCTCTCTCTCTCTGCCTCCCTTACCCCCCTCTCTCTCTCTGCCTCCCTTACCCATCTCTCTCTGTGCCTCCCTTACCCTCTCTCTGTGCCTCCCTTACCCAGCTCTCTCTGTGCCTCCCTTACCTCTCTCTGTGCCTCCCTTACCCCTCTCTCTGTGCCTCCCTTACCCCTCTCTCTCTGTGCCTCCCTTACCCATCTCTCTCTCTCTGCCTCCCTTACCCCCCCCTCTCTCTCTCTCTGCCTCCCTTACCCCTCTCTCTCTGTGCATCCCTTACCCCCCTCTCTTTCTGTGCCTCCCTTACCTCTCTCTCTCTCTGCCTCCCTTACCCATCTCTCTCTGCCTCCCTTACCCCCTCTCTCTCTCTGCCTCCCTTACCCATCTCTCTCTCTGCCTCCCTTACCCCTCTCTCTCTCTACCTTCCTTACCCCCCTCTCTCTCTCTGCCTTCCTTACCCCTCTCTCTCTCTCTCTGCCTCCCTTACCCCTCTCTCTCTGTGCCTCCCTTACCCCATCTCTTTCTGTGCCTCCCTTACCTCTCTCTCTCTCTCTGCCTCCCTTATCCCTCTCTCTCTCTCTGCCTCACTTATCCCCTCTCTCTGCCTCCCTTACCCCCCTCTCTCTCTCTGTGCCTCCCTTACCTCTCTCTCTGCTTCCCTTACCCCTCTCTCTCTCTGCCTCCCTTACCCCTCTCTCTCTCTGCCTCCCTTACCCCTCTCTCTCTGCCTCCCTTACCCGTCTCTCTCTCTCTGCCTCCCTTACACTCCTCTCTCTCTGCCTTCCTTATCCCCCTCTCTCTGTGCCTCCCTTACTCCTCTCTCTCTCTTCCTCCCTTACCCCCCTCTCTCTCTGTGCCTCCCTTACCCTCCTCTCTCTCTGCCTTCCTTATCCCCCTCTCTCTGTGCCTCCCTTACTCCTCTCTCTCTGCCTCCCTTACCCGCCTCTCTCTCTCTGCCTCCCTTACCCCTCTCTCTCTCTCTGCCTTCCTTACCCCTCTCTCTCTCTGCCTTCCTTACCCCTCTCTCTCTCTCTGCCTTCCTTACCCCTCTCTCTCTCTCTCTCTCTGCCTTCCTTACCCCCCTCTCTCTCTCTGCCTCCCTTACCCCTCTCTCTCTCTACCTTCCTTACCCCCTCTCTCTCTCTGCCTTCCTTACCCCTCTCTCTCTCTCTGCCTCCCTTACCCCTCTCTCTCTGTGCCTCCCTTACACCCCTCTCTCTCTCTGTGCCTCCCTTACCTCTCTCTCTGTGCCTCCCTTACCTCACTCTCTCTGTGCCTCCCTTACCTCCCTCTCTCTCTGCCTCCCTTACCCCTCTCTCTCTCTACCTTCCTTACCCCCCTCTCTCTCTCTGCCTTCCTTACCCCTCTCTCTCTCTGCCTTCCTTACCCCCCTCTCTCTCTCTGCCTCCCTTACCCCTCTCTCTCTGTGCCTCCCTTACACCCCTCTCTCTCTCTGTGCCTCCCTTACCTCTCTCTCTGTGCCTCCCTTACCTCACTCTCTCTGTGCCTCCCTTACCTCCCTCTCTCTCTGCCCCACTTACCCATCTCTCTCTCTGCCTCCCTTACCCCCTCTCTCTGCCTCCCTTACCCATCTCTCTCTGCCTCCCTTACCCCCCTCTCTCTCTGTGCCTCCCTTACCTCTCTCTCTGTGTGCCTCCCTTACCCCCTCTCTCTGCCTCCCTTACCCATCTCTCTCTGCCTCCCTTACCCCCTCTCTCTGCCTCCCTTACCCCCCTCTCTCTGCCTCCCTTACCCCCTCTCTCTGCCTCCCTTACCCCCCTCTCTCTCTCTGTGCATCCCTTACCTCTCTTTCTCTCTCTGCCTCCTTTACCCCTCTCTCTCTGCCTCCCTTACCCCCCTCTCTCTGTGCCTCCCTTACCTCTCTATCTCTCTGCCTCCCTTACCCATCTCTCTGTGCCTCCCTTACCTCTCTCTCTGTGCCTCCCTTACCTCTCTCTCTCTCTGTGTGCCTCCCTTACCTCTCTCTCTCTGTGCCTCCCTTTCTCTCTCTGTGCCTCCCTTACCCATCTCTCTCTCTCTGCCTCCCTTACCCCCCTCTCTGTCTCTGCCTCCCTTACCCATCTCTCTCTGCGCCTCCCTTACCCTCTCTCTGTGCCTCCCTTACCCAGCTCTCTCTGTGCCTCCCTTACCTCTCTCTGTGCCTCCCTTACCCCCTCTCTCTGTGCCTCCCTTACCCCTCTCTCTGTGCCTCCCTTACCTCTCTCTCTGTGCCTCCCTTACCCATCTCTCTCTCTGCCTCCCTTACCCCCCTCTCTCTGCCTCCCTTACCTCTCTCTCTCTGTGCCTCCCTTACCCATCTCTCTCTGTGCCTCCCTTACCCATCTCTCTCTGCCTCCCTTACCCCTCTCTGTGCCTCCCTTACCCTCTCTCTGTGCCTCCCTTACCCATCTCTCTCTCTGCCTCCCTTACCCAGCTCTCTCTGTGCCTCCCTTACCTCTCTCTCTGTGCCTCCCTTACCCATCTCTCTCTGTGCCTCCCTTACCCTCTCTCTGTGCCTCCCTTACCCATCTCTCTCTGTGCCTCCCTTACCCAGCTCTCTCTGTGCCTCCCTTACCTCTCTCTCTCTGTGCCTCCCTTACCCATCTCTCTCTCTGCCTCCCTTACCCATCTCTCTCTGCCTCCCTTACCTCTCTCTCTGTGTGCCTCCTTACCCATCTCTCTCTCTGCCTCCCTTACCCATCTCTCTCTGCCTCCCTTACCCCCTCTCTGTGCCTCCCTTACCCTCTCTCTGTGCCTCCCTTACCCATCTCTCTCTCTGCCTCCCTTACCCAGCTCTCTCTGTGCCTCCCTTACCCCTCTCTCTGCCTCCCTTACCCAGCTCTCTCTCTGCCTCCTTTACCCCTTTTTCTCGCTCTACCACCCTCTCTCTGCCCCCTTCACCCCCCCCCCTCTCTACCCCTCTCTCTCTCTCCCTGCCTCCCTTACCCCTTTCTCTCGCTCTACCCCTCTCTCTTTCTCTGCCCCCTTCACCCCTCTCTCTCTCTCTCTGCCTCCCTTACCCCTCTCTTTCTGTCTGCATCCCTTACCCCCCTCTCTCTCTCTGCCTCCCTTACCCCTCTCTCTCTCTCTCTCTACCCCCCTCTTTCTCTGCCTCCCTCCCCTCCCCCCATCCTCCCCGACTCCCTCTCTGTCCCTGTCTCCCTGTGTCTGTCTGTGTCTGTGGGGTTCAGGTGTGTCCTGCCTTGGTGCTGGCAGTATGACATTGAAATATTGCACCTCCCTCCACCCGTAACGCTCTCTGTGGCGAGAAGCTCATCACGTGTGTGTGTGTGTGTGTGTGTGTGTGTGTGTGTGTTGGGGCTCATGTACGTTTATGTGTGTTTGACTGTGCTTTCATATCTGTGAAACTGCATGTTTGGTGCATATCTGTTATGCATGTGTGGGGTGTATGTGTTCATGTGTGTCTTCATGTTTTTACATTTATTTGCTTATTTATCATCATTGTTGTCTTATTTATTTATTATTATTATTATTATTATTATTACTACTACTACTACTACTACTACTACTACTACTGCTGCTGCTGCTGCTGCTGCTGCTACTGCTACTACTACTACTGCTACCTTTTTTTCATATTATAATTATTATTTATTTATTTATCTATTTATGTATTTATTTACTTATTTATGTACGCTTATCTATTATTTATTCACCCTTTTTTTTTCCTCAAGGCCTGACTAAGCGCGTTGGGTTACGCTGCTGGTCAGGCATCTGCTTGGCAGATGTGGTGTAGCGTATATGGATTTGTCCGAACGCAGTGACGCCCTCCTTGAGCTACTGAAACTGAAACTGAAACTCATCACGAGAGGCGCTGAGGCTGATCCGCTTGGCAAGACCAATACAACCGGCACACAGTATGTCGCTGCCTGTTCTTTGGGGCCTTTTGTTGTTGTTGCTGTTGTTGTTTCTGCTGCTGTTTCTGCTGCTTCTGCGGTGTTGATGATGATGGTTGGGTGTTTGGTTGGTTAGTAGGTAGGTTGGGTGGTGGGATGTTTTGTCGGTTGGTTAGTTGGTTGGTGGATTGGTTAGTTGGTGCAGTCTTTGGTCGGTGTCTTTAACTGTTACTGTTACTGTTGTTGTTGTTGTTGTTTTTTAGTGTAACTGATGCCGTCTGCTTGGTTTCTTTTTCCTACTTTCTTTTTATTTGGAAACAAAAATGTTTTGTTTGTTTTTGTTTGTTGTTGGTGTTGTTGGTTTTTTTCTTCATAAGATGGATCATGGCAGAACGGGGTTGAAAGAAAAATAGAATATTAGTCGAGATTGGGGATTTGTGGTGTGCGTGGGTGTTTTTTTTGTTGTTGTTTTTTTACCACAGTATAAACCTGATTTTAATTGTTTTGAGAAACAATTATTGTAAATAATGATTGCCTTATTGTCACAAAAGACATAATTTGAATTAAAAAAACAACAACAAACAAACAAGCAAACAAACAAACAAACAACAACAACAACAAACAAAACACACGCAAATAACCGCCGTCTTCAACTGTTGAAATAAGCAAGTCAGATTATGAACATGTAGGTTACGGTAAATTGCAGTGAGCTGTCCACGGGACTGTTGAGTGGTGAGTTTACAGTTGAACCGATCATGGTTTAAAACATGGAGCAGTGTCATGTCACAACCAGTCAGGCAGATTGTCATAATAATGATGATGAGAAGGAGAAGAAGAAGAAGGAGAAGGAGAAGAAGAAGAAGAATTATTCATACGGCGCCTTTCCAAGTTAAAACATGCTCATTTGAACTATTCAGACGTGTAAAAACATGAATTTAAACCGTGACTAAATTTGGGAATAAAAAAACAAACCAAAAACAAAACAAACCAAAAACTGAACAACCCGACTTACATTCATAACTCTGCACAGACTTTCAATCAACCACTGAAAAATGCACACAGATGCACACAGACACACAGACACACACACACACACACACACACACACATATATATATATATATATATATATATATATATACATATATACATACATATGCACGTACACACACACACACACACACACACACACACACACACACACACACACACACACACAATTGATCGCAACCAAACACTAATATACGTTCAGACACACACACACACACGAACACACACACACACACACACACACACACACACACACACACACACACACACACACACACACACACACATGATCGTATGTGTACAACAAACCACAACACTCATCATACAGGCCACAAATCACAATACCTAAATGTCTACCCCATGGCTGTACCCCCCCTTACTTCTTACTGGGCTGACTGGCGCAATACAGGACCTGGTGCTAGTTGCATTGCTTGGTTCTAACTTTTTGACAGTTTCAGTTTCAGTAGCTCAAGGAGGCGTCACTGCGTTCGGACAAATCCATATACGCTACTCCACATCTGCCAAGCAGATGGCTGACCAGCAGCGTAACCCAACGCGCTTAGTCAGGCCTTGAGAAAAAAAAGTGAATAAATAATAGATAAATACATTTTTTTTAAAAACTACTACCAATAATAAAAATAATATGTATAAGGCGCAAAATCTTGGTGAAGTCAACTATAAGCGTACATAAATTTTTATTTTTTTTTTTTTAATGTGACTAAATGCCGACGTTGACCGAACTATGCCATTGGTCAGTTCCATACTACACACAGTTAGAAGCGGGTTACACAGGTCCTCCATCATCTGTGGTGGTAGTTGGCCGCAGTATATATACGACCTTCTCCTTCATCTTTGTGTGTGTGTGTGTGTGTGTGTGTGTGTGTGTGTGTGTGTGTGTGTGTGTGTGTGTGTGTGTGTGTGTGTGTTAGTTCATCTTTGCCATATTTCTCTTTCTTGTTGTTTGTTTGTTTCTTTCTTTCCTTCTGTCTGTCTTCCTTTCTTTCTTAGTTTCTTTCTTTCGTTCTTTCTTCATTTCTTTCGTTTTTTTGTTTTTTTTTTGGTTTTGTTTTTTGTTTTGTTTTTTTTTTCAAGTTCGTCTTCTTCTCTCCCTCCTCCTCCTTCTCCTCTTTCTACCACAGTCTCAGTCTTCAGTTTTTTACTAGATAAACAAACAAACAAAAAAGCCGCAAAAACAAAAAGCAAATAGGCCTCGCCTTGCTTGCAACCATTACTTTTTTATTTCTTCTTCTGTGGTCCCCCCACCCCTATTCTCACCGCTTCATTCTCCTTTTTAGCAATACCCTGCCCTCCCGCCCCCCAAGCCCCCACCTCCCGCCCTTCTCTCACCCCCCCCCCCTCGCCCCCCAAGCCCCCACCTCCAGCCCTTCTCTCACCCAACCCCCTCCCGCACCACCACCACCACAACCACCATCACTCCCTCTATCTTCACCCTTCACCAACTACCACCATCACCCTCACACCTACACCTCCTCCCTCCCCCTCCCCCCTGCCCCCTGCCCCCTCACCCCCCCGCCCCCCCCCCCCCCCTCCCAACCCCTCTTCCCCGGGGAATCCCGGGAAACAGTGACGGTGTTTCAGGTCCATTATTTTCATCTTAAAATAAACCAACGCCAGCGCACGCGGCGGGAATGTCTCGGATTCTTCTGTCATTTTAACACGTGCATGCCACTTCTTGCCAGACGATTCCACAGCCGCACATGCCATCTTGGAACTATAGAGAAGAAAGAAAGGAGGAAAAACACACCACCACCAACAACAACAAAAAAGTGAGAAGAGAGAGGTGAGGTTGAGGGTAGAGAGGGGGGTGGAGAGGAGAGGGGGAGGGAGGTAAGAAAAGAAAGAAAAGATTTTTTTTTTTTTTTTTTTGTAAAGAGAAAAGGGATGAAGCCAGACAAAGGTTGTTTTTTTCTTTTGCAGAATAATTGCACACACACGGTTGTTTTTTGTTTTTTTTGTATTATCTTAAAAAGTTTGGTAGTAGTTTATTAAAGCACGAGTAGTTCATACACACCCACACCCACACACACCCATACAAACACACACACACACACACACACACACACACACACACACACGTTGATAGTGAAAAGACACTAAACTAAAGAACGAACGAACACACACACACACACACACACACACACACACACACACACACACACACACACACACACATCAAATAGTTTTCTCGAAAATAGCATTCTTTGTTGATTCCAAATCAGTACTTTATGCTCTAGAATTATTCAGCCTTGAAACAAGACCTGACTTAGTTATTGAGGCAAATCATTTGGTACATTGTTTAAGGATTAAAGGGACTGAGGTCAGTTTTTGGTGGGCGCCTTCTCATGTGGGCATTAACGGCAATGAAACTGCTGATAAAGCAGCTAAAAGAGGAGCACAAGATTCAGCAAAATCGACAAAAATACATGTCCGTCTTTCCGTAAAAGAGGCATACACTTTGTTAGAAAAATCAGCATGGGGTCGATTTCATAACCGATGGAAGTTAAAGTTTTTAAAACATAAAGGAACAATATTCCCCGACAATATTATTAAAGAAAAGATACCGAATCCATCGCCTTGCAAAACAAGATTAATAAGATCTACTTTC
Organism: Babylonia areolata; assembly: GCF_041734735.1. NCBI lineage: Eukaryota > Metazoa > Mollusca > Gastropoda > Neogastropoda > Buccinidae > Babylonia > Babylonia areolata. Next base: position 27,605,802 of record NC_134901.1, read on the forward strand.
TTCCGTATAAAACTTGATGCGCTAAAGATAAAGTATAGTAAAAATGTTACATGCATGTGTGGTAAACAGTTCAGCTTGTATTATTGTTTGTTTCACTGTCAGCAGTTATGTACCTTCTTGCCCAAGTATTTCAAAGAGAATAATAATTCTGCAGATGATTTTTGTAAAGTTATTTCTGACGAGGTTCTTATGGTCGAACTTTCACAGGCATTAGTTCAAAGCCCTATTTCTACATTCCTTTAATGCACTTCAGAATTGTGTTAATGGTTTCTGATTATTATCATTATTATTATTGAATTGTTACTATTAAATGTAATTGCATGTTAGTTATGCATTTTACGGTAGTTTTCTAGTTTAGCTTTTTTTCTGTTTTCCTCTTCCCTGCCCCCCCTCCTCCTCCTTGCTCCCCCCCATGACCCTCCCCCCCTCCCCCGATCCCCCCCCCCCTTATTTTTTTTTAACGTCTAATATCACTGATAGTGAAAAGACGCTAAACTAAAGAACGAACACACACACACACACACACACACACACACACACACACACACACACACACACACACACACACACACACACACAACCTCGATCCGCATCCTCAACACCTTTTCTTATAAAATGTATATATATACTTAACCCCCCCACACCCCCACCCCCTTCCCACCACCACCCACCTCAACCAATCAGAAAACATAAGACTGTTAGGAGCGACAACTGCCGAAAAAACTAACTTTTCTCCCCCCCCCCCCCCCCCCACCCCCCCCCCCCCCACCGCCCCCTCCCCTTTCTCCTATCCCCTCCCTTCCCCAGCTCCCCCTCCTCCTTCCTCACTCCCCCCCCCCTACCGCCCCCCCATCGACCCCCCACCTTAAAGCCCCACACCCCACCACCCCACAACAACCCATCACATACCCATTCTTCCTCTTGCTCCTTCTCCTCCTTCTCCTTCTCCTCCTCCTCCTCCTCCTCCTCCTCATCTTCCTCCTCCTCTACCACTCAAGTCTCTAACAAGAGAAGATGCTATCGGATCCCCCTTGTGCCAAAGGGAGTCGTGACGTCGCGGGGCAGGTGGGCTCCGTTATTTTATTTTTCTTAAAAGCTTACCATGGGTGGAGGGGTGGGGGTGGGTGGGAGGGAGGGAGGGAGGGAGGGAGAGAGAAAGACGCGCGCGCACACACACACACACACACACACACACACACACACACACACACACACACACACACACACACACACACACAGCGGAATATAGCAGAAATGGCGAGTGAAAAGTGAAAGGAGAGAGAGAGAGAAAGACAAGGAGGTTGGAGAGGGGGGAACCTTGCCATATTTTCTTCATAAACATACAGGAGGAGTAGAGTTGAAGCGAAAGCGGCGGAGGTGGATGATTCTCTGTCTGTCTGTCTGTCTGTCTGTCTGTCTGTCTGTCTGTCTGTCTGTATGTATGTATGTCTCTCTCTCTCTCTCTCTCTCTCTCTCTGTCTCCCTCTCTCTCTCTTTCTATCTGTCTGTCTGTGTCTCTCTCCCTCTTTCTCTTTTTGTCCATGTATCTATCTATCTGTCTGTCTCTCTCTCGCTCTCTATCTGTCTGTCTCTCTCTCTCTCTCCCTGTTTCTCTATCTATCTGTCTGTCTGTCTGTCTCTCTCTTTCTCTCTCTTTCTATCCATCTATCTATCTGTCTTTCTTTCTCTCTCTCTATCCCTGTTTCTCTATCTATCTATCTATCTATCTATCTATCTATCTATCTATCTGTCTATCTCTCTCCCTCTTTCTATATTTCTTTCTATCTATCTGTCTGTCTGTCTACCCTTCCCCCCCCCCCCTCCCCCCTCTCTCTCTCTCTCACTGCTCTCTTTCTTCGGATAAACAAGAGCACTGGAAGTTCAGGTTGCCGTGAGTTTGTCCCCCCCCCCCCCCCCCCACCCCCCCGTCCCCTGGCACTGGCGCGGTTTATTGCATCCAGTCCCCGCCCTGAAACAAGGTCCACACTGCACAGTGCTACATTATACATGTCATTGCATGCACTACGCCAGTCTACTTAAAGTCATGACATAACAATACTACATATTGGCATTGGCTCATGGCCAAAGGAAGCACAATTCCACATGTAAAATAGTACATGAAAATAAGAATGTCACAGGTGAACGAGAGAGAGGGAGAGAGAGAGGTGGGAGAGAGAGAGACACATAGAGAGAGACATCGGAAACAAAAAAATATATCAGCTAATGGATAGATAACCTCATATTATAAGGAACATATTATAGAGACCAGCAGGCCAAATAAAGAAAACTAAGTAACATGCATTGTTAATCATCTAATCTTTGTTTCTGCGAGTGAGTTCCATAGAGTGGCGCGTGAGTAAACCAGACTGGATTTGAACAAATCAATTCTTGGAATCGGGATATGGACTTTTGGGGGATTCCTTGATGAACTTACAGAAAATTTGTTGGTGGTGCATATTCTGTCATCAATCTTGTTCATTGTCATTCCTTTGTTGTACTCTAATCTACGGATCAGAGGGAGAATATTCGCTTGTTTATTTTGTGAGTCCAATAGGGAAGTCTTTTTTTTAAAGAGTACCAGCTTGAGCCCCCGTTTATGAAAATTCAGTAATGGCTTCATGGTGTTCGCACTGGCGGAGTCCCATAGTGTTGATGCATAATCTGTTGTATACTGGACACTTGCTTGAAAAAAAAAAAACACAAAAAAAACAATGTCCGTCAGTGGAGGTCAAGGAAGTGCTTGATTTTGAACAGTTGATGGTTCTTCTGGGCTGTCTTTTTGCAAAGGGAAGTTATGTGAGGAATCCAAGTGATGTTGTTGTCTGATATGACGCCCAGAACCTTATGATCACTAACCTGTTCAATAGGTTCATTTTTAAGTTGGATGGGGGAAAATTTATCGATAGTGTTTTGCCTCTTTTGTCTGGTGGTGATCAACATGCATTTTGTGTGTGTGTGTGTGTGTGTGTGTGTGTGTGTGTGGATGAAGAGACATGTGGTAAAGTTCAGTCCATTGAACGAGTTCATCAGTACTTTCTTGAAAGTCTTTAGCAAGAGCGTCAATATTAGTTCGGGATGTGTGGATTGTTGTATTATCCGCTAAGAATAAGAGAGAGGGAGAGAGAGAGGGGGGGGGGGGGCGGGGGGAGAGAGGGAGGGAGAGAAAATGAGAGAGGGAGGGATGGAGAGAGAGAAAGGGAGAGAGAGGGAGAGGGAGGGAGAGAGATGGAAAGAATGAGGGAGAGAGAGAGGGGGGGATAGAGGAAGGGAGAGAGAGGGGAAGGGAAGAGAGAGGAAGAGAGAGAGGGAGAGAGAGGGAAGGAGGGATAGAGGGAGATGGAGGGAGGGAGAGAGAAAGGGAGGGAAGAGAGAGGGGGGAGGGAGGAGAGAGAGAGGGAGAGGGAGGGAGGGAGGAGAGAGAGAGGGGGAGGAAGGGAGAGAGAGAGAGAGAGGGGGAGGGAGAAAAAGAAAGAGGGAAGGGAGGGGCTGGAGTGAGGAAAGGTTGAGAAAGGGAGAAGAAAACAAAAACAAAAAAATGGGGACCTCCCCCAGGGACGTTGAAGAGTATCCGTAGTAAAGGTTAGGTGTGGCGGTTGAGAAACAAAAGGGGGAGAGGGAGGGGGGGTGGAGAGAGAGGTTCGAAAAAGTAATGGGTGGTGGTGGTGGTGGTGGTGGTGGAGCTGGTGGTGTTGGTGGTCACGGAGGTGGTGGAGGTGGCGGCGGCGATGGGATTGCGGGCAAGGGGGATGGGGTGGTGGGGGATTGGGATGAGAGGGGAGAAATATGGACGTGTGTGGTGGAAGGATGTGAGAGAGAGAGGAGAGAGACGGAGACAGAGATGGGGAGACAGAGGGAGAGGGGGAGACAGAGGGAGAGGGGGAGACAGAGAGAGGGGGAGATGGGGGAGACAGAGGGAGAGAGGGAGACAGAGAGGGAGAGATGGGGGAGACAGAGGGAGAGAGAGAGGGGGAGATGGGGGAAGAGGAGGGGGGCAGAGGGAGTGGGGGAGACAGAGAGAGGGAGGGAGACAGAGAGGGAGAGATGGGGGAGACAAA
>NC_134901.1:27627356-27629856 GCF_041734735.1 Babylonia areolata
TCCCTAAAGTAAACGTGTCTGTGAGATATGATGGTGATGGTGTTTACAACTGCCCGCCACACTGGGAATAAAAACCTGTGTGACTCGCCTGCGACTGCTCTCTCTCTTTTATTTTTGCAGGGAGGGCTTTGGGAGGCCGTGGAGAGAGAGAGGAGGGGGGGGGGGAGGGGAATGTGGTGGGGGGGGGGGAGAGGGGAAGGAGGGAGAAGGACTGAGAGGGAGAGTAAACAAACTATGTTCAGAGAAAGAGTTTGGAGAGGGAGGTGGGGGTTGGGGGGGGGGGATTAGGGGTGTGGGCGAACTGATGATTATGTGAAAGAGTCACAAAAAAAAGATGTTGAGAGAGAAATTATTATTTTAGAAGAGAGAGAGAGAGTGGGAGTGGGGGGGGGGGGGTGATGGAAGGAGGGATAGGGGAAGGGACTGAAAAGGAGAGTAAACAAAGTATGTTCAGAGAAAGAGCTTATGCGAGGGAGGGGGGGGGTGGTAATCAACACGTCAGAGAGAGAGAGAGAGAGGGAATCAAAAACGTGTAGAGAGAGGAAGATAAACTATTGATTGGGAAGAGAGAGAGAGGGAGAGAGAGAGAGAGAAGATGAGATGGGGAGAGAGAGAGAGAAAGAAGATGAGAGAGAGAGAGAGAGGCAGAGAATGAAGCAGAGAGATAACATGAGAGAGAGAGAAAATGAGGTAGAGAGAGAGAGATAATATGAGAGAGAGAAGAGAGAGAGGGGGGGGGGAAAGAGAGAGAAACTACAGTCTTGTGGTGTAAGAAGGGAAAGAGAGAGGGGGGTAGCAGAAACGTTGATAGTAAAAGAAAAGTTAGACAAGAAAGACAGAGAGAGAGAGAGAGAGGGGGAGGGAGCGAAAGAGAAGTGAGAGTGTGGGTGACAGAAGTAAAGAGAGAGCGGTGCTGATGGAGGGTGGGATGTGGGGGGGGGGGGAGGGAAGGGGCTGTGAGGGAGGGGGAAGGGAACAGGTGATGACTGCTAAACATCTTCCACTGTTCCACTGTCCCCTCAATACTGCTGATGCCAGCACCGTGAGTGATGTGGGGGTAGGTCAGTTGGAGTTGGTAAGGTTTTTCTTTGAATGAATTAATCGGACGCACTGACAACCTTTCCTTTGTTCAGAGAAGGAGAGAGAGAGAGAAAAAAAAAAAAAAAAGATCGTTACGTCCCTTCCTTACGCCTTTCAGTCATAAGTCTGTCTCTGTTATGTCTGTCTCTCTGTCTCTGTCTCTGTCTCTGTCTCTCTCTCTCTCTCTCTCTCTCTCTCTCTCTCTCTCTGTGGCTTCTGTGCGGGGTGATTCTCTCTGTCTGTTTGTCTACCTGTCTGTCTGTCTCTCTTTCTTTGTAGCCTCTGTATGCAGTGTCTCTGTCTCTCACTGTCTGTTTGCATCTCTCCCACCTTCTCTCTCTCTCTCTCTCTCTCTCTCTCTCTCTCTCTCTCTCTCTCTCTCTCTCTGGCCTCTGTATGCGGTGTCTCTGTCTCACTGTCTGTCTGCATCTCTCCACCCCCGCCCCCCGCCCCTCCACCCCACCCCTCTCTCTCTCTTTCTCTCTTTCTGGCCTCTGTATGTGGTTTCTCTGTATCTCACTGTCTGTCTGCATCCTTCCCTCTCTCTCTCTCCCTCCCTCTCTCTCTATCTCTCTCCCTCCCTCTCTCTCTCTCTCTCCCTCTCTCTCTCTCCCTCTCTCCCCCTCTCTTTCTCTGTCCTTCCTTCTTCTATTTCTCAGTCTACACTCCACTCTCCCTCTTCTCTCTCTCTTGTCTTTAATTCTAATCTTTGTCCCCTCTCTCTCTCTCTCTCTCCCTCTCTTTCTCTCCACCTTCTCCCTCCCCCGCCTTCCTCTCCCTCCCCCCCCCCCACACTCCCTAGCGCACCCCCCCCCCCCGCCCACCCCCAAACGCCCCCAACCCTCCCACTCTACCATTCCCATTTTCTTAGCTTCCACGGCCAAGCCAAAACAGCCATTAAAAAAAGAAAAAAGAAAAAGAAAAGGAAAGGAAAGGAAACAAAAAGAAAGGAAGGAGAGAGAAAGAAAGAAAGGGTAAAAAAAAAGAAAAAAGAAAAAGAAAAAAAAAAAAAAAACGAGAGCGGAGAAGAAAATCAGAACTTGAGGTTACAACTGTTGTGTTTCCCCCCCCCCGATAGAGCTGTTTACCGCTTTATTGTTTTTATCTGGTGCGCCGCTGTGAAACAAATGGAAGTCTTTTCATCCCCACTGCTCCTCCTCCTTCCTCCTTCCTCCTCCTTCCTTCCTCCTTCCTCCTTCTTCCTCCTTCTCCTTCCTCCTCCTTCCTCCTCCTTCCTCCTCCTTCCTCCTCCTTCCTCCCTTCTTCCTCCTCCTTCCTCCTTCTTCCTCCTTCTTCCTCCTCCTTCCTCCTCCTTCCTCCTTCTTCCTCCCCCTTCTTCCTTCTTCCTCCTCCTTCCTCCTTCTTCCTCCCCCTTCCTCCTTCTTCCTCCTCCTTCCTCCTTCTTCTTCCTCCCCCTTCT
>NC_134901.1:27637356-27639856 GCF_041734735.1 Babylonia areolata
TGTCTTCATTAGTGGGTCCTGTGATTGCTGTGTATGTATGGGTCCTGTGATTGCTGTGTATGTATGGGTCATGGGATTGCGCCGGAGAGAAGCAGAGGGTGTTGTGAATGCTGGGTTCATGGGTTTTGTTGGTTTCACGTGCTGGGGTTGTAGTTTTTTTTTGTTTGTGTGAAAAGATCTAATGTTCACGTAGCTGTTTTGTTGGCTGTGGTTCAACCTGAACTATACACGGGTTTGGTTTTGTTTGTTGGGTTTTTTTTGTTGTTTTTGTTTTGTTTTTTGTTGGGGGGTTTTTTGTTGTTGTTTTTTTGTTTTTTTTCTTTTGTTTTGTTTTTTTGTTTTTGTATTTTGTTGTTGTTTTTTGGGGGTTTCTTTTTGTTGTTGTTGTTTTTTTCTTTTTTTTCTTTTTTTTTTTTTTTGGGCGGGGGGTTCATCATCATCATCATCAACATTATTTTTATCATTATTTTATCAGTAAATCTGTTTTATCTATTAATTTTCTTATTTCTATTTATCTATTTATTTTCTTCCCTTCTCCATTTGTTCGTTCTCTCCTCCCTCCATTTTTCTCCCTGCATTTGTTTCTTCTTATTTTCAACTTCATTCTTTCTTTCTTTCCCCCTCTCACACCGTTTTGGTTTATTTCATTTTATTTTATTTTATTTTATTCTTTCTTTCTTTCTTTTTTTCTTTGGTCCTATATAAACCGTCGTCGTTCAGTTCTGGCTTGTAATCTTTGTCCTTCTTTTCCTTCCTTCCTTCCTTCCTTCCCTCCATCCTCTTTCCCCCTCCCCACTTCCTTTCTTCCATTCTCTGTCTTCCTTTCTTTCTTTTTTTCTGAATCTGTGTATTTTTTTTTCTTGTTTCTTTCTTTTCTTCCTTCTTTCTGTCTTCCTTCTCTTTCTACCTGTCCCTTTTTTCTTTATCTATTTATCTCTTTCTTTCATTTTTCTTTCTTTCTTTTCTTTCTATTTTTCCTTCTTTTTTCTTCATTTATTTATCTCTTTCTTTCTTTCTCTCTTTCCTTCCTTCTTTTTTCTTTCTTCCTTCTCTTTCAATTTTTCCTCCTTTTTTCTATATCTGTTTATCTCTTTTTTTTCTTTTCTTCCTTCTTTTTTTCTTCCTTCTCTTTCTGTCTGTCCATTTTTTCTTTATCTATTTATCTCTTTCTTTCTTTCATTTCTTTCTTTCATTCTTTCTTCCTTCCTTCTGTTTCTATATTTCCTCCTTTTTTTCTTTATCTATTTATCTCTTTCTTTCTTTCGTATTTTCTTTCTTTCTTTCTTCCTTCTTTCTTTCTTTCTTCCTTCTCTTTCTATGTTTCCTCTTTTTCTTCTTTATCTATTTATCTCTTTCTTTCTTTCTTTCTTTCACTAAATGAATGTTGTGCCATAACTTGAGCGACAGTCGTTTCGAACAAACTTGGCGTCAGTTGCGCTAATGAATAAACAGAGACAAATCCTCGTGGGAAATCGCCCGGAGTGCCGTGTTTGGATGGGGGGGGGGGGGAGGTTGGGGGGGGGGGTCCCGAAATGGGCGTGTTGCAACAACTCATTGGAAAGCCTTTTGGGCGTAATGTGTAGCATTCTTGGAGCACGTCACAAATGTCTTGGGCATGTTTTTCGTGGTAATTCAATGCCTGATTTCTGTTGGGTTGTGGCATATCTACGGGTTTTTTTGTTGTTGGTTTGTTGTTTTTTCTTAGGGGCGGTTGGGGTGGTGGGGGGGGGGGGAGTAGGAGGGGGCGGTGATGGTGGGGAGTGCTTCTTCTATGTTTCTCTGTGTCCTTGTTGTCTGTCTGTGTTTCTATGTCTATGTCTGTGTTTCTATGTCTGTGTCTGTGTTTGTATGTCTACGTCCATGTCTGTGTTTCTATGTCTACGTCTGTCTGTGTTTCCATGTCTGTCTGTGTTTCTATGTCTACGTCCATGTCTGTGTTTGTGTGTCTACGTCTGTCTGTGTTTCCATGTCTGTCTGTGTTTCTATGTCTACGTCTGTGTCTGTGTTTCTATGTCTGTGTTTCTATGTCTATGTCTATATCTGTGTTTCTATGTCTATGTCTGTGGGGTTTTTTTCTGTCCGTCACTCTGTCTGCCCATCTGTATGAGTCTGTGTTTGTTTGTTTGTTTGTTTTTTTATGTCTGCGGATCAGAAAGTATGTCCGTGTCTGTTATGTTAGTCTGTGTCATTCTGTCTCGGTCTCTATCTATCAGGTTATGATATCAACCAAGGAAAATCGTGTCCATGGCCTTTATCTAGAATTGTATCTCTTTCCTTCCACGCCCCCTCCCTTCCTCCTCTTCCGTTCCCTGTCTCTCCTTCCCCACCACCCTCTCTCTCTCTCTCTCTCTCTCTCTCTCTGTCTCTGTCTCTTTCTCTGTCCTGTCCAATGTGAGATCTGTGTCAGTCTGTCTGTCAATCGCTTTCGTGTATGGTTTGTTTTTTTTTCCTTTTTTCTGAATACCTTTCTCACTGTTTCTGTGTGTGTGTGTGTGTGTGT
>NC_134901.1:27657356-27682356 GCF_041734735.1 Babylonia areolata
AAAAATGATTAATAGAACAGAAAAGTAGCCTTGAAAAATAGTAGGTTTGTGAAATTCGATGCGGTGGTGGTTAGTTATGGAGATTGTGTGAAGAGTGTTGTTGTGGATGGTGATATTGTAAGTGTCCACTGCTCTCTTCGACAGTCTCTGGGTGGTCAAGAGGGGAAAACAGCAACAAAAGGAAAGAAAGAAAGAAAAAAGGATTAGGTGGAGAAAGAAAGAAAGAAAAAAAAAACGAAGAAAAACTTTGTATGTTTGTGAAATGGTGTTAAGGGGGGCATGGGGGGGAGGGGTGGGGGACGTGGCGGTGCAGGAGGGAGTGGAGTGGAGGGGGGGGGGGCACAGAGGTCAGGGGTTGAGATGTGGAAGGGGTATTGATTGTGGATAGTGGTACAGTGGTGGTGGTGGTGGTGGTGGTGGTGCCAGTGAGAAGGAATCTGAGCAGCTGACATGAAAGAGTCTTGATGTGATCTCTCTCTCTCTCTCTCTCTCTCTCTCTCTCTCTCGCTCTCTCTCACTCACTCTTTCTCTGTCTCTCTCTCTCTCTCTCTCTCCCCTCTCTCTCTCTGTCTCTCTCTCTCTTTGTGTCTCTCTCGCTCTCTGTCTCTCTCCTGTCTGTCTCTCTCTCTCCTCTCTCTCTCTGTCTCTCTCTCTCTCCTCTCTCCCTCGCTCTCTCTCTCTCGCTCTGTCTCTCTGTCTCTCTCTCTGTCTCTCTCTCTCTCTCTCTCTCTCTCTCTCTCGCTGTGTGTGTGTGTGTGTGTGTGTGTGTGTGTGTCTCGCACGTGCCCGCGTTCGTGCGTGCGACGTCACGCGATAGATTAAATGACGTTATCAACGAATCTCTGCCAAATCACGCTACAGAAGCAGAGCTAATAAGTCTTGGGTGTATCTGAAAGAAATGGAATGGCCGTTCGTTTATTTGATATGACCAAAAGAAAAAAAGTGAGAATTACTTCTTCCCTCAAAAACAGGTTACGTTATCAATAATACTGTAAGAAACCTAGCGACGTTACAAAACAAAATGTGTCATAGTCATAAACATTTATAATAAAGATTTCAGAAGAACGAAATTCCTTGCTTGTAGTCGCATTATTATAAGCTAAACATGTCGTGTGTAATAACATTATGTTTCTTTTATTTTGGTCGTTCTGTTGTTAATCTTAGAGAACTATTTGGTCGTGATGTTGCTAATTCAGATAACTATTTGGTCGTTATGTTGTTAATCATAGATTCCTATTTGGTCGTTATGTTGTTAATCTTAGATACCTATTTGGTCGTTATGTTGTTAATCACAGATGACTGTTTTCAAATCGGTGAAGTATGGACTGGACTGTTTGCTGAGGAACAGACGGACGACAGACTAAATGGGACTCACTCAGCTGTAAAGGGGGCTGGGGGGGGGGGGGAAGAAGAAGAAAAAGAATAAAGGAGGGGGAATGCTTGGGGAGAGTTCGGGTTACTGTTTCTGTCATACCTTGAAAGCAAGCAACACACACACACACGCACACACACACACACACACACACACACACACACACACACACACACACGCACACACACACACACACACACACACACACACACACACCGAGTGAAATCTCATCCTGCACAAAAAGCCCCCCCCCCCCCCCCCCCCCCAAGAGAAAGAGGTACGAACACAACAGAACTCAAAACACTGGAAGGCACGGTCCGTTTGGCAAAACATCCACCACCTCCACCACCACCAGTACGACGACCACGAGAAACGACGCGTGTTGAGATGGAGAAACATCACATGGTTATGTTATTTCTGCACCGGAGAGAGAGAGAGAGAGAGGGGATGTGGGTGGGGGGGTGGGGAGAGGGGGTGGCCTTCAAACCAGACGACCTCTTCGTGCGTGTGTGTGTGTGTGTGTGTGTCCAAAACTCACAATTCTTCCCGAAACTTACCCTGCATGGTTGAGGCAGTAACCGAAGAAGCACACGGCATTGGAAGGATGGATGGATGGATGGATGGAAAGCTTGTGTCTATAATCCAAACACACAGAAGGTGCTGGTTGAGAGGGAGAAGGGAGGAGGGAGGGTTGTGGGGGGGGGGGGGGTAACAGATGGACATCTGCCTGCTGACGTTTCCTTGATGATGTCTAACTGAAGCTGAAGACTTGGGGACGGTCCCGGGGTGCTTATGATATGTGAGCGGGGTGCACTGGAAATTGTGTGTTGAATTGGGGCGAGCTGGGCAACATTATTTTGTGTTGCTGGTTGGCCTGGCTTCTTTGGGAACAGATGGATCGTGGTGGTGTGTGTGTGTGTGTGTGTGTGTGTGTGTATGTGTACGTGTGTGTGTGTGCGTGTGTCTGTTGTTGTTGATGTTCTGTCGCTGGTGGTAAAAAGGGGCGATGGCAGGAGGGGTCGTATGGAAAACATCGCTCTCCGTGGTGTATGTTTTCCCAGCAACGTGTGTATTGTTTTTATGGTGTGGATGTGTATTTATGTGCGTGCGTGCGCGCGCGCCCGCGTGTGTGTGTGTGTGTGTGTGTGTGTGTGTGTGTGTGTTAGTCTGCATGTTTGTTCGATTTTTTTTCCCCATCCTCAGTAACATTCCAGTAACCACGTGGGGAGATGTAATTACACAGCGCAGTCAGAAGAATCTACCGGGATAAAACGATTGTCCCTGACAAAATTCCATGGACAAAAATCCACTTCACAATGTGTTCAAAAGTATATATATATATATATATATATATATATATATATATATATATATATATATATATATATATACTTTTCGACTCTGCTTTTCCCGCATTGGCCTTGTCAGCCATGAGCGTGCCTGCATCAGACGTGGACAACGCCCTTCCTAGATCTTCGTCAGCGAAGCCAGGCCATGATGATGATGATATATATATATATATATATAAGGGGGAAATTTGATTGCACAAGGTGAAACACGATCCAATTGAAAAACAAAAAAACAAAAAAAAATTCAAATGTGTGTACTTGAGGACAAAAAAAAATCTCAACGTGTATTTGTTCTGCACGTTGAAATGATAACCAGTGCAGGTGCACCTTCACCCGGCTCTAGTGCTGGTCCGTCTGTGAAAACTTTGGAATATCGGAGTGAACGCGTCAGTTTATTACTACGAATACGAGGCAGATTCTGTTTTGCTGGCTTGTCTTTTTTTTTCTCTCTCTCTCTCTCTCTCTCTCTCTCTCTCTCTCTCTCTCTCTCTCTCTCTCTCTCTCTCTAGCAGGAGTAAATTACGTGGATTACTGAGAAAATGTCGAAGAACTTTAGATAAAGATGATAATATTTCTTATGTAAGGGCTAGAAGAGAATATAAACATATGTTAGCTAGGAAGAAAAAAGTGTTTAATGAAAATTTGTTAAATAAATTAATGGCTTCAGTAAATGACCAAAAAGAATTTTGGGAATGTATTAATAGATTATCTCTAAAAAAGAAACAACCAAAAAATAACATATCAGTGGATGACTGGTCTAAGCACTTTAAAGCTTTACTAGAGAAAGATTTGACTTCTGATAACGATTATGATTTGCCAGAAATAGAAAATGAAGTTATAAACCGCCCTATTTCTCGAGAAGAAGTTCTGATTGCACTTAGAAAAATAAAGAAACGTAAAGCTGCAGGGCCTGATGGTATTATTGGAGAATTGTTGAAAACAGAGTGTGAACAAATTGTAGATTTTCTGGTAAAATTCTTTAATGGTTTATTTGAAAAGGGTATTTTTCCTGAGAATTGGTGTGAATCAATAACTCTTCCACTATATAAGAAAGGTGATATTAATAATACGAATAATTATAGAGGTATTTCACTATCTAATGTCTGTAGTAAGGTGTTTAGTTCAATAATTAATCGTAGACTTCAAGAATATGTAGAATATAATAATACGACAGGTGAGCACCAAGCGGGGTTTAAAAAGGGGTATTCAACAATCGATCATATGTTTACTCTTTTAGCGCTCGTTCAAAAACAATTTTCTTTTAATCGTAAACTTTATGTAGCATTCATTGATTTTGAGAAGGCATTCGATTCTATCAACAGAAACTTACTATGGCCTATCTTAATTAAAAGTGGGATAAGTGGGAAGCTCTATAAATGTGTGAAGAGCATGTACAATGTAGTTAAAACGAAAATAAGGTGTGGCGATAAACTAACTGATTATATTAACTGTACAAGAGGGGTAAAGCAGGGAGATGTATGTAGCCCTATATTGTTTTCATTATTTATAAACGAATTGGCGTTAGATGTAATTGATAAAGGGAGACATGGTGCTAGATTTACTGTGGATTTTATGGAATTGTTCATTTTGCTGCTGGCTGATGATGTAGTTTTGCTCTCGGAGACAGTTGTAGGTTTGCAAACGCAACTAAATAATTTGAAAAATTCAGCAAATGAATTGCAGTTTAAAATAAACATGGATAAAAGTAGTATAATTGTTTTCAGGAAGGGGGGTTATTTAGCATCGAGGGAAAGATGGGTGTATGTATTGCTATGCCTGTTGCTAATGCTTATAAGTATTGTACACCCGTACAGGGCGTACGAGTATGAAGTTTGTTCTTGTGGTTTTAATGCTGGCACCAAGGCTGCTGGTGGGGAACCGAAGGCTAGCCGTCTAATGTTACAGACGCTCTCGTGGTCAAGGTGTGGGACTGACCGCGGGAATGTGCCCCTATAGGCAAGCCTGTGGTGAGCCCTGATACCATCGGGTTGTCAGTTCTGTTTAAGTTGAAGTCAGGGTGATTAATGCCAGCTGTTAGCCGCCCTGGGATGATAGGACGCTATATTTTCGCGGGGTTTTCGCGGGAGGAATAGACTCTCCCGTAAATTTTAAGAAAATAGTCCTGATTATTTTGTTTATTATTTGTAAGAGAGTTTTGGTTGAGATTTAGATGATGTACATGAAAAAATAGGAAATCAGTTTTGAATGTATGTACTTTGGAATCTATGGGGAAAAAACTTTTGGTTAGTCAATAAAATTAAAATAGAATAGCCCTAGTGAATAAATATGAGGTGTAGTAATTTCAGGAACCGCGCCCTGTAGTGCCAGAACAGAGGGCGGGGAATCAGTTAGTGCCCCACTCTTGTTGGAAGCAGTCGCCTAGGGAAGGACGGGGGGGTCAGTTAGTGCCCAACCCTTTTAGAAGCAGTATGTGCTGAGAGATGTGGCCAGGAAAGCAGGTGTGTGGAAATATTTTATTTTTATTTTGTCATTGATGCTAGGAGATTTTATTCCTTGATATTAGTATGTTATTATGTTTTATATTGTGCATTACAAGGTTATATTGAGGTGATGGAAATTGATTGTTTTTGTGCGTTTGCATTTGGACACATTAATTGTTTGTGATTTTTTGCAAAGCCTATTTAGTCTTGATGTTGGTTGGGAAGTTTTGATATGTTTGGGGATATTTTGTTTTTAAAAGTTAGATTACTGAACATAAGATATCGGTGGTTAATCCGGCCGGCGCTCAATGTTTTGCGTTGTTCTAGCAGTTTTGTTTTCCAAGGTATATTTAAATACGACGGTCGGGATCTTGATATATTGTTTTGGCGTTGTGGCAGATTAAGTGTTTTGGGGGTGTTTTTTAGAGAGTTCCATGCATTATTTTTGCGGGGGAAAAACTGTTAGGAACTGGAGGAAGATAGTCTATACAGGACATAAATATTTCGGGATTACTGGCTATTGTGGATTGATAATAATTATAATGATAATAAATGGAAGGGAAATCGATAATGATGAAGGAGAGTGTGTTTATAGGTGACAGTTGTTTAGTATTAATGGACAGGTGTACTTGTAGTTGGGATGAGTATGTTCAGTGAATATAGTTTTGGTTTAATGAAGGAATGTTCGCAATAATGTTAAAGACTGAAATATGTTATTACGTTTCTTTTCCCGTAACTGTGTGAATACTCTCTCTCTCTCTCTCTCGCTCGCTCGCTCGCGCGCGCGCGTTTTCTCTTACTCACTCTCTCTCTCTGTGCCTCCGCCTGCCTTTCACGCTCTCTGCCCGTCTGTCTGTCTGCTCTCGCTCTCTCTCTCTCTCGCTGCCTCTGTCTGACACTCACGCTCTCTGTCTGCCTGTCTGCACTCGCTCGCTCTCTCTCTTTCTCTCTCCCCCTCATAATTGTTTCGTTGTATATGATATACCCATGTATTCATGTTAGATGTGAATGTCTGTTTATTTTTCTTGCTCGTGTGTATACACACTTCAAGCCAAGTTTATATTTTGTTACCAATTGTTTGAGGTTCGGACAGTGGTCAGTTATCCAAATTGTGATTGACTGTAAACGCGAGCTAATGAGCGTTGTTGGTTGAGCACGTGGGAATCAGGTGACCCAATGATGTTGGATGAATGAGGTCCACATAATTGGAAGATGATGTTCCGACTCGGTCGGCATAGGGTTAAACTGGATGGTGTTTACCTTATTCATAGAGTGATTGTCGCATCACTTAATTGGTTCTTGTTTTGGGTGGGTTGTCTTCGCTGATGACCCGTTGCGCAAAACCCAAGGTGGAGAGCTAATAATGCTATATGAGTTGATTGAACGGAAGGTTCTACGTACTATAGCGCATTCCCTTATCACGTGTCTCATGGATGATATGCTCGTGTATGAAGTATGGGTTGGGGTACCCAACCCCATGGAATTGTTAATTCCAGATTCCGTATGTTGTTCCTCCATTTGGATGGGGAAACGTATGATATATGTTGATATTATTGTGTGTAACTGTAAGTCTGGAAATGAATGTACAATGCATTGTTCTTATGTTAGTTTGCATTGATGTTTCCAGGCCACGGTTGCTAGAGCCCTTTTTCGGTTTTTTTCCCTTTTTTCTTCTTTTTTTTCTTTTACCTTTTCCTTCTTTAGCTAGTCAACTAGTACAACTTTTCCACCTTTTAGTCTTAAGAGAGTGTTGAAACAAAATTAAAGTGAACAAGAAACATCTTTGGGCCTGACTCTGTTTTCTTTATTATAGTGAATCCTAATCTGTCTTTTCCCCGAACCCGACTCCCCTTGTGTTGGGTAAAGACCATTGAATTATTCTTTACGATAGAAGCAAGGGGAGGTTTACATTTTGGCGCCCAATAGGGGACTAGCAGATTAGGTTAAGGAAAAAAATAGAAAAACAAAGAAATAGGAAGTAATTTTAACAAAGGGCTCTAGCAACCTGAAATCATGGCTTCCGAAGAGGACGCCAGACAGCTGAGTGGGGAGGGCCCAACGTCGGACACGCCTGGCACATCCGATGACGTGGCTACCCTGCGGGACCAGCTGCGACAGCTTGAGCTGCGTCATCGGCTCGCTGTGGCTGATCTGGAGGACCGGTTGAGGCGGGCCCACCACGACCAGATCACAGTCATCGCACAGCCGCCACCCATGGCCCCAAAAGTCAAGATCTTCACCGGCCGGCCCCCCACAACCCCTCAGGAGACCACCTTCACTGAGTGGTACCCACTCGTACGGGCGGCCCTGGATGACGAGACAGTCGGGAACAAGGCAGCGTTTGTCAAACGACACCTTCGGGGTCCCGCGCTCCAACACGTCCACAGTCTCCGGACCGATGACGCCCACCACATCCTGGAGCAGCTGGACGGTTTATTTGGGACACTGAAGCCCCCAGACGATGTTTTTATAGACATCTGCCAGGCACGGCCGAAGCCTGGGCAGAAACTAGCCGACCACCTTCTCGACGTCTACGAAAAAATGAAAGACCTGCAGGCAACGGCTCAGTACTCAGACGAGACCTTCAACATGAGACTTTATTTAGCTTTTTCAAAGAGCTGCTCGGGGCTGATCGCCCTGGAACTCAGAAGCAAGTTCGGCGTACCTGGAGAAGGGGCGCCCACATTCGCTGACCTATTCAAGGCTACGAGGAAAATAGAGGGCCTTGGTCAGTCAGAGCGGAGGACGGGTCGGCAGCCCGAGGTCGTCGCCCATGTCACCCAGACGGCCACGCCAGCGATGGGAGACAACCACCCACCGCCACTTCCCAGACGAGCCCGAGGTCCCTGTTACAAGTGTGGGCTGGAAGGCCACTACTACCGGGACTGTCGGAACCCGCCCAATCCTCGCCTGGTCGCAGAAGAGGACAGGAGGAGGCGTCGCCGCAACAACGAGTGGCGCCGACGGAAGGGACTCCCCGAGGTCCCTTTAAACTAAAAGGGGCCAAGGCTGACGGGGAAGCCAAGGCCCGGAACGACCAAGCCCCAACACCAAAGGCAGACTGGGTGGAGCGAGCGGTGGAGATCCTGGACAACGACCTCCTCAAGCTACAGCCGGTGAGACTGGCAGCCAACGCCGTGGTGAAGCTCTCACCGGGGCAGACCTGCGAGCTGCGGGGACACCTTTCCAGGACACCGCCAGCA
The DNA here is from genome assembly GCF_041734735.1 of Babylonia areolata. Classification (NCBI taxonomy): domain Eukaryota; kingdom Metazoa; phylum Mollusca; class Gastropoda; order Neogastropoda; family Buccinidae; genus Babylonia; species Babylonia areolata. The sequence goes on from NC_134901.1 coordinate 27,665,722, forward strand.
CCCATCCAAGTTCTGCCAAGGGGCAAGGACTGGCTACCCCCGCACGTGGAGGTGTGCTCAGCAGGAATGGAGACGGACACGCGGGTCAAGGTAGTAGTAAGGAATGTGTCGGCCCAACAGATAGTAACTTTGTCATCAAGGGATGTCTTAGCCGAGATTCAGTGCAATATGGTAGATAGAAAAGCAGACACACAGCCAAGTTTAGAGGCACTGGTAGGACCCTGCTGTGAGGCCCCCGTTAGAGTGAATGGAGTTAGCACTAAGGCTTTAGTGGACAGTGGGTCACAAGTGACCATAGTTTCGGAGTCGTTCTTTAGGACTTATTTACCCACAGTGGAGTTAGAACAGCTTGATTTTGATCTTAACATCAAAGGTGCTGGAGGTCAGGAGGTCCCATACTTAGGGTGTGCTAGGGTAACCGTAGAACTACCGGAAGAGATAGGTGGAACTTCTAGGGTTGTAGACACTGTAGCATTAGTGGGGCCAGACACGTCCTTCTCCACCCGTGTGCCTGTCGTCCTCGGCACCAATGCCATCAGGTGTTTCGCGAAAGATTACAACACCTCCATGTCTGGCAAGCGGTCTTCCCCTCGCAACATCCGTTGTGAGGTGGCCTTCGCCTACAGTGAGGCTGCTGGTAACAAGGACGGGCGTCTCGCTCCCATCAGACTGGTAGGGCGACCCATCTCCATTCCACCACATTCGGCAGTGGACCTTCGAGGGATGACACGACCAGGCCTGGTCACCACCAGGGATGCTGTCTTGGTCCAGGAGCCCACTGTCGACGCCCTACCAGATGGTCTTGCAGTCCTGGCGTCAAAGGCACCAACATCCGCCTTACCCAGAGTGAAAGTGACTGTGGTGAACAACACTGACAGTCCGATCTGCGTCAAACGGAAACAGGTCATTGCTGACGTGTTCTGCATCCGTGCAGAGTACGCTGTGACGCAGATTATCCAGCAGATATCAGAGGACTGTAGGTCTAGGGATGATGTTACCTCTTCTTTTTCAGTGACTGACCCTGACAATGTTAGTGATAGGTGTAGTTTAAGGTCTAAATTTAAGTTTGGTAATGATATTGATCCAGAATGGAAAGTTTCTTTTACAGAAAAACTAGTTAGTTACTCAGATGTTTTCACTCAGGCTGAATTTGATATAGGTAAAACTGATGTGTTACATGATATAGAATTGACCCCTGGTCCTGCCATACGTGCACGCCCCAGACCAATCCCTCCCCAAGATCTAGAGGATGTCAGACGCCACATACAGGAGCTGTTAGATGCCAGTATTATAAAACCATCATCTTCCCCTTTTGCAAGTCCTATAGTTTTAGTTAGGAAGAAAACAGGGCAGCTTAGGCTATGTGTAGACTACAGGGCTGTTAATGCCAGGACCATCAGGGATAGCTACACAGTACCTAAGATTGAGGATTTGCTTAGGACATTGACAGGATCACAATATTTCAGTTCGATGGACCTGTCAAAAGCCTACTATCAGGTACCATTGACAGATAGGGCCAAGAAAATTTCAGCTTTCATCACTCCTCTAGGGCTCTTTGAGTTTGAAAGGCTTAGTTTTGGAATGGTAAATGCCCCCAGTACCTTTCAGCGACTGATGGAGAAGTGTTTCCATGACATGAATCTGTCAGAGCTCATCGTGTTCCTGGACGACGTCCTGGTACATGGGGAGACGTTACAGGAACTCGAGGAGCGTTCTCTGAGGGTACTGGAGAGGCTCCGGCAGTATCATCTCAAGCTAGATCCTGAAAAATGTATCTTTGGGGTAAGGGAGGTCAAGCACTTGGGATTCCTTATCTCTGGAGAGGGTGTCAGACCCGACCCAGAAAAGATTGAGGCCCTCGCCACCTGGCCCGTTCCCAAGACAGTTAGAGAAGTTAAGTCATTCCTAGGGTTCTGTGGCTTCTACAGGAGGTGGGTGAAACAGTTCGCCACCATAGTGAAGCCCTTGAATGAGTTGACAGCTGGCTACCTCCCGACCAAGACGGCTAGGAAGGCAGGGAAGAAGAACCACCTCACGCTGGCCTCAGACATTTCCAATCTTTGGGAGTGTAGGCATCAGGCAGCCTTTGACTCAATCATCAAGGCATTGACCTCAGCCCCTATTCTCGGGTTTCCAGACCCGCAGAGACCTTACCAGTTACATTGCGATGCAAGTGGTACGGGTCTCGGGGCTGTTCTGTATCAGCAACAGGACACGGGGCCCAAGGTAATCGCCTATGCCAGTCGTGGTCTCAATAAGTCAGAGACAAACTACCCTGCCCACAAGAGGGAGTTTCTGGCCTTAAAATGGGCCATGTCTGAGAAGTTTCATGACTACCTAGTAGGAGCCAAGGTGACTGTCTACACAGACAACAATCCGCTTTGCTACGTGCTCAAGAGCGCGAAGCTGGACGCCACTAGCCACAGGTGGCTGGCGTCGTTGTCTCTGTATGATTTTGAGCTTGTATACAAGAAGGGGACTTCCCACAATGACGCTGATGGGCTATCTAGGCGCCCTCAGCCCTCGCCAGAGGAAGACCCCGACTTCCTGGATACGATGGAGAAGACCAAGTTTCTCCTTGACAAAGCCAGAGCGTTTGATGATGCTCCGGTTGTTGCAGTAGACAAAGAGGCCGTGTCTGCTGTCTTGCAGTCTAAAGGGGTAGGAAAGGAAGTTGGTTGTTTCCAGGTGACAGTCCAGCAGGCAGGTGGGCCAGGTCACGCAGATTTGGAGGTAGAACACCCGATCCCTTCCGTTGAGGCTGTATGCAAAGATCCAGCTGCTATTCCTGACACTTTACTGGAGCCAACAGCTCCGGCACTCAACATGGCACCACCGGACTGGGTGAAAATCCAGCAGTCAGACCCGGATCTGGCCATGGTGAAGAAGTCACTGCAGTCAGGACAGCCCCTACCTACCACCAACTCTGTCTTGAAAGCATATCATCGTGAGATGAAACGCTTGACCATAAAAGATGGTATTCTGTACAGGATAGTTCTTGATGATAGAAGTCAAAAGAGGGTACAGATTTTGGTTCCCCGTTCACACCAAGAGGCGGCCATGAAGGGAGTCCATGACGACCTTTTCCACACTCATTTTGAAGATGCTATCAGGCATGCAAGAGCCAGGTTCTTTTGGCCCTATATAGCTACCCAGCTTGAGCGTTGGATAAGGCAGTGTGAAAGGTGCATAAGGAAGAGTTCAGCCACTCAGAAGGCACCTTTAGGGACCATCTCAACCAGCAGTCCCATGGAATTGCTTTCCATAGACTTCCTCACCATCGAGGTCAAGGGGCAGAAGCAGAACATCCTGGTAGTGATGGATCATTTCACTAAGTATGCCCAGGCCATCTGTACTAAAGATCAGAAGGCAAGAACTGTAGCCAAGGCACTCTGGGACAACGTTTTCATGTTGTATGGGTTCCCAGAGCGCATTCTGTCAGATCAGGGTCGTGATTTCGAATCACGCATCATCAAGGAACTCTGTGGGATGCTGGGCATTGAAAAATGTCGAACAACGCCATATCATCCTGCCGGGAATCCAGTGGAGCGATGGAACAGAACGCTTATTGGCATGCTGCGCAGTTTAGAAGAGGAAAAGAAGAAAGATTGGCGGAAGCACTTGCAAGCTTGTGTCCATGCCTATAATTGCTGTGTGCACCAGAGCACGGGCTACAGTCCGTTCTATCTTTTCTTTGGTAGACAGCCCAAGCTCCCTATTGATTTGGCTTTTGGGATCTCCCCAGACAGGAAGTCCTCATCCTTGACAGAGTATGTTAAGGGTCTCAAGACAAGCCTCCAGCAGGCCTATGATTTGGCTTCCAAGAACATGCAGAAGATGGCCGAGCGGAATAAGGCCCGGTATGATCTGCGGGCCCATGCTGTAGCCTTAGAGACTGGAGACCGGTGTCTAGTCAGGAAACTAGGCCCAAGGGTGACCTCTAAGGTGGATGACCGTTGGGAGAAGGAGGTCTATGTAGTGATTTCCCGTCACCCCGAGCTTCCAGTGTACACTGTGAGGCAAGAGGGGGGTAATGGTCCCAACAGGACTTTGCACCGCAACCTACTTCTGCCTGTAGGGGCTGTTGGGATGCCAGAGCAACCCCCTCCTGTCAGGCCAGCTCCCCCAAAGAGGCACCACATAAAGACAACTAAGGATGAAGAGAATGAAGAGTCAGATGAGGAGGAGGACGCCCTTGTGCCCTTATACCCTCAGGGGCAGCCCAGTGCTGGTTTGAGGCCAGAAGCTGCACCCTTTGTACCTAGAGTTTGTTCTGGGACACGGGAAGGTAGGGCTGATGGGGACCTCCAGGAAGATGGACCAGGATCATTTCCCTTAAGCAGTTCTGAACTGGTGGGTCAGGAAAATATATCAGAACCTACAGAGGATGATCCTACTGAGCAGTCTGGTAGTCAGGATGAAACAGGAGGGGAAGAAGGTCTAACAGATCAGGCCACAGAGGGGCCAAGCAATCCATCCTCAGGGGATAGTCAGGAAACATTGCGTCCCCGTAGGTCTAGCAGGCTCAGAAAGCCAACAAACCGGTACTGTGACTTCAATTGGGGTCAGGTAGACTCCATGAGTCTGGCAATCGAACACGCTGATGCCCTGGAGTCCCTGATAGACCAGAGTCCAGTCTGGCAGAAGGCTGAGTCCGTAAAGCAGGTCCTAGGAGTCCTGCGGTCGCTCCTGTCCTCTTCATAGGGACAGTTAAGTTCGGTGACACTGGGCTATGTCCATTTTCTGCAGTTGTGCTGCAGGAAAGTAGTGAAGTTGTCATGGGTTATCTCCCTAGACTATGATGATGTCAGTTTGTTTTTGTTTGTTTATTTTTGTGTGTGTACCACATTTGTATCAGGGTTTGAACTGGTGAACCCACTGAAGGTTGAGTATCGATGTTTCCAAAATGTTGTTAATTTTTTGGGGAAACATCTCGCTCTGGAGGGGTATATGTACACCCGTACAGGGCGTACGAGTATGAAGTTTGTTCTTGTGGTTTTAATGCTGGCACCAAGGCTGCTGGTGGGGAACCGAAGGCTAGCCGTCTAATGTTACAGACGCTCTCGTGGTCAAGGTGTGGGACTGACCGCGGGAATGTGCCCCTATAGGCAAGCCTGTGGTGAGCCCTGATACCATCGGGTTGTCAGTTCTGTTTAAGTTGAAGTCAGGGTGATTAATGCCAGCTGTTAGCCGCCCTGGGATGATAGGACGCTATATTTTCGCGGGGTTTTCGCGGGAGGAATAGACTCTCCCGTAAATTTTAAGAAAATAGTCCTGATTATTTTGTTTATTATTTGTAAGAGAGTTTTGGTTGAGATTTAGATGATGTACATGAAAAAATAGGAAATCAGTTTTGAATGTATGTACTTTGGAATCTATGGGGAAAAAACTTTTGGTTAGTCAATAAAATTAAAATAGAATAGCCCTAGTGAATAAATATGAGGTGTAGTAATTTCAGGAACCGCGCCCTGTAGTGCCAGAACAGAGGGCGGGGAATCAGTTAGTGCCCCACTCTTGTTGGAAGCAGTCGCCTAGGGAAGGACGGGGGGGTCAGTTAGTGCCCAACCCTTTTAGAAGCAGTATGTGCTGAGAGATGTGGCCAGGAAAGCAGGTGTGTGGAAATATTTTATTTTTATTTTGTCATTGATGCTAGGAGATTTTATTCCTTGATATTAGTATGTTATTATGTTTTATATTGTGCATTACAAGGTTATATTGAGGTGATGGAAATTGATTGTTTTTGTGCGTTTGCATTTGGACACATTAATTGTTTGTGATTTTTTGCAAAGCCTATTTAGTCTTGATGTTGGTTGGGAAGTTTTGATATGTTTGGGGATATTTTGTTTTTAAAAGTTAGATTACTGAACATAAGATATCGGTGGTTAATCCGGCCGGCGCTCAATGTTTTGCGTTGTTCTAGCAGTTTTGTTTTCCAAGGTATATTTAAATACGACGGTCGGGATCTTGATATATTGTTTTGGCGTTGTGGCGGATTAAGTGTTTTGGGGGTGTTTTTTAGAGAGTTCCATGCATTATTTTTGCGGGGGAAAAACTGTTAGGAACTGGAGGAAGATAGTCTATACAGGACATAAATATTTCGGGATTACTGGCTATTGTGGATTGATAATAATTATAATGATAATAAATGGAAGGGAAATCGATAATGATGAAGGAGAGTGTGTTTATAGGTGACAGTTGTTTAGTATTAATGGACAGGTGTACTTGTAGTTGGGATGAGTATGTTCAGTGAATATAGTTTTGGTTTAATGAAGGAATGTTCGCAATAATGTTAAAGACTGAAATATGTTATTACGTTTCTTTTCCCGTAACTGTGTGAATACTCTCTCTCTCTCTCTCTCGCTCGCTCGCTCGCGCGCGCGCGTTTTCTCTTACTCACTCTCTCTCTCTGTGCCTCCGCCTGCCTTTCACGCTCTCTGCCCGTCTGTCTGTCTGCTCTCGCTCTCTCTCTCTCTCGCTGCCTCTGTCTGACACTCACGCTCTCTGTCTGCCTGTCTGCACTCGCTCGCTCTCTCTCTTTCTCTCTCCCCCTCATAATTGTTTCGTTGTATATGATATACCCATGTATTCATGTTAGATGTGAATGTCTGTTTATTTTTCTTGCTCGTGTGTATACACACTTCAAGCCAAGTTTATATTTTGTTACCAATTGTTTGAGGTTCGGACAGTGGTCAGTTATCCAAATTGTGATTGACTGTAAACGCGAGCTAATGAGCGTTGTTGGTTGAGCACGTGGGAATCAGGTGACCCAATGATGTTGGATGAATGAGGTCCACATAATTGGAAGATGATGTTCCGACTCGGTCGGCATAGGGTTAAACTGGATGGTGTTTACCTTATTCATAGAGTGATTGTCGCATCACTTAATTGGTTCTTGTTTTGGGTGGGTTGTCTTCGCTGATGACCCGTTGCGCAAAACCCAAGGTGGAGAGCTAATAATGCTATATGAGTTGATTGAACGGAAGGTTCTACGTACTATAGCGCATTCCCTTATCACGTGTCTCATGGATGATATGCTCGTGTATGAAGTATGGGTTGGGGTACCCAACCCCATGGAATTGTTAATTCCAGATTCCGTATGTTGTTCCTCCATTTGGATGGGGAAACGTATGATATATGTTGATATTATTGTGTGTAACTGTAAGTCTGGAAATGAATGTACAATGCATTGTTCTTATGTTAGTTTGCATTGATGTTTCCAGGCCACGGTTGCTAGAGCCCTTTTTCGGTTTTTTTCCCTTTTTTCTTCTTTTTTTTCTTTTACCTTTTCCTTCTTTAGCTAGTCAATTAGTATAACTTTTCCACCTTTTAGTCTTAAGAGAGTATTGAGACAAAATTAAAGTGAACAAGAAACATCTTTGGGCCTGACTGTGTTTTCTTTATTATAGTGAATCCTAATCTGTCTTTTCCCCGAACCCGACTCCCCTTGTGTTGGGTAAAGACCATTGAATTATTCTTTACGATAGAAGCAAGGGGAGGTTTACAGTATCTTGGGATTATATTTTCTACTCGTTTGAGTTTTGTAGCTGCCTGCAGAGATTTGTCTAGTAAAGCAAAGTATAAGTTACTAAATATTATGAAAAAACTTTTCATGTTAAATAATAATTCTCTAGAGCTTTTTACTAGAGTGTTCGATGCCCAGATTCAGCCCATGGTACAGTATGGGTCAGAGTTATGGGGTTTGGATAAGAATGCTGTTGTGCATTGTGAATCTTTACATTTATTTGGTTTTTGGGTATTGATATGAAAACACCAAACGATTTAGTATATGGAGAAACAAATAGACACCCAGTTTATATAAACTCTGCAATCAGTTGTATTCGCTATTGGCTAAAGCTACTGAAAATGAGTGCAGATCGACTGCCAAGAAAATCGTACAACATGTTATATGACTTAGACTTAAGAGGCAAAAGAAACTGGGTTTCAAACGTACGAATATGTATTTGTGAACTCGGGTTTGGGTATGCTTGGTATTTCCAAAATGTAGGTTTAGATAATGTATTTTTGCAAACTCTTCGCCAGCGTATGATAGATTGTAGATGGCAGAGTTGGGAAAACCATATTCAGTCTAGTGAAAGGTTTGGTATATACAGGGGTTATGTTTCTACTCATTTAGTGAAGAATTATCTCTTGTTTAATATGGATAGACATCTCAGATTCATTTTGGCAAGATTTAGACTTGGTATATCGGAAATAAACACTCACAGGTACCGATATAAAAATGTACACAATTCTGATCTCTTTTGTCCATTGTGTAAAGAGTCGATAGAAGATGAAGTACACTTTGTTTTGAAATGCCCCGTTTTGTGCGTTCTTCGTGAAAAATTTATCCCAAAGAAATATTATATATATCCATGTTCATTTCGATTTAATCTGCTGATGGCATCTACAGATGACTGACTTATACGTAATTTGGCTCTATATTTATATAAAGCTTTTCACTTAAGAGATATAATTATGTCGTGATTAATTGCTATAGTTCTGATGACATACACTAATGTTGTTATCGCCCCTCGTTCATATGGGGCTTTGGCCTTAATGAATAAACCATCTGAATCTGAATCTGAATCTCTCTCTCTCTCTCTCTCTCTCTCTCTCTCTCTCTCTCTCTCTTTTTTTTTTATTTTACCTTCCTGTAAGTACATGCTGACATACGGTAACTCGTTCAATGTAAGAGACTACAAATACGCATAGATGTTTTTGTGTGTTTGTGGTTGTTGTTGTTGTTGTTTTAATGTGGTAATTTTTTTTTTTTAACTATATTTTACTTTCTTGGTGTAATTATGGAATGCATGCAGCTTTCTTGACAGTAGAGCCTGTTATAGTTGTTGAAGTGTATGTGTGTTGGGGCTTGGGGGTGTTTTGTTGTTGTTGTTGTTGGTTTTTTTCTCTTGAATGAAGATGATGGAAAATGAATTTGTGACCTCCAATTTCCACCCAACCCCCCCCCCCCCCCCCCACCCCCCTTCCATCCCTACCCCCTCTTTGTTTTGCCCCTCTCACTCTTTGTCCCTATTTGTGCGTGGGCGGGGAGAGTGGGGCACGTTTTCACTGCAACATTTTGGGGATTTTTTTTTTTTTTGTTTCCAACATGCGATATGAAGAAATTTGCACCGCCCTATCTTTATAGGAAATTCCCGAGAAAAAAAAAATCATTCGTAGCAAGAGTACCATTTTTACCCCTCGTCCCAGAACTAACCTTTTCATGTCCTCTCTCACTTATTCTGGTGGTAAACTGTGGAATGAAATCCCCGAGTATCTTAGAAATAGATCTACCATAGCATCTTTCAAAAAAAAGCGTATCAAAAATATCTGATGCAACAAATGTAATTAGTACCAGCAAAATCAAAGCATATGATGAGATCCTAGTAACCCAACGTGCTTTGATTAATTGTTCTCCAACAGAAAATCGGCGAGTGTAAGTATGCGTGTGTATCTCTGTGTACTTGTGTGTTCGAGGTTACGTGTATGATGCATGTGTGTATGTTTTTCATGTTTCCGTAATTGTAGTCTTTGATTCATCCATTTATGTAACTATTATTATCTATTTGGTTTGTTCTGTGTCATTTATTATTCATACTTATTTCATTTATTACAATGTGTGTATGTGTGTGTGTGTATGCGTGTGTGAGGGCATGGTGTAAAGAAGCTTCCAGCTTATCCATTCTACCCTCAATGAAACATTTGTCATTGTCATTGTCAAGATCCGTCTCACTCGTTTAGTTTCACTCTACTTTCGCCTAGAATAAACTTATCAAACAAGAAGATCACACGAGACCGCAGCGACAAAGCTCAGAGACAGAGCATTCTGCAAGGACTTGGACGGCTGTGGATGGGGGTCTTGTGGTCAGTGCTGTGTGTCCGGCAGCAGGTGCTTTTGAGACTGATGCTCTGTTGGTTTTTTTAACCATTCCACTCCAGTGTTCCAATGCATCCGTGTTGTTCAAGAACAATCTTTAACACGAAACGAATGAAAAGGATGAAATTCTACTTCATCTGACAGCCATTGGTGATAAATAAAAGAGACCTAACACGAAGTGTTTCAATCCTTGACAATGGACATGATCACCTATGAACACGCGCGCGCGCGCGCGCACACACACACACACACACACACACACACACACACACACACACACACACACACGTAGAGGCACACCCCACACACACAGAAACGCACGCACGCACGCTTGTGCGTAGAGACATACACGCAGACATGCTTGAACGTACGCAGACACACACGCAGGGACAGACGTACGCACACGTACGCACACACACACACGCACACACACACACACACGCACACGCACACACACACACATGCAGTACAAAGTGTCGACATAATGGCACCAGCTGAAGGTTTTAAAGGACCACTGCCTTGGAGAACAGTGGAAGATGCCAGGAGTCTGTGTGATTAAAAAAGAAAAGCTGTGTACGGAAGCTGAGGACCATGTGACACGGCTTGAGGATGAAAGGAAATGGTTTGTTGTCTGTGTTTGAATGTGCGCGCGCGTGCACTTGTGTGTGTGTGTGTGTGTGTGTGTGCACGCGCGCGCGTGTGTGTGCGTGTGTGTGGTCGCGTGCAAAAGAGAAGCAAATGCTAGCGTATTATTCAGTCGCACAACAATACGTGTTCGTCCCTGTTTGCCTGGCAGTGTTGCAAAGTTTATGATTTATTTTATGTCCACAGACTGTAAGCTGTGTGGTACATACAGTGAATATAGGTGCCTATGCACGGTTCGTGTGTTTCTGTATGCTCCGAGCGTGTGGCGTAGGGCTAGTTGATCTACGGGATGTCATGTTGTTTATAATAGAATATGACGCAGTACAATACAATACATTATTGTGCAGTTCAGTACAAAACGATGTAATGCTATACAATGCTACGCATCGGAATGCAGTGCATTGCAGTACACAATACTTAGCTCAACATTTCATCTACACGGTATAGCTATGCTTGTAATTTATTTCATCCAATATATATATATATATATATATATATATATATATATATATATATATATATATATAATAAAAAGTGACCGACGTTTTTGTCTGTTCTGTGCTGGCTGGTGATTGTCGCAGTATGGCACAGTGTGAGACAGGACCGCTGTCAGCCTGAAAAAATCATGCGGTACACAGCATAGCTTGCATTGAGTACAGCGTTGTGTGTGTGTTTGTGTGTGTGTGTGTGTGTGTGTGTGAGAGAGAGAGAGAGAGTTTGTGTGTGTGCGTGCGCGCGCGCGCGCGTGTGTGTGTGTGTTTTTATGAGTCTGTGTGTGTGTGTGTGTGTGTTTATGAGTCTGGTTTTTTGTTGTTGTTTTTGTTTGTTTGTGTGTGTACGTGTGTATGTGTGTGTGTGAGTCTGTGTGTGTGTGTGTGTGTGTGTGCTTGTGAGTCTCTGTGTGTGTGTGTGTGTGTGTGTTTGTGAGTCTGTGTGTGTGTGTGTGTGTTTATGAGTCTGTGTGTGTGTGTGTGTGTCTGTGCGTGCATCATGGTGGACACCTAGGCATGTTTATAATCATGTGCAAGTGCATGCACTCAGTTTGTGGTTATTCCTTCGTATACTTTTCTCGTTTTTCTTTATTTGTGCGGGGTTTTGTTTGTTTGTTTTTCTCTCTTTCGTTCTCTCTATCTTTCTTTCTTTCTTTCCTTTTCCCCCCTTTTTTTTCAAATTGTGACTCTCACAGCGAGAGAGAGAGAGAGAGAGGAGTGAGAGAGGTGATGGGGCCATTTTGTGACTTTTATATCCTTGTTATCCTTGTTGACGTTTTTTACTGGTTGCTGTGTTAAGAGTTTATGGTTTCAAGGAGGGGTGTAGGTTGTGTAGGGGTGGGATTGGGGGGGGGGGGGGGTTGTGAGGGTGGGGAGACCGACAGAGAGTGACTTAGTCGGCGTGGAATGGTGTTGGTGGGAGTAACATAGCGACTAAGATCCCGAGTCGAAATCTTTCTAACAAATAACTCCTCCAGTCTCTCTCTCTCTCTCTCTCTCTCTCTCTCTCTCTCTCTCTCTCCCCCCTAAGCCTCCACCCACCCATCAACCCCTCCCCACCTTCCCCCCTCCAGACCCCCCCCACCCCACAGCGCCTGACCACCGCCACCCCACCCCCCTATCCCTCTCCTACTTCCTTCTTCTTCTTCCTCCCTCCTTCCTCTTTCTATCCCCCCCACCCCCCCCACCCCCCACCCCCCCAACTCTTCCATTTCCCAAACCACTCATACAGTCTGTGCTTGTGCAGCTCAGTTTATATTTGAAAGTATTAATCACGTAAATAGATGCAGGCCCAATGACACTCTCGAAACCTGCACCAAGTGTTCTCCCTTATGCATAAACCTATCAGTAGGCCCTCAGGCGGACGTAGGTAAATTGTAGCCCCCCCCCCCCCCCCCCAACCCCCCGACCCCCCAGCCCACCCGCACCTCCCAGCCCCCCACCTACCCACCCACCCGCCCTCCTCTCCACAAAAAAAACAACAACAGTTTCAGTTTCAGTTTCACTTTCTCAAGGAGGCGTCACTGCGTTCGGACAAATCCATACACGCTACACCACATCTGTTGAGCAGATGCCTGACCAGCAGCATAACCCAACGCGCTTAGTCAGGCCTTGAGTGCATGTTTACATATTTGTGTACCTATGAAAGTGGATTTCATTTTACGTAATTTCGCCAGAGGACAACACTCTCGTTGCCATGGGTTCTTTTTCAGTGCGCCAAGTGCGTGCTGCACACGGGACCTCGGTTTATCGTCTCATCCGAAAGACTAGACGCTCAGTTTGATTTTCCAGTCAAACTTAGGAGAAAGGGCGAGAGCGGGATTCGAACCCACACCCTCACGGACTCTCTGTATTGGCAGCTGAGCGTCTTAACCATTCTGCCACTTTCCTCCTAATGAGGACAACAACAACAAATAATGAAAGAAAGCAAGTAAATGGAAAAGGTTAGGAAAAAAAAGTGTTTGCGGACAACAACAGGAGGTGATGACCATGTTTCGTTGCACAAAAATTTCAGTTTGTTTCAATTTTCCCCAAGGTCTTAGGCTGCACAGCAGTTCGGACAAATCCATATACGCTACACCACATCTGCGAAGCAGATGCATGACCAGCAGCATAACCCATCGCGCTTAGTCAGGCCTTGAGTGCATGCATGTATATTTGTGTACCTACCAAAGTGAACGAATTTCTTCTACATAATTTTGCCAGAGAACAACACTTTTGTTGCCATGGGTTCTTTTTCAGTGCGCCAAAATGTGCGCTGCACACGGGACCTTGGTTTATCGTCTCATCCGAATGACCAGACGCTCGGTTTGATCATTTTTCAAGTCAAACTTGGAAGAAAGGACGAGAGCGGGATTCGAACCCACACCCCTCACGGACAGATTGGCAGATGAACGTCTTAACCACTTTCCTCCTTGTTGCCGCACTAAATCAGTTGGGGCGAGATTCCGTTTCCATTGGTGACTCACTCTGCGTCTTTTTTTCTTTTTTTTTCTTTTTTGGTTTGTTTTTTTGTTTGTTTGGTGGGTTTTTTTTTTTAATTTCAGTTCTTTGGAATCTGTGTGCCTTTTTCTTCGGTGTGTTGTGTGACCGAACAGAATCTTTGGGTGGTAGAGCATTCAGAAGACGTTCTGATGGGTCTTTCTTGTTCCATCGTGTTTTTGTTTGACCATTTCTTTAGCTCTCTCTGTCTCTGTCTCTGTCTCTCTCTCTCTCTCTCTCTCTCTCTCTATATATATATATATATATATATAGAGAGAGAGAGAGAGAGAGAGAGAGAGAGAGAGAGAGATGTATGTGTGAGTTCTGCTGGAAAAGGAGAGAGAGAGATAGAGATGTGTGTGTGTGCGTGTGTGCGTGTGTGTGTGTGTGTGTGTGTGTGTGTGTGTGTGTGTTACTTCTACTGGATAAGGAGAGAGAGAGAGAGAGAAAACAGGGTGGATGGGGAAATCTTTCTTCCACCTACTCGCAAGTGACTCCCCCTTCTCCTATTACTTGGTGCGTTAAATAATGGTGAGTTTATTCAAAGTTTAACTGCCTGATCGTGCCTGCCTGTGTAGTAATGGTAGTTGTAATAGTAGTAGTATTCAGTTTTACGTCGTTTCACTCAAAGCGATTTTAGAATTGTGCCTGTGTGCGTGCGGAGGCGTGCATTACTGTTTAGTTTGGTTTATATATATCTGTGTGTGTGTGTGTGTGTGTGTGTGTGTATCTATCTGTGTGTGTGTGTGTGTGTGTGTGTGTGTGTGTGTGTGTGTGTGTGTGTGTGTGTGTGTGGTGAAGGCAGCAGTGTGTTCGGCTTCACCAGCACTGGAGCTGTGTGGAGAAAAGAAATACAAGTTTTGACCGAAAAAAAAAAAGACAGGCCACGTGAATTTCACCAGATCCTTTTGTTGGAAGTAGATAAACAGAGAATGAATAAAACCATCTTCTTCAATGACATCATGTGTAACAGGACGAGTGACTGACTGACTAATTCATCAACTAGTATTTTTATGTATATCAATGATATAAGCGCCCCGTTTAGTGAAATGAATCGAAATAAAATGGTTTTTCACAAATTCCCCCCCTCCCCCACCTCCCCCCTGCAGAGAAATTGGACGATGAATATATTGGGAGTGGTTTGTATTGTATACGGGGGCAGTGAAATACGGGGAAGGCGAAATATGAAAAAATGAATATCACATTGTTTCCAGCTGCAGCCCAGTCCCTTCAGCCCTCACCAGCCCAGCTCATAAGATTTGTATTCCTCTTTTTGTCACAACACATTTCTCTGTATGAAATTCGGGCTGCTCTCCCCAGGGAGAGCGCGTCGCTACACTGACAGCGTCACCCATTTATTTAATCATTTATTTAGCTATCCTTTGTGTGTTTGTTTTTTTGTTGTTGTTTTTTGTTTGTTTGTTTTTTCAATCTACAATTTTATTTGTTTTTCTATTCACGTGGAGCTTTCTGCAGAATTTTGCCAGGGACAACCCTTTTGTTGCCGTGGTTCTTTTACGTGCGCTAAATGCATGCTGCACACGGGAAATCGGTTTATCGTCTCATCCGAATGACTAGCGTCCAGGCCACCAGTCAAGGTCTAGTGGAGGGGGGAGGAAATACTGGCGACTGCCGGTATGATTGGAACCAGCGCGCTCAGATTCTTTCGCTTCCTAGGCGGACGCGTGACCTCTAGGCCGACACTCCACAAACCAATGACAAATCGTGTGAAACGAAGTGAGCCGCATAAAACAAACACAATAAACGTTTGGTCAGCGAAGAATGTTGGACGTGGATGCAAAGCTAGTATAAAAAAAAAAAGAAGAAAACCTAACCTCACAGCAAATACCAAATCAAATAATTACCCTTACCATAGAAGCAGGTCATTGGAACGCACCGTACCAAGATTTCACACCGAACTCTATCGGAAATCATTCATACCATCTACTACTTATCTCTGGAATTCTCTACCTGATTATGTTAAAACCAACAATTCCTTAAGCCAGCTTAAACATTACCTATGTGCTAACGATGCTGTAGTGCCTAGCTATTATTACTATGGTAAACGGAAGGAACAAATCATTCACTGTCGACTTCGTCTAGGGATTAGTGACTTAAGAGAAGATATGTTCAACAGACATTTAATAAACGACCCACTTTGTGCTTGTGGCACTGCAAGCGAAACTGCTGAACATTATTTATTATTTTGTCAAGACTTTCATATGGCTCGGGCAAACACAATCTTAAATTTATCTCCAAACTACATTCACGTTAAAATTCTGTTGCATGGAGACCCTGTTCTCCAAAATCATACAAACATATTCATATTTCAAACTGTCCACCAGTTTATCTCCGATTCAAATAGATTTTAGCTTAGAAAGTATTGTGAAGAAAGAGTACAACATGATTCTATTCGTAAAATATATGTTGAATTTTTTGACTGACCAAATATTCAAGGTGAATGGATTGGCCAATGATCTGTTAGAATTTCTCCTCTCCCCTCTGTTCCCCCTCCTCCACCACCTTACCCTCCATTCTTCTAAATTTTCTTCTTCTTCTTCGTGTTTTTCTTCTATTAGGCCAATTACTTTGGTGATAACAAATTTAATCTCATGTTAATATTGATATTAGCATTATTTTACTATATTATGTACTGTTTGTTTATTTGTTTTATTTCATCATTACATTACTTACTGTTTATGCATGTTATTTCATACAAGTCATAATATGGTTCATCTGCCGTCATGATAAAATTGAAGTGCAACGTTGTGAGCACAGTATAAGCTTTAAGCTTGTTGATGCTCTTTTGTCATTCAATGCATTGTAATCATGTGTATTGTTGAATAATTAAAGTTTATTTAAACCAAATAATAACCCAAACAAACGGTATGGACTCAGACCACATCGTAAACCAAGAACTTGGGAGTATCTTGATGGGATAAATCAAAGCCTACACCGGCACGCCCTGATCCAGATCCTTGAGCCCCCCCCCCCCTTCCCCCCCCCCCCCCCCCCCCCCCCCGTCCCCACCGTGCCCCCCCCCCCTCACCTCCCTTTCCCTCCCCCTCCAAGTTACAGCCAGGGCCAAGTTTCGTCAAGTTTTAATAGTCAAGGCAGTCACAGTGAAGGGAAAGCGAGGTG
>NC_134901.1:27694856-27699856 GCF_041734735.1 Babylonia areolata
CATCTACCCTCGAGCCCCGCGCGAGAAGTATCAATAACGGCCATAAACCAGCCACCCGGGATAAACTTCAAGCCCGGTGCCCTCGGCGTTTTGGGGGATCTGGCAGATAATGAATTCATTCGCCTTCATTGTTATTGAAATGAGAGTTCACATAAAACATCGACCGTGTAATAGCTTTTGTAAGGTTGGTGGTGGTTGGTGAAGGAGGGGGTTGGGGGGGGGTGGAGGCGGAGGAGGGGATGGGGGGTGTGGGGGGGTGTAAGGGGTAGGTGGGGAGTGGGTGGGGAGGGTGGAGGGCTCTTGTGGATTTCTTATTGTCCACCCTAAATGTCATTGCCTGCTATCACCCTACCCCCCCACCTCCACCACCCCCACACCCCCCAACCCTTCCTTCTTTCCCCCTCCGCCCTCTTTTTTTTTTCTTTTTTTTTTTCTCCCACACCGCTCGACACCGGTATCGCCATCATCCAACGTTTAGATTTTTATTTTTTCTAATTCAAATTACTAGCTATCCGGAGTGGTTTTGTGTTCCGAAGTTGGCTGTAATTGTTGATTATAATTTCAAATTTATGGACGTTGCGTTGACGGGGTAAAAAAAAAGAACAACAGCAAAAACAAAACAAAGAAATTCGGTGTCGCCAGTTTATGTTTTTAGCTCGACCGTTGAACGTATCAAGTTGGTACAGCTAACAAAAGTTGTGTGTTAGAGAAGGGGGTGGGAGTGGGAGTGGGAGGGTGGTAGGGGTGGAGGGGGGGGGAGAGAAGAGGAGATGGAGTAATGTGGGGTGGAAAGGTGTGGGGGGGGGGGAAGGGGAGATGGATGAATCAGATATTAGAGAGAGACAGAGATAAACAGAGACAGACAGACAGACAGAAAGAGAGAGAGAGAGAGAGAGAACGAAATTTCAAGAGTTAAATAATAAGCAAATTATCCTTGTTCACATCTGACCCTCTGGGCAAAGAAATTTGAAAAATGAAAACGAAAGAAGACAGAAAGAAGTAGAACCAACAACAGCAACATTATCAAAATGACATACGCACGCACCAGCAGAAGTATAAGTGTGCGATAATTCTCTAGATAGATAAGAAGAGAGACGAGGTGCGGTGGTGAGAAGAACCACGATGACGGAAAGGAAAGAGTGAAGAAAGTGTGGGAGGCTGACAGACAGACAGACAGACAGACAGACAGACATGATGAGAGACCGACAGAAGAGACATGGAGAGAGACCGACAGAAGAGACAGACATGGTGAGAGACCGACAGAAGAGACAGACATGGAGAGAGAGAGACTGTCAGAAGAGACAGACATGGAGAGAGACCGACAGACAGACAGACATGGTGAGAGAGACCGACAGAAGAGACAGACATGGAGAGAGACCGACAGAAGAGACAGACATGGAGAGAGACCGACAGAAGAGACAGACATGGAGAGAGACCGACAGAAGAGACAGACATGGAGAGAGACCGACAGAAGAGACAGACATGGAGAGAGACCGACAGAAGAGACATGGAGAGAGACCGGCTGAAGAGACAGACATGGAGAGAGACGGACAGAAGAGACAGACATGGAGAGAGACCAACTGAAGAGACAGACATGGAGAGAGACCGACAGAAGAGACAGACATGGAGAAAGACTGACAGAAGAGACATGAAGAGAGACCGACAGAAGAGACAGACATGGAGAGAGACCGACAGAAGAGACATGGAGAGAGACCAACTGAAGAGACAGACATGGAGAGAGACCGACAGAAGAGACAGACATGGAGAGAGACCAACTGAAGAGACAGACATGGAGAGAGACCGACAGAAGAGACAGACATGGAGAGAGACCAACTGAAGAGACAGACATGGAGAGAGACGGACAGAAGAGACAGACATGGAGAGAGACCAACTGAAGAGACAGACATGGAGAGAGACCGACAGAAGAGACAGACATGGAGAAAGACTGACAGAAGAGACATGAAGAGAGACCGACAGAAGAGACAGACATGGAGAGAGACCGACAGAAGAGACATGGAGAGAGACCAACTGAAGAGACAGACATGGAGAGAGACCGACAGAAGAGACAGACATGCAGAGAGACCGACAGAAGAGACAGACATGGAGAGAGACGGACAGAAGAGACATGAAGAGAGACTGACAGAAGAGACAGACATGGAGAGAGACCGACTGACAGAAGAGACAGACATGGAGAGAGACCGACAGAAGAGACAGACATGGAGAGAGACCGACAGAAGAGACAGACATGGAGAGAGACGGACAGACAGACATGAAGAGAGACTGACAGAAGAGACAGACATGGAGAGAGACCGACTGACAGAAGAGACAGACATGGAGAGAGACCGACTGAAGAGACAGACATGGAGAGAGACCGACAGAAGAGACATGGAGAGAGACCGACAGAAGAGACATGGAGAGAGACCGACAGAAGAGACAGACATGGAGAGAGACCGACAGAAGAGACAGACATGGAGAGAGACCGACAGAAGAGACAGACATGGAGAGAGAGACTGACAGAAGAGACCGACATGGTGAGAGACCGATTGAAGAGACATGGAGAGAGACAGACAGACAGACAGACATGGAGAGAGACCGACAGAAGAGACAGACAGACATGGAGAGAGACCGACAGAAGAGACAGACATGGAGAGAGACCGACAGAAGAGACAGACATGGAGAGAGAGACTGACAGAAGAGACAGACATGGTGAGAGACCGACTGAAGAGACATGGAGAGAGACAGACAGACAGACAGACATGGAGAGAGACCGACAGAAGAGACAGACATGGAGAGAGACCGACAGAAGAGACAGACATGGAGAGAGACCGACTGAAGAGACAGACATGGTGAGAGACAGACAGAAGAGACATGGAGAGAGACCGACAGAAGAGACAGACATGGTGAGAGACCGACAGAAGAGACATGGAGAGAGACCGACAGAAGAGACAGACATGGAGAGAGACCGACAGAAGAGACAGACATGGAGAGAGACAGACAGACAGACAGACATGGAGAGAGACCGACAGAAGAGACAGACATGGAGAGAGACCGACAGAAGAGACAGACATGGTGAGAGACAGACAGAAGAGACAGACATGGTGAGAGACAGACAGAAGAGACAGACATGGAGAGAGACCGACTGAAGAGACAGACATGGAGAGAGACTGACAGAAGAGACATGGAGAGAGACCGACAGAAGAGACAGACATGGAGAGAGACCGACAGAAGAGACAGACATGGAGAGAGACCGACAGAAGAGACATGGAGAGAGACCGACAGAAGAGACAGACATGGAGAGAGACCGACAGAAGAGACAGACAGACATGGAGAGAGACCGACAGAAGAGACAGACATGGAGAGAGAGAGACTGTGACAAGAGACAGACATGGAGAGAGACTGACAGAAGAGACAGACATGGTGAGAGACTGACAGAAGAGACAGACATGGAGAGAGACCGACAGAAGGGACAGACATGGAGAGAGAGAGACTGTGACAAGAGACAGACATGGAGAGAGACCGACTGACAGAAGAGACAGACATGGAGAGAGACTCACTGACAGAAGAGACAGACATGGAGAGAGACCGACAGAAGGGACAGACATGGAGAGAGACCGACAGAAGAGACAGACATGGAGAGAGACCGACAGAAGGGACAGACATGGAGAGAGACCGACAGAAGAGACAGACATGGAGAGAGACCGACAGAAGGGACAGACATGAAGAGAGACCGACCGACAGAAGAGACAGACATGGAGAGAGACTGACAGAAGAGACAGACATGGAGAGAGACCGACAGAAGAGACAGATATGGAGAGAGACCGACCGACAGAAGAGACAGACATGAAGAGAGACCGACAGAAGAGACAGACATGGAGAGAGACCGACAGAAGAGACAGACATGGAGAGAGAGACTGACAGAAGAGACAGACATGGAGAGAGACCGACAGAAGAGACAGACATGGAGAGAGACCGACAGAAGAGA
Source organism: Babylonia areolata (assembly GCF_041734735.1). Taxonomy (NCBI): domain Eukaryota; kingdom Metazoa; phylum Mollusca; class Gastropoda; order Neogastropoda; family Buccinidae; genus Babylonia; species Babylonia areolata. Next base: position 27,698,839 of record NC_134901.1, read on the forward strand.
CAGACATGGAGAGAGAGACTGACAGAAGAGACAGACATGGAGAGAGAGACCGACAGAAGAGACAGACATGGAGAGAGACCGACAGAAGAGACAGACATGGAGAGAGAGACCGACAGAAGAGACAGACATGGAGAGAGACTGACAGAAGAGACAGACATGGAGAGAGACAGACAGACAGACAGACATGGAGAGAGACCGACAGAAGAGACATGGAGAGAGACCGACAGAAGAGACAGACATGGAGAGAGACCGACAGAAGAGACAGACATGGAGAGAGACCGACAGAAGAGACAGACATGGAGAGAGACCGACAGAAGAGACAGACATGGAGAGAGAGACCGACAGAAGAGACAGACATGGAGAGAGAGAGACCGACAGAAGAGACAGACATGGAGAGAGACCGACAGAAGAGACAGACATGGAGAGAGACCGACAGAAGAGACAGACATGGAGAGAGACCGACCGACAGAAAGACAGACATGGAGAGAGACCGACAGAAGAGACAGACATGGAGAGAGACCGACAGAAGAGACATGGAGAGAGACCGACAGAAGAGACAGACATGGAGAGAGAGACCGACAGAAGAGACAGACATGGAGAGAGACTGACAGAAGAGACAGACATGGAGAGAGACCGACAGAAGAGACAGACATGGAGAGAGACTGACAGGTGAGGAGAGAGAGGCACGAACATACCAATAATCAATGCATATGTGTTGGTAACAATGAATATGCATATAGCACAGTTTTCAGTACATGTGCACGATATTTGTTTGTTGGGTTTTTTTAAGACACGGATACTTTTGGCAGTGCTTACACTGAGACAGGATAATAGTTCATTTCACAAGCAATTTATGGCTCGTCTATGCAGAGTTTACGCTGGCTCCATAGTGTTCTCACTTGCTAAACCCGACTGCCGAAGCGTGATTGATGCGCTATTCAATTATTAGCATTGAAAAATAGCTTTCACCAATGAGGATTCAAAAACTGTTTAACCCTTTCACCGCCAGTCAATTTAG
>NC_134901.1:27704856-27709856 GCF_041734735.1 Babylonia areolata
ACTAGCACTTTCTCTGACTAGCACTCTCTCTCTCTCTGACTAGCACTCTCTCTCTCTCTGACTATCACACACACACACTCTCTCTCTCTCTGACTTCCACTCTCTCTCTCTCTCTCTGACTATCACACACACACACTCTCTCTCTCTCTCTCTGACTTCCACTCTCTCTCTGTGTCTCTCTCCCACCCTGTCCGAAGTAGTGTCCCTTCCTGCCCCCCCCCCCTCCCTGTCCCCCTCCTCCCCCCGCCCCCCACGTCCCCGGGGGACTCCAATCTGCTATGTTTAAACTGGTGAAACTTTCCCACGTTCGCCCTGCCAAGGAGGCGCACTCTCTCTCTCTCTCTCTCGGCCTCTCTGTCTGTCTGTCTGTCTGTCATCCTGTATTTCTCTGTCTCGCTGTCTCTGTCTGCCTGTCTGTCTGTCTGTCTGTCTCTGGTTTGTGAAAGTTCAATGGTTATTACTTTATGAAGGCCTGAGCCACGTTGACTATCTGTCATTTTGTTGAATGGTTTGTTTTAATCATTCTCCATCCAACTCTCGCTCTCTTTCTATCTCTGTATCTGCCTCTCTGTCTTCTGTGTGTGTGTGTGTGTGTGTGTGTGTGTGTGTGTGTGTGTGTGTGTGTGTGTGTGTGTGTGTGTGTGTCTGTCTGTCTGTCTCTCAAAATAAATGTTTTGTTCATATCCCTTCATATGGAGCTTTGGCCTTAATAAATTCCAATTTGTTTTAATCATTCCTCATCCATCTCTCATTCTCTCTCTGTTTCTATGTCTGTCTCCGTCTCTCTCTCTTCTCTCTCTCTCTCTCTGTCTCTTCTCTCTCCCTCTCCCCCTCTCTCTCTCCTTCCCCGCTTTCTCTCTCTCCTCTCTCCCTACCCCCCTCTCTCTCTATCTCTCCCTCCCCCCTCTCTCTCCCCCCCTCTCTCTCTCAACGTAGTTATAACGTGTAGGGAGGCATGTTGATTGCTACCTTCCCTCTTTCTTAATAAAGACTCTTTCTTTTTTTATTTGTTTCAAAAGTTGCTCACACTGTATTCATTTCTTTATTCGATGTTTCGTTATGCAACAGAAATATACTGACGCATTCACTAATGTCGTAAAGACCTCATGGCCAGTGACATTAAAGTGTCAACGTGACAACTGTCTCCCTCTGTCTGTGTCTCCGTTTCTGTCTGTCTGTCTGTGTCTGTCTGTCTGTCTGTCTGTCTGTCACACACACACACACACACACACACACACACACACACACACACACACACACACACACACACACACACAGAGTGACCTTTCAAACAAAATTTCTAGCTCGATCTCGTATATGTCTGTCTCTCTGCCAGGATGTCTGTCCGTCTGAGTCTCTTTCTGTCTCTCTCTGTCTCTGCCTCCCCCCCCCTTTCTCTGTCTCTCTCTCTCTCCCTCTGTCTCTCTCTCTTTCTCTCTCGTTCTCTCTCTCACTCTCTCTCTCTCCCTCTCTCTCTCTCTCTCCTCACTCCTCTCTCCCCTCTCTCTCTCTCTCTCTCCTCCCCTCTCTCTCTCTCTCTCCCTCCCTCCCTTCCCCCCTCTCTCTCTGTCTCTCTCTCTCTGAGTTATATCTCTTTCTCACTCTCTCCTCTCTCTCACCCCCTTTCTCTGCACCCCACCTCCCCCACGATGTGAATCCTGCTCATGGTGTGTTTCCCATGACTTCTTCCTTCAGACAACAGGACTTCAGGCCAAAGGACACGGAGAGTTTATCATCGAGGATGCACACCTCAACATTCCCCCGGTGCGGCAGGGGAGGGGGGGAGGGGGGGAGGGGAAGGGGAAGCGGAGGGGGTGGGGGGTGGAGGTGGGTGGGGTGGTGAATATATTTGACAATGGGCGGGATAAATGAAGTCTACTGGGCTCGGGGATTGGAGCTTCCAGGTGGAGATGGAGAGGGGTGTGTGTGTGTGTGTGTGGGGGGGGGGGGGTTGTGGTGGCATGGAGAGTGAGGGGGGAGGATGGAGCTTCCAGGTGGAGATGGAGAGGGGGTGGGGGGGGGGGTGACATGGAGAGTGAGGGAGAGGATGTTGGGGGAAAGGTTGTGTGTGTATGGGGGGGCGGTGTAGTGGGCGGGTGGGCTAAAGTCACAGGATCTGAAACGAAAGGTAACTCTCTCTCTCTCTCTCTCCCCCAAGGGCTATCCCTTGTTTTCTGTGACAAGAATTTCATTGTTCATTTGCTGCGATACTTTTTATCTTTTTTTCTTCTTTTTTTTTCTTTCTTCTAAACGATATTAATTTGTTACTCTTATCCCGTGCACAGTAGGCAACTTAAACTATTTCAAATATTAGTTTCTTGACTTTTACTTATCTTGTTGTGCTATGGAATTTCAGCACGTGTATATATATTTTTATACTTTGTACACTACAATTAGTATAGAACTATTTCGATTTATCACCTACAGGTATACATGTAAAACTGGATTCTCTTTAAATTGACAAAAGTTCTATATCAGTTTGGTTATTTCTTTGTTTAAAACTAAATGTAGATTACTAATTAAAGTAGAATATATTTATTCCCCCAAAACATTTAGGTCACTTAAAACTATCATGATGGTCAAGCCAGGGCTCAAATCATCGATGACGTCGCAAATGACGACGATGATGATGATGACAGTTATGAATATGACGATGATGGTGGTGGTGGTAGTGGTGGTGGTGGTGATGTTGATGATTTAGAGTATGAAACGATGGTAAAAAATGGTAATTAATGAAAATGACGGAGATAGTGACAAATCTCAGCAATGAAGTCACGAGAAACAAGTATTTTTGAAAGAGTGAGCGACGACAGGAAAAAAAAATGGTGAAAAGACCACAACTAGCACGTACCAACCCCAAACTCCAACCACCAACCCTCCCACCTACCGCCACCCACCCCCACCCCTCTCCGCTAAGTGCCCCCATACCTTCCGCCCTCGCAGCCCCCCCCCCACTCTCTCCCCCCCAAAAAAAGGGGGGGGGAGGAGGAAAAGAGAGAAGAAAAAGAAAAAAGTCCCACACACTGAGGTGTCTGCGTGCTAAAGTATAAATTGAGTTGACTGCTAACCATGTTGCGTGTTGTTCTCTTTCCGACAGTGGGGGACCATTTTCGTGGGAATCTTGTTGCTTACCTCACCCCTCATCTCTACAAGCAGCCCCCCCCCCTCCCGACCTCTTTTGCCCCCTCCCCATCCCCATCCTTCTCTCATGCCCCGTTCTCTTCCCTTCACTCCCCCCCCCCCCCCTTTTTTTTTCTTTTTTTTCCTTAATTTCTCCTCCATTTGCCAGCGGAACATGATGTGACATGACGGGTGAGTGGAAAACGTGACGAAGTCTACACTGACCTTTTCTGAACCCCCCCCACCCACACCTCGACACCCCCACACCCCAACCCATATTCCCTCCTCCAATCCTGGTTGGCGAATCGGGAAGGAGTAAATGATTCAGGTCGACTGCAGTGTCGCTGTGTGTACGTTCTGTGTTTCTAAATCTCTCTCCCTCTGTGTGTGTGTGTGTGTTTCTCTTTCTCCTCCCTCTCCTTTCTGTGTTTCTCTGTGTTTGCATGCCTGCCCCCCCCCCCCCCTCGTCCCCTTTCTGTCTGTCTGTCTGTCTGTCTGTCTGTCTCTCTCTCTCTCTCTCTCTCTCTCTCTCTCTCTCTCTCACACACACACACACACACACACACACACACACACATCCATGACGTAGGCATAATAGTTATGGCCATGTGCATGAAAACATCTAAGTTCTGAGTTTCTGTGAAAAGATCAGCTCACGGTTCTGAGGTATGGCGTTTCACAGCTGATTACTCTGTCATCGAAAGGGTACAATTATCTGCAGTTAAGTAGAACTGAAATGTGACTGTACAGATGACTGAACACGGGTTTACCATTCCGTTCGTAAAGACGAGGTTAAAAGAAGGAGATTTCGTTGTTATGGTTTTTTTTACATGGCTTGTTTTGCTGTGAGAATATATCAATTTCCCTGTGACTTAAAAAAAATATATATAAAGAGAGAGATAGAAGACCGACCCGTTGAAAAAAGGTGTCTTTTTCAAAGGTCTTTTCCCCCCGAACAACATGTGAATGATGGATGACGTCAGGGGGATGGGGAGGGTGTGGGGTGTGTGTGTGTGTGGGGGGGGGGGGGGGGGGGGTCAGATGAACAAGCGATGACACAGACCCTTACAAGAGGAGGGAGGGGTGGGAGGGGGGTGAACAAGACAGAGTGGGCAGGGGACTGGGGACATCCGTCACGGCTTGTACCCTGTCTGCTCTCCCAGGTCCTCTTCACTGTACAGGTCAGCACGCCCTCTGCTCTCCACTTCTTTCTTCCTCCCCCCTTGCCTTGCCAGTGATGCCCTCCTCCCTCATCCCTCCCATCATCCCATAGCTGAATTGGATGCACTGGTGACTCAAACACAGGAGTGCATTGCTGGCCTAAAGGACTGGATGACCCTCAACAAGCTGCAACTAAATGATGATAAGACTGAATTGATGATAACCTGTCCAAAGAAGTTTCGTCAACATCCTTCCTTTCCTGACTCTGTTCTGATCAATAGCACACCTGTTTCACGTTCTCTTTCTGTTCGCAGTCTTGGTGTAATCCTAGACCAGTCTCTTTCCTTCCAACAGCACATTTCGAATATCTGTTAAGTTGCCTATGTGGAACTGCGTAGAATCAGCTCTATCCGCCACTATCTCTCAACCGATGCGTGTGTGTGTGTGTGTGTGTGTGTGTGTGTGTGTGTGTGTGTGTGTGTGTGTGTGTGTGTGTGTGTGTGTGTAGTCACATTTTTTTTGTGTGTATGTAACATTGATGTAATGTTTTATGTTAACAAAAGTGCTTTTGTAAAGCACCTAGAGCAGATTTCTGGATAGTGTGCTATATAAGTATCCATTATTATTATTATTATTATTGTTATTATTATTATTATTATTATTATTATTATTATTATTATTATTATTATTATCCCATTCCCCACCTCTGCTACACCCAC
>NC_134901.1:27714856-27722356 GCF_041734735.1 Babylonia areolata
GGGGGAGGGATAGTACAGAACAAGATACGAACATAAATCGAAAATCATATACAGTAGAAATTAGGATACATACAAGTGCACAAGTGCATATCAATATAAGAACTTGTGCATATTCACGCATGCACGCACTGCCAACACACACACACACACACACACACACACACACACACACACACACGCACGCACGCACGCACACACATGCACGCACACATACATAGACACACATGCACGCACAAACACACACACACACACACATGCACACACACACACACACACACACACACACACACACACACACACACACACACACACACACACACACACAGAGTGTGAACAGAAGCTGCATGTTACATGTGGATGGGACTGATGACTAGACCTTCAGGTAGATGGAGTTGTTGAACATTAGAGTCGCAACCCACGAACGAAGAAGAAGAAGAAGAAGAAGAAGGTCTCCTGGAATAGAATTAACCTCCTTTCAGCCATGTCACCTGAAGTGGACGTCGATGTTCAGTCTGAATGTGACGGCAGTTTTCAGGGAAGTTGCTGTCAGGGGAGACGGGAATGAAAATGACTGGTGAAACAGAAGGAGGTGAAGGACCAGTTTGCAAACAAGAGTTAGAAAAATAACATAGGGATTTTCCGTTCCTCCCCCCCCCCCCCCCCCCACCCCCCCCCCACCTCCCCCCACCCCACCCTACCCAACACCCCGACCGTTCAAAGATGAAAGATATGGGGACGTTCCAAGTATGGACTTGTCGTCCCTTTCCTGTAGAGAATAATCGATCTTTTTTTTTTCCCCCATTTACTAAAGCGACGAGGAAAGACCTTGTCTGTATTTTTCTCTTCATGATCCTCTTTTCGTCCCGTCTAAATGGCTGCTAACGGGTGTCAGCTTTTGTCTCCCCCCTCCCCTCCTCCCTCCCCCCCCTCAACTTTCCCACCCCATTTCCTCTACCGTCCGTCCTACCCTGCCAGTTCCCTCTGTCAGATCAACCTGCAGAACTTTCCCCTTGAAACTAGGAGGAAAGGGGATATGATCATATCCCCGGAGGTGGTGGGAAGAAGTGAGCAGAAGACAGAGAGAGAGGGGGGGGGGGTGAGGGAGAAAAAGAGAGAAGATGGAGAGAAAGAGACAAGAGAGAGACAGACGAGATGGAGAGAGAGCGAGAGAGAGAGAGAGAATGAGGAAGAAAGAAACGTGAGAGAGAGACGGAAGAGAAGAGAGAGAGGGAAAGAGAGAGAGAGAGAGACGCGAGACACAGAGACTAGAGAGACGACAGAGGTGAGAGAGAGAGAGAGAGAAACAGACGAGAGAGTGAGAGAAAGAGACTAGAGAGAGAGAGACAGAGAGAGAGAGAGAGAAGCAGAGGACTGTAAATGTTACGCCCTTCCCTTCCACACATCCCCCCAACCCCCCCCCCCCCCCCAACCCCCCACCCCCTCCCTCCGTTGCTGCATCCATCCATCCATCCATTCATCCATCCTCTTTAAGCTCCTCGCCATCTTTGACCCCAGAGAATGAAGATGACAAATAGTGGACAACAGATTAGCGTGTGTGTGTGTGTGTGTGTGTGTGTGTGCGTGCGTGCGTGCGTGCGTGCGTGCGTGTGTGTGTGTGTGTGTATGTGTGTGTGTGCGTGCGTGTGTGTGTGTGTGTGTTGCAGGTGCCTTGCTGAGAGCATCGAGAAAAGAAACAAACTCGACTGGCTTCTCTTTTAAGATCAGATAAAATCAAACACTTCAAATGGCTCCCAGAACCAAGTGGTCCAGGATGGTAAACATCCTTGGGAAATGGACGTACAGGGGGGGCGTGGGGGTGATGGGGGCTGCTTTAACAGGAAGAAGTGAATGGGGGAGGGGAGGGCGTCTGGGAGGGGGGGGGGGAGAGAAGAGGAGGATTGGGGGATAGGGGGTATTGGAGGGATCGGGGGCAGAGAGGGGCCGAGGGAGGGCGAGGGGGGGGGGGGGGTTAAGCAGCTAGAGACTGGCCTGTGACAGGTTTAGCTTTGCCACTTGTGATGGCGAAGCTTCTGAAAGTTGTCTCCAAACACAAGGAGACCACACATCTCCCCCACCCCCACCCCCACCCCACATCCACCCTCCCTCCCTCCCCTCCCCTCCCCTCCCCTCCCCTCCCCTCCCGCCCTTTCCATCTCACTCCCTCTCTCTCTCTCTCTCCACCAATCTCAGTTCTGCCCCCCCCCCCCACCCCCCCACCCCCCCCCCCACACACACACCTCCTCATCCTCCCCGTTCACCTCCCACCCTCCCTCCTTCCCTCCCTCCCACCCTCCCTCCCTGTTGTCCATGTTTGCGGAGGGTTGCGAATTCACAGGCCAACTCTAACTGCCGTCTCTCTTTGCCCACATTAAAATGATCCGCATCGCACAGGGCATAGTTTGCATGCACGGGGAATTCCCCAAGTCCCAGGTGAAATATGCTATGAATGAGGAGGAGGAGGAGGAGGAGGAGATGGACAGAGGGCGGGAGGGTGGGGGGCGGGGGGGGGGGGGGGGGGGAAGGAGGGAGGAGTAAAAAAAAGGAAGATGCGATTAGAGGGGATATCAATGTGTAATGCTCGTGCATTCACGCGACGGTCCTCGCGCGCATGCGCTAATGCATTTGGCTTTGGTTGGTTTGGTTGGGTTTGTTTGTTTGTTTGGTTTCCCCCCCCCCCCCCCCCCCCCTCCCCCCAAGCTCTCTGGATTAATTGATGCACAGAGTGAATTGTGTCTGTATAGTCAACGTAATCACTTTTTTAAAGTGCAAACAAATGACAAAACTGACAAAAAGAATTATACACATGTGTGTGCAGGTGAGGGTTTCGTTAATGTCGCAATGTTTTAATATTCTTAATATGTATTATAAATGGACATACGCACCCCCACCCCCCCACCCCCACCCCCCTTTAAAAAAGTGCTTTTCTTCTCTGTGTGTTTGTGTGTGTGTGTGTGTGTGAGAGAGAGAGAGAGAGAGAGAGAGAGAGAGAGAGAGTGAACCAACAATTAAGGACATATAAACCAGCAGTCAGAGACATGTAAACCAGCAGTCAGCGACATGTAAACCAGCAGTGTGGGTCATGTAAACCAGGAGTCATGGAACATGTAAACCAACAGTCAGGGACCATGTAAACCAGCTGTTTGCGACATGTAAACCAACAGTCAGAGACATGTAAACCAACTGTCAGGGGACGTGTAAACCAACAGTCAGAGACATGTAAACCAACAGTCAGGGAACATGTAAACCAGCAGTCAGAGACATGTAAACCATGTAAACCAGCAGTCAGGGAACATGTAAACCAGCAGTCAGAGACATGTAAACCAACAGTCAGAGACATATAAACCAACAATCAGGGGACATGTAAACCAGCAGTCAGAGACATGTAAACCAACAATCAGGGGACATGTAAACCAGCAGTCAGAGACATGTAAACCAACAGTCAGAGACATATAAACCAACAATCAGGGGACATGTAAACCAGCAGTCAGAGACATGTAAACCAAGTCAGAGACATATAAACCAACAATCAGGGGACATGTAAACCAGCAGTCAGAGGCATGTAAACCATGTAAACCAGCAGTCAGAGACATGTAAACCAGCAGTCAGGGAACACGTAAACCATGTAAACCAACAGTCAGGCAACATGTAAACCAACAGTCAGCGACATGCAGACCAACAGTCAGGAGGACATGTAAACCAGCGGTCAGGGAACATGTAAACCAGCATAAAAAAAAACCAAAAAAACCCATTCAAACCAGCAATCAAAGATATGGAAACCATGCAGTGATTACAGCCACATCAGCTGTATGAAAAGAATGCGACATGTCCATAAACCCATTGCGCTGCTCAGGCCTTGAGAGCCTGCTCTGGGTGTGTGTCAAACATTAACATGATATAGTTTTTACGAAGAAACAAAGAAGTAAGTACTGAGCTCTCAAAAAGTACAACCATCATCATCATTATCATCATCATCGTCATCGTCATCGTCATCAACACCATCAGCATCATCATCAGCAGCAGCATCATCATCATCATCATCATCGTCATCGTCATCGTCATCAACACCATCAGCATCGTCAGCAGCAGCATCACCATCATCATCATCATCATCATCATCACCATCATCATCATCATCATCATCATCACCATCATCATCTTCATCACCATCACCATCATCATCAACATCATCATCCATTATCACTACCACCAGCAACAGATACAATTATATAAGTGATTATGTCAAAGATGAAAATCGATGACTCGCAGTTATAAACACGTTGAAAATTCAGATTGTTTGGAGGGGGTGTGGGTGTGTGTGTGTGGGGGGGGGGGGTGTGGGGGGGGGGTTCCCCTGGCAACAAACAATTTTCGAATGGGTCCAGTCTAACAACCAACCCCAAAACAAAAGCAAAAACAATAACAAAATAAAAGCACGATAAATAATCCATCCAAAATTCACAGCGCATTGCATGTTCTACGGTTATGACACCGCCACCTGCCTGGACCTTAATGCTGGTTTGTGTGCGATCGGCACGCACGTGTGAGTGTGTGTGTGTGTGTGTGTGTGTGTGTGTGTGTGTGTGTGTGTGTGTGTGCGTGAGCGTGTGAGTGTGTGTGTGTGTGTGTGTGTGTGTGTGTGTGTGTGTGTGTGTGTGATATGCTTAAGTGTGTGTGTGTGTGAGAAAGAGAAAGAAATGCTTGTGTGTGTGTGTGTGTGTGTGTGTGTGTGTGTGTGTGTGTGTGTGCGCGCGCGTGCGTGTGTATGCGTGCGTTCGTGCGTATGTGTGTGTGTGTGTGTGTGTGCGCGCGCGCGTGCGTGCGCGCGCATGTGTGTGTATTAGTTTTAGCGCCATTGTCCTCCGCCCCTCCTGGGACACAAAAAGCAATTTCATGTTTCGGACGGTCTGTCAGAAACTGTCGCCATGTAATGATCATTTGAACACCAACCCCTGCCACCGGACGCTTTATCATGCGTTTCCCCCCTCTGTCTCCATTTCATCGCGTCGCATAGAATCCGCAGGTATTAATACAATTTTCTCCCTCTATCCCACCAACCCCATCCACACCCCACACCCCTCCCCCTTTTTTTCCTGTTTTTCATTTCAACTTTACCTTTCTCTTCCACCACCTGATCTCTTCCTCCCCAGCCCCTACCCCCACCCCTACCCCTACCCCCAACCCCCATCCCCCAAAGAAAACAGTATGTCATTCAATATTGATTCCCATTACACTTAGGCATGAATATGGCGGCCGCGACCGATCTGACAAAACAGGATGCGGAAACAATGCAGGAGGATTCAAACAGGGTTAGGATGTTGGGCGTGCAGTTTTTTTTGTTGTTGTTGTTTTTTTTCCCTCGGTGGGTTTTTTTTTTTTTTTGGTTTTTTTTTCCTGGCCCCGGACTCGTTATGGGAAACGTTTCTTTGCTAGGGCCGCATGCACGCTCGGGTCCGGTGGCCAAAGCTAATGTTATGAAACCAATCATCAAAGTCAGGTTAGCTGGAGGGAGGGCAGGTTGTCCTCGTCGTCGCCGCCCTACCCCCCCCCCCCCCCCCCAACCCCCCACACCCCCTCGTGTGCTCCCCTGAGGAGCGGCCCGAAGTGATTTGTTCTGTTCCAAAAGGCATGCCTTCCTCCCCCTCATTCCCCTTTTCTGACCGGGGCTAATACTCCTCAAACAACACGACCATCGCCCTGAGTCAAATACTTGTCACCCAGAGCTAACATGTGCGCTCTCTGTCTGTCTGTTTGTCTGTCTGTCTGTCCGTGTGTATGTGTGGTTTGTCTGCCTCTGTTTCTTTGCCCTCCCCTCCCCCTCCCTCCCTCCCTCCCCCTCTCTTTCTGTCTCTCTATCTCTATCTCTCTCATTCTCCCTTTAACCCTCTCTCTCTCCTTATTTATCTGTGTGTGTGTGTGTGTCTCTCTCTTTGTCTCTGTCTGTCTGTCTGTCTGTGTGTCTGTGTCTCCCTCTCTCTCTCTCTGTCTGTCTGTCTGTCTCTCTCTGTCTGTCTGTACACTGAATGAGTTTCTCTGTTGACATCCTTTAGCTATGGAGACGAGAGGGCATCCATTATTGCAGAACCAGTGTGGACACATCGAGGATTTATTTTCACTGTGTGATTTTTTTTTTGGACTTTTTTTTCCCCCTTTGACTTGTCATTCTCACGCAAATCTATTTTGGAATTACACTGAGAGGCCGGGGAAAGCGGAGGAGGGGGGAGGGAGAAGGAGGAGTGGGAGGGGGGGTTGGGGGGAGGGGGGAGGAGAGACAGGCAGGCAGACAGAGACATAGAAGAAGAAAGGACATACAATTACTGTTGCTGTCCATGTTGTTGGTAAGTCATTAATGATTTTTTGGACTCACTTGTGTAAACAAAAAGAGTCTATGTTTTAACCCGGTGTTCGGTTGTCTGTGTGTGTGTGTGTGTCTGTGTGTGTGTGTGTGTGTGTGTGTGTCCGTGGTAAACTTTAACATTGACATTTTCTCTGCAAATACTTTGTCAGTTGACACCAAATTAGGCATAAAAATAGGAAAAATGCAGTTCTTTCCAGTCACCGTGTTTAAAACAATATTGCACCTCTGGGATGGGTACCAAAAAATAAAAAATGAAGCCTAATTATATGCAAACTGCATTTACTGTTATATTTATATTTTTTGTATTCTCTAAATTTGGCACTTTGATCTGATATTCTGACCCAACAACAAGAGCAGTCATTATTATCATTTTTTTGTTCAAACAGGAACTTCTTTTGCTAAGCATGGAAGTTTTATTTAGTTTGCAAACGTTTGATGCAGATAGTAAAAAAAAAAGGGAAATTACTCTGTAATTAATGCTAGGGAACTTAATTTGCTTTAAACTGATCTTTCTTATCTTAAACATTACATTTTGAAATTATACTCAATACATAAAAAATCTTGGATTTTTTTTTTTTTTTTTTTTTTTTTTTTTTTAAGTGTATCACAAGTGAGTCTTGAAGGTCTTGCCTCTCTTGTTCTGTCAGAAAGTGTTGTTTCTTTTCTTTTGTTGTTGGTGGGGGTTTTTAATGTCATCATTTTCATGGTATGGTTGTTCAATGCATTTGCGGTATAAGACATTTTCACCTCCTGTTTGATTATTGAACGAACCAACTACCCCTGTTTGGTTTACCTGGTGGAGGTCTCCAATGTCGGTTTCTGTCGTGGAATCAGGTGTCATTACGATAGTCGGTGTTAGCGTCATTGTTACTGAACCACCATAGTCACCAGAGTGCGCCGTTACTTCTAAAAACAAAGCATTGTCAAAGAAAAAGTACACGTGAGAACATGCGTTTTTGTGTATTGTTTGTTTTTTGGTTTTTCTTCCGTGATAGTGGATTCCTTTTTTTTCCCCCCCGAGGTTACTACGCGCTTCTGTGCGTGTTTTTGGTGGTTTCACTTTCGTTGCGATAGCTGGGCATGTTATTACCATCCTCAACAACTGAAACGTTTCCTGTTGCTGTTTACAAACAGTGAGAAGAAAT
>NC_134901.1:27729856-27744856 GCF_041734735.1 Babylonia areolata
ACTGTGGACTGAAGTTACCAACACACGAATTTCGTCTTCGTTCCCTCCGCAAAGTATAACGAGAGAGAGAGAGAGGGTGTGTGTGTGTTTGTGTGTGTGTGTGTGGGTGAAATCACTAATGTTTTGTTCATACACTCAAGGGTATCTGAAGCTACACAAAACGCCAATGAGGAGGAGAGGACAGCGCGTGCATGCAGAAGCAACAAAAAAAAAAAAAACAGCTCCGCACCACACCGTCGGAATCAATCCACGATCCAGTTACTGTAGAATCGGACAATAAGATGTGGAGAAAGGAAATACTGGCCATGTTCAAAAGAAAGCTTTCAGAGAGAGAGAGAGAGAGGACAGAGGTGAGACACACACACACACACACACACACACACACACACAGGGAGGGGCAGGATGGTGGGTCTGGAAAACAAATGGCGGCCCGGCCAGAGAGGTCTTTATGGCAATTAATATTCTCCCAGCCCACTCATCGCACCTGCAGATGAGAAGCACTCTCGGGCCATTCCCATGGGAAATCTGCCCAAGCAAGATGAGAGAAAGACCCCCACCATGTCACGGCTTAGCTTCGGTCGCACACAGAGAGACAGAGACAGAGAGACAGAGAGAGGAAGGGAGGGGGACGGGACAAAACACTCAGATGTGTGTATTCAGAAAGTCATCAAGCGTTTTGATAGGAAGTGGGGATGGTACAGGCGAAACAAGCCATCGGGGTCTGTTGATATGCGATGATACATTTAAAGTTTTATGCTGATTTTCACAGAAGGGTGGGGAGAGAGGGGTCAGGACAAGATTATGGGTTTTGTTTTTGTTTTGTTTTGTTTATGTTTTTGTTTTTGTTTTTCTCAAGGTTCCAAGTAACAAGTCAGGGAACAAAATGGCGTATGTTTAAAAAAAAAAAAAAAAAAGAAAAGAGAATCCGTGATGGTCACACAGTTATACCTTCTGATTAATTGTGTCCAATGACCTCAATTTTTGTTTACATACATGATTATGTCAAGTAAAGAAAAAATATACGTGCATATTGAACTGATTTAGATAATAGGTATACCTGGGTAATATATCACCAGAGCACCGCTGATACTGAGCGTGGTATGTCTTGTAAGACCTGATCAGTGCGTTGGGTTTATGCGAAGGTTAGGCACTGCTCCCTTGTTTTTTTCTTGCAGCAGATGTGGTGTAGCGTTTATGGATCAGTTCGCACTCTTATACACCTCCATGAAATTGTAGAATTGTAGTATTGTAGCATGTCTACGTACAGTGGAGTGATGGCCAAGAGGTAACGCGTCCGCGTAGGAAGCGAGAGAATCTGAGCGCGCTGGTTCGAATCACGGCTCAGCCGCCGATATTTTCTCCCCCTCCACTAGACCTTGAGTGGTGGTCTGGACGCTAGTCATTGGGATGAGACGATAAACCGAGGTCCCGTGTGCAGCATGCACTTAGCGCACGTAAAAGAACCCAAGGCAACAAACGGGTTGTTCCCGGCAAAATTGTGTAGAAAAATCCACTTCGATAGGAAAAACAAATAAAACTTCTCTCAGGAAAGAAAAAAGAAAAAAAAAAGGAGGGCGACGCGCTTTCCCTGGGGAGAGCAGCCCGAATTTCACACAGAGAAATCCGTTGTGATAAAAAGAAATACAAATAATATGAATGATCACCGCTACCTAGGTGTTTGATGCTGGTTGTCTTCTTCTTCTTCTTCTTCTTCTTCGTTCGTGGGCTGCAACTCCCACGTTCACTCGTATGTACACGAATGGGTTTTTACGTGCATGGCCGTTTTTATCCCGCCATGTAGGCAGCCATACTCCGTTTTCGGGGGTCGGTTTTATTAGATGCAACAGGGTCGAAGATCTTTTTCTTTCCAGGCTCCGTCATTGTGGAACAAATTACCAACAAAAAAAAATTGCGTCATTCTGTCTCGCTGAAATCTCTTAAAGTCTTAACTCCCGAGAGCAAGGTTTCGGTTGCGCATGCGCACTAGAGCCTATCCAGGACTTGTATCCAAATCCAGACGACCTTCCCTACATGGGTCACATGTGGTGGTGAAAGGTTAGTAGATCGTCATATTTCTCTCCGTTTGCATGTTTTACAAACAATGTGGTCGTTTACGGTTGCCAACGTCGAGGGGCTGTCTGCATGCTTTCCAATTCTCACCGGACAGTACCACGTGCTGGTGCTATTTTTATCTGACAGACACGTCTAGCGCAAACACAAACGGCTCTAGCTCCGCCCCTTTTCTCTGCATTCAAATTTTGTATTACGTGTAGCTGACACATTTTGTACTTTCCAAAGTCAATTCAGGTCTAGATTGGAAGCTGCTAGGCAAATCTCGCTCTCTGCCATAAATGAAGCCAAACCGTAGCTTTATTAGGCTTTTATTTTGAATAAACCTTCACCGACGTCACAGTGTCAGACTCTGGTGAGAAACTGGCTTGATTCAAATCGCCCGCCTTTTATAGTCCGGTTCAGGCTTTAAGTCTGCTCTGAAAACACATCTTTTCCAACAGCAGTTTTATTTTTTTTATTCTTTTTTTATTTTCTTTGTTGTTTTTTGTTGTTATTGTTGGGTGTGTTTGTTGTTGTTGTTGTTTTTATCTTGGTGTGATCTGAAGAGTGTCTTGGTGGGTGTTCGTGCGTTCGTGTGCCTGGGTGCGTGTTGCAGGGATGCGTTTTCTGGAGGGCGTTATACGTGGGTGGGCAGTTTCCAACGTCCAGTTGCGTGAGTTTTTCACGTGCTTTCGTGTGTGTGTGTGGGGGGGGGGGGGGGAAGGGTGTTGGAGGGGTATTGATGGGGTAGGCGGGGAGTGGGGAATGAAATATAAAGCGTTTTGAGCAGTATTTCTGGAGAAATGCGCTATATAAATGCCCATTATTATTATTATTATTATTATGAAGTGTGAAGACGTTAACAAGATGATGTCCATCTTCCATCGTCTTCCCTCCTGTGGTTTCTGCTTTCTCATGGGACTGTTGATGTGACAGGATGTTTGTTTTTGTACATGGATAATATTGTGTGTGTATGCATGCTTTCAGTTACACGTGATTACCATAGCTGTTGGCGTGTTTGTTTGTTTTTTTCCAAAATATTTTTTTTTGTCTGGGAGTTGAGTGCCCAAGAAAATAATCATAATCCTTATTTCAATTCTCTTTTTTTTTCATTTTTATGTCTGTCAGTCTGTCCGTCCGTCTGTACTTTCTCTCTCTCTCTCTCTCTCTCTCTCTCTCTCTCTCTCTCTACATATATATATATATATATATATATATATATATGTGTGTGTGTGTGTGTGTGTGTGTGTGTGTGTGTGTGTGTGTGTGTGTGATAGTCAAAACTTTATTTCACGATGGTATTTGTATAAGCACGACAGCTTTTGTTTACATGAAGCCATCAGGAGAAAAAGAAGAAGTAAAATATGCACATATTATACATAAATACACACACGGCTTTTGTGATTATTAAATAATTCATTTCTGTTTCACACACATGATGTACAAAAGCACATGCTCAAACACCATACCCACCCCATTTCACACACACACACACACACACACACACACACACACACACACACACACACACACACACACATACACACACACACACACACGCACACACGCACACACACACACACACACACACACACACACACACACACACGCATGCACGCACGCATGCACATCCCCTCATACAACACAATCTGTGTGTGTGTGTGTGTGTGTGTGGGTGGGTGGGTGTGGGTGGGTGTGGGTGTGTGAGCCCGTGGGACTGCTGCTCGTCTTCACCCCCCCACCCCCCCACCCCACCCCCCCATCTCCCACCCTACCCTCCCCTCCTTTCATCCTTCCACTCTTTGCATCGTAAGCTTCCCCCCTCCCCCGACGGTGGTCGTTCCCTTTATTTGACAGCGGTTTTCCCGATCCCTGACAGGGCCTCACCTTGGGCTATCTGCTGGGAGCCGCAGTGTATTCGGGCCCGCTTCTTTGAGGGGAAAATGAATTTGTCAGCAAACTTCTTTGAGCTGCCAGTTGTCTCCTGAAACTTCTTAGGACTTGACTTTCGTCACCCAAACTTTCTCTCGATTGATTGGCCCGGAGGTCCACACCCCCTCCCCACCCACCTCCAGACCCCCCCCCCCTCCGCCCCCCGCCCCCCGGCCCCCGGCCAACCCATCTGCCCCCCCAGCCTGTTTTCTTCTTCTTCTGCCCAGAGATTCTCAAGGTTTTGTTTCTGGTTGTTTTAGGGTGGTTTTTTTGTTTTTTGTTGTTGTTTTTTTTTTCATCCCCCTCGTCCCTTTTGTCTTTGAAACGTTTTGATCAAACCGAGCTTTGCGGCTTTGATTGGTGATTGGACAGTGTGTGTGTGTGTGGGTGGGTGGGTGGGTGGGTTTGCTGGTATCAGATAGAGCGAGGGGGGGGGGGGCTTAGAGAGTGAGAGAGGGAGAAAAGAGGGGGAGGGGTGGTTCCATTGTTTGATTTCTTTTGATTTTGTCTGTTGTTTTTTTTCCCCCCTGATTCCATGGTTTGCTTTTAAACGCAGCTGTATATTTCTGCAAGTTGATATTGACTGCACGCATGCAGAGTTCGTTGAAATGGTTTGTTTTTGTCCCTTTTTAAAAAAAAATATATTTTCTCCCTTTTTCTTCCTTCTGTGTTGGTGTCTGGGGTGTTGTTTTTGCGGGTGCTTTTATTACTACGGCAAATATGATGACTGTCAATGACCAGTGTGTGCATCAGTATGGACGTAAATGTGTCACTGTGTCCCAGATATATAGCGGACACAAACAAGGCGAACACACACACACACACACACACACACACACACACACACACACACACACACACACACGCGCGCGCGCGCGCGCACGCACGCACGCATGCACACACACGCACACACGCGCACACACACACACACTTACACACACACACACACACACGCACACACACACGCACACACGCGCGCGCGCACACGCACGCACACACACACACACACACACACACACACACACACACACACACACACACACACACACACACACACACACACACACACACACGGCGCGTTAGTGGCTGAATCCGCATCAAAATTGATAAAATAGCATTCAAAGAAGAGTGGAAAACCACTGAAAATGGGTTACAACATCTGCTTGTGGTAATATCGTTTCATCTATGCACACACACACACACACACACACACACACACACGCACGCACGCACGCACGCACGCACGCACGCACGCACACACACACACACACACACACACACACACAAATTGCCGGTAAAAATACGTCCCTGGAAGTTAGGACGCTAAAACAGTACTTTCCCCCAAACTTCCAAACCTACTCATCCCTCATCCCTACCCTCCTCTCCTCCATTCTCCTTTCCACCTCCATCCTTCCCCCCCTCAAGTACCCCTTTCCCCTACCACCTCCTCGCCCCCCCCCCCCCCCCCCCCCCCACCCACCCCACCTCCCTCCCCTGTCACCTCTTACCCAAACGTTTCTCCGTTGGCTATGGCAATGGGGTTGAGCATGCTGACAGTTAGTCAACAACACCATAATTACCCACCTGACAAGGCTGGCTTGCAACAGCGTTGCGCGCGCGTGCGCGGCCAGGTGAGTGGGTTGTTGCTGTGGTAATGGTGGGAGGTATGGTAGGGAAAAAGGGGTGCTCAAAAAGGCTGTCTCTCCATCTGAGCGCTCATAGTTGTTGCTCATTCCCTGCCGCTGACGGCTCGTTAGTTAGGGGGTGACGGCAATGACAGTCAAATCATCCTTTCACATTCCATCTCCGCGCCTGTTCCTTTTCACTCCTCGTGGTATAGCTCTCCTGGTGTTGAGTGGCTGCCTCACCCCTCCTCCTTCTTCTTCTTCTTCTTCTTTCTTTCTTTCTTTGGTTTAAATAATCTTTAATTATTCAACAATACACATGATTACAATGCAATGAATGACAAAAGAGCATCAACAAGCTTAAAGCTTATACTGTGCTTACAACGTTGCACTTCAATTTTATCATGACGGCTGATGAACCATATTATCAATTGTATCAAATAACATTCATAAACAGTAAGT
The DNA here is from genome assembly GCF_041734735.1 of Babylonia areolata. NCBI lineage: Eukaryota > Metazoa > Mollusca > Gastropoda > Neogastropoda > Buccinidae > Babylonia > Babylonia areolata. The sequence continues at coordinate 27,735,928 of NC_134901.1, forward strand.
AATGAAATAATGAAATAAAACAAATAAACAAACAGTAAAATAATGCTAATATCAATATTAACATGAGATTAAATCTGTCTTTCTTTTTGTTTCTTTTTTCTCTTCTTCTTCCCCTATATCAGTCTGTCATTCTGTCTGTCTTTCTGCCTGTCAGGTGATGGAGTGACAGTGTTGTCCTTTGAAAGAAGGAAATTTTGACAGAAAGTCCGATTATCTGCAGTGACGCATGATTTTATATATACACAGGCCAGTGAAATATGTCCTGATTTCAACAGGATACTGATGTTTAGATCTTGTCTGTTCCTCAGTGTTGGTTTCAACAGAGCACGAGAGAACAGTACATCTTGCCCAGTTAGATAACAGCGAAGCACGTAGGCCTAAAACAGTGGAAATGGGTATTACATTTCATTGCATTATATAGTATTGTATTAGTGTTTTATTGTGTGTTTTTTTTCTTTTTGTCACAATCAAGTGTGATTTTCGGGCTACTCGCCTCGGGAAGAGTGCGTCGCCACGGTACACCGCCACCTTGTTGTTTTTTCTGTCTGCAAGTGTACTTGTTTTACCACCCAAGTGGATTTTTCTTCATAATTTTGCAGTGGATTCTTTTACGGGCTCTGAGTACATACTGTTCACGGGGCCTTGGTTTATCGTCTCATCCGAATGACTAGCTCCCAGACCAGCACTCAAGGTGTAGTGGAGGGGGCAGTACAAATCCTGGTCTGTATGTCACGGGGTTGGAACTCGTGGACACCCGCTTCCTCGTCTGGCGCGTTACCACGGCCACCGCTGTACACAGTTATGTGTAAACATTGTGATGGACATTGTAAAGAATTCGAATATCCTTTTTCTTTAATGTTAGAAACAAAACAATACAAAATAAATTGTTTCCTGACTCTATGAAATGCAAGAAACTAAAAAAGAAAATTGAAACATTAAAAACTTGCTTGATTTCAAGGCGTCAGTCCTTGGACTTCCGTGATAATCGAGATTCTAAACACAGAACCAAAGACATGCACAGCTCAAAATATACAGCACATACATCTTTTTACCACTACAGTGAATAAACAGTCAGGCCAAGAGAACAAAATGAATAACAAAATAGTAAAGAGTGGTAACTCTCTCCATTCACAAGGTACACAACTTCAAGTCAATGCTGCTCATGCTAACGATTCAGCTAGTACACTGGTAAACAGGTACATTACTTGTATACCTGCAACACCACCCCCACCCTCCTGCCGCCGCAGTCTCCACCTCTGGATGTTGGCGTGAGCCTGTCAGTTGGGAAGCCAGTTGACAGTTTGTCAACACCACCATAATTACCCCGTCGGCATGGCGAGCGGCACGTGGAATTGCGCGCGCCCAGGTGAGTTGGCTGGAGCCGTAAAGCACAGGGGGGGGGGGGGTTTACCTGCACGTCTGTGGGTCATAGGTCTGGGCCATTAGTGCCCCGTGTTATGATGGCTCTAACTGCATGTCTGTGGGTCATAGGGCTGGGCCATTAGTGCCTCAAGTTATGATGGGCTCTAACTGCATGTCTGTGGGTCATAGGGCTGGGACATTAGTGCCCCGTGTTATGATGGCTCTAACTGCATGTCTGTGGGTCATAGGGCTGGGCCATTAGTGCCTCAAGTTATGATGGGCTCTAACTGCATGTCTGTGGGTCATAGGGCTGGGACATTAGTGCCCCGTGTTATGGTGGGCTCTAACTACATGTCTGTGGGCCATAGGGCCCCGTGTTATGATGGGCTCTAACTACATGGCTGCAGGCCATAGGGCTCCGTGTTATGATCGCTCTAACTACATGGCTGTGGGCCATAGGGCCCCGTGTTATGATGGGCTCTAACTACATGTCTGTGGGCCATAGGGCCCCGTGTTATGATGGGCTCTAACTACATGTCTGTGGTCTGAATGGTTATGCCCGTGTTATGTTGACTCCATGCCAGGGGGCACCGGTTTATCACGAGGGACAGGAATGACAAATCATCCTTTAACATTCCCTGCTCACCTGACGGTGTTTTAACCCAGCATTGGTTGTCTGCTCAACTCTTTATTGCTTGCCTTTTTTTTGGGGGGGAAGGGGGGTCATGGGGTATGGGAGGGAGACAGTGAAAGAGAGAAATTCGGATTGTTCATTCAGATGAAGGCATTAGGAGGCCTGTTGTGAAGGGATGGCTTTGAAATTAACTTGGGGCACTAATAACCCAGCCCATTGACCCACAGACATGCAGTCAGAGCCATCATAACTTGAGGCACTAATGGCCCAGCACTATGACCCACAGACATGCAGTCAGACCCATCATAACTTGAGGCACTAATGGCCCAGCACTATGACCCACAAGCATGCAGTCAGACCCATCATAACTTGAGGCACTAATGGCCCAGCACTATGACCCACAAGCATGCAGTCACACCCATCATAACTTGAGGCACTAATGGCCCAGCACTATGACCCACAAGCATGCAGTCAGACCCATCATAACTTGAGGCACTAATGGCCCAGCACTATGACCCACAAGCATGCAGTCAGACCCATCATAACTTGAGGCACTAATGGCCCAGCACTATGACCCACAGACATGCAGTCAGACCCATCATAACTTGAGGCACTAATGGCCCAGCACTATGACCCACAAGCATGCAGTCAGACCCATCATAACTCGAGGCACTAATGGCCCAGCACTATGACCCACAGACATGCAGTCACACCCATCATAACTTGAGGCACTAATGGCCCAGCACTATGACCCACAAGCATGCAGTCACACCCATCATAACTTGAGGCACTAATGGCCCAGCACTATGACCCACAAGCATGCAGTCAGACCCATCATAACTTGAGGCACTACCGGCCCAACCCTGTGAACAACAGACATGTACTTAGAGCCCCTCCCCCCCCCCCCCCACCCCCACCCCCCCCCACCCCCTGTGCTTTACGGCTCCAGCCAACTCACCTGGGCGCGCGTGTGATTCCACGTGCCGCTCGTCATGCCGACGGGGTAATTATGGTGGTGTTGACAAACTGTCAACTGGCTTCCACACTGACAGGCTCACGCCGACATCCCGAGCTGGGGAGGGTGGTGGTGGTGGTGGCGGTCACACACACACACACACACACACACACACTATATATATATATATATATATATATATAGTGTGTGTGTGTGTGTGTGTGTGTGTGTCTGTGTGTGTGTTTGTTTTTTTGTTTGGTTGGTTGGTTGTTTTTTTTTTGGTTTTTTAATTTTTGTTGTTGTTGTTGTTGTTTTGGTGGGGGGGGGGGGGGTTTGTTTGAGGTGGGGGTTTGGGGACAAAGATGGAAAAAGTAAAAGCTGACAAAAACAAAAACAAAAACAAAACAAAAAAACACACACACACACACACAAAAATATATATATATATATATATATATATATATATATATATATATATATATATATATAATGTTGTTTTCGAAGAGTTCTCCTGCACGAGAGTCTAAATCTATAACAGTTAAATGTTTTGTCACTTTACCACAAAAAGTAAAGAAGAAAAAAAAAAACTGCTAAGTTTCTTTATGCTCAGTTTGTATCGTCTATTTTTGGTTCGTCATGGTGGCAAGGGGGGGGGGGGTAGGGGTGAGGTGGGGGGGGGGGGGGTCGAGTTTGTTTTCTTTGTAAAGTTTTCTTCCCATTATGATCAGGAATTGATTGAAAAGTAGGACACTCAGATTCATCTTTAAATGTTGCCAGGGACCAGTGACTCGGAATGGAATTCAGACTGAACACAGGGGGGAAACAAAAAAAAAAAAAAAAAAAAAAAACCCGAAGAAGAAAAAAGTGCCATCCATAAACCAAAGTGGAAGAATCCTTACTGGCACCCCCAACAGGCTGCTGCAGATATTTCTTGGTCCTTTGTTTTTTTGTTGTTGTTGTTGTTGTTCTTTTCTCTCCCCTTCGTTGACACATAAAAAATAGCCTCATTTGCACAGCACGAAATGGGGGGAGAGAAGAGAGAGAGGGGGGGTGGGGGGACCACAGAAGCAGGACGAAGAGGAAGAAGAAGGGGGGGGGGGGCAGAGTGTTGTGATGGGTGGTGAATTGTAAAAGAAAGAGTCCGGGGGTGGATAGAAGGGACTGAAGGAAGGAGGAGGAGGGGGAGGGCGGTGTTTCTTTTGGGTGGGTGGGGGTGTGGGGGCTTGGGGGAGGGTGGGGAGAGGGGGGTTTGGCAGAAAATTAGCTTTGCTATGTTGATCGCACGCTTGCCACGCTTGTTAAACGACAGCGCTGCCTCGCCCGGACACCTCTAATTCTTATCCCCCCCCGCGTTCTATCTGCTCCCTGTACACCCCACCCCAACCCCCCCCACCCCCCCTCAACCCTCAACCCCTCTACCCCCACCACCCACGTAACTCCCTCCCTCCACCCCAACCCCACCCCCTAACCCCTCTACCCCCACCACCCACGTAACTCCCTCCACCCCACCCCCACCCCTCAACCCCTCTACCCCCACCACCCACGTAACCTCCCTCCACCCCCACATCCACCACTCATACCTCTCTCCCCAACCCCCACCCCACCCCCCACCCCCCCCTTCAGCACCATTTAGAAATATGTCGCCGCGTGCTGCGCTGCTTTAAGTGTTGCTAACCTCCTCATTCCCCCTTCCCACCCCAACCCCTTCCTCCCACCACCTCCACCCACGCCCCCCCAGCCCCCACCCCCACACACGCGCGCACCCCCCCCCCACCCCCCCCACCCCCCCACCCACCACCATTCTCTCTTGCCTCTCATTCTTACCTCCCCAGTCTTCAACCTCCTCCTTCCCTGCCCCCCATCCTCCACCCCCCACACCTTCACCCACCTCTTTCCTCCTACTTTCCCTCCCTGGTGAGTATGACGCGCGAGCGAGGCTGAAGTGACGTGACAGGCCCCATTTTTCAAGGCGTCATCGACACGTCATGCAAACAACGGCTGTTGCGCTTTCTCTCTCCCTCTGTCTCTCTGTCTCTGTCTGTCTGTCTGTCTGTCTCTCTTTCTCTCACTCTCTCTCTCTCTCTCTCTCTCTCTCTCTCTCTGTGTCTCTCTGTCTCCCCCCTCTCTCTCTGTCTCCCCTCTCTCTATGTGTCTCTCTCTGTATCTCTCTCCATATATCTCTCTGTCTCTGTCTGTCTCTCTCTCCCTCTCTGTCTGTCTCTCTCTCCCTCTCTCTCTATCTGTCTGTCTCTCCCTTCCTCTCTCTCTCTCTGCCTCTCTGTCCCCCCTCTCCCTCTCTCTCTTTCTCTGTCTCTCTCTCCCTTCCTCTCTCTCTCTCTGCCTCTCTCTCTTTTTTAAACAAATTTTATTCCACAGAAACATCATCATAGCAGCTGTATTACATATGAGTCAGAGCACAACAAGCAACGCTTATGCCTCTCTCTCTCTCTGCCTCTCTCCCCCCTCTCTCTCTCTCTCTCCCTCTCTCACTGTCTCTGTCTCTCTCTCCCTCCCCCTCTCTCTCTCTCTGCCTCTCTCTCCGCCTCTCCGCCTCTCTCCCTCTCTCTCTCTCTCTGTCTCTCTCCCAATATATATCTCTCTGCCTCTGTGCCTATCTCCCTCTCTCTCTCTCCCTCCCCCCCTCTCTCTCTGTCTCTTTCTCTGTCTCTCTCTCCCTCTCTCTCTCTGTCTCTCTCCCTCTGTCTGTCTCTGTCTCTCTCCCTCTCTCTGTCTCTCTCTCTCTCTCTCTCTCTCCTCTCTCTCTCCCTCTCTCTGCCTCTCTCTCTCCCTCTCTCTGTCTCTCTCTCTCCCTCTCTCTCTCTCTCTGCCTCTCCCCCTCTCTCTCTCTCTCTCTCCCTGTCTCTCTCTCCCTGCCCCCTCTCTCTCTGTGCCTCTCTGTCTGTCCTCCCTCTCACCCTCTGTCTCTCCTTCCCTCCCTCTCTCTCTCTCTCTCTCCCTCTCTCTCTCTCTCTCTCTGGGTACTAGTCTATATAATATACGTATCACCGTATCGTTCTGTCTTATAGTTTTGGCCGTGTGTGTTGTGCTTCCAGAAAGAGTTGACAGGGTTAGGGGGTGAGGGGTGGGGGTGAGGGTGAGGAGGGGAAGGGGGTGGGGAGAAATGCTCCTCATAGTCGTAACTCGTCATTCGTCACGAGCTCGATTTTTTTTTTTTTTTTTTTTTTTTTCGAGGGTCGGGGGATGGGGTGGGGTGGAAGTGGAGGTGATGGTGTGTTTACAATAAAGAAAATAAAAAGGGGGTTAAAAAGAAGAGAGAGAGAGAGAGAGAGAAAAGCCCTCTACGTTCTCATTTTGTTCTGAAGTAAACGTTAAGTGTTCGTAACATTGTTCTTTTTTTCTTTTTCTTTTTCTTTTTTTGTTGTTGTTTTTGGTGTTGTTGTTGTTGTTGTCACGCGAGGGTTTTTGTTTGTTTGTTTGCAGGAAGACTGCTTCCTTGGTGACGGGTTAAAAGTAGAAGAAAAGGGTTAAAACTGTGTTTTGTGTTAACTTTTAGGTGCATTGGGTTGGTCAGATGTGTTTTGTTTTATCTGTCTATCTATCTGTCTGTTTATCTATCTGTCTGTCTGTCTGTCTGTACATCCATCTATATGTCTGTTTTTATTTATTTATTTATCTATTTATTCATTTATTTATTTATAAGACTCACCGCCTGTGTATCTATATGTATGTCTGTTTTATTTGTTTATTTATTCATTAATTCATCTATAAGATTCACTTTTGCTAATGGTTATTTTCACTCATTTAACTTTGGAAAATGACGTAATTCATTCAGTTTGTTTTCCACATATATATCCTATGTGCGGCCCAAAGCAATGGAGAAAGGTATAGCTAGATCTACATAAATGAGATGATGATTTTTTTTTTTTTTTTTTTTAATCAACAACAACAACAAATACTGTCCGATCATTGCTGCGTAATCAGAGGCTATACCCACCCCCACCCCCATACGGCAACCCCCCTGCCCCCCTCCCCCACCGCACTGCTCGCCGAAAGGAAGCGTTGGCGCGACGGCGAAATATGCGAACTGTATATTCGGCGAAAATACGAAGAAGAAAAAAAATGATCCAAAGGAAAAGATTCTCACGCGACGCGCACAGTGTTGATATCTGGCAACAGGTGGGAGACACACACACACACACACACGCATGCACGCACACCCACCTGCCGAGCCCAAACAAAGACCCCCTTTGGCAAATCCACACACATCACGAATCGTTAAAATCACCTTCCGTGAGTGCCGGTAATGTTCTTTCATACTGTACAAAAAGAAAGAATCAAGGCCGATGCCTTGTAACCCTCTCATCTTTTGCCTCCGGGGTTGTGACGGAAAGACTTGTATTTGTATTTGTATTTCTTTTTATCACAACAGATTTCTCTGTGTGAAATTCCGACTGCTCTTCCCCAGGGAGAAATGTCCAATGTGCATGAATGCAACTGACGATGAAGTCCATTTCGTATTTGGTTGTCCTGCTTTTGAGGATTTGAGACACCAGTTCATACATCCTAAATATTACAGAAATCCTTCTGATTTTCGACTTAATCATCTTTGGCTGCTAGAAATGAACACACAATTCGAAATTTGGCTAATTACTTATACAAAGCATTCAAAATAAGAGAAATTGCTGTATCTTGAATACAGATATGTATGTTTATGTGCGCATGTGCATGCATTTGTGTACCAATGGTTGTGATTATTTCAGTGTATATAGGTTCGTGTATCCAGGTCCGCGAGTTTAGGTGTATACTTATATGTATGTGGGCATAGATATATATGTATGTATGTATGTATGTATGTATAGTGTGTGTGTGTGTGTGTGTGTGTGTGTGTGTGTGTGTGTGTGTGTGTGTGTGTGTGTGTGTGTGTGTGTGTGTCTCGGTTGTTGTTTTCTTTGTCTTTTGTCGTTGTTGTTGTTGTTGTTGTTGTTTGAGATTTCCTCACAACTCGAGTGTGTGTGCATATGGAAGATAAGATTTGCATATATTTACATTTTGCGGCTTCTTTTTGTTGCAAAATATGGTGTACTTATTATAGCTCACAACCCCTTGAAATGGGGCTTTGGCCTTACTGAATAAATTTCTGATAACACACACACACACACACACACACACACACACACACACACACACACACACACACACACACACACAGACAGACACACACACACACACACACACACACACACACACACACACACACACACACACACACACACACACACGTGACTGCCACCCTTTCGTCGCCACACGCCCAACCCGAATCCCCCACCCTCCGTTTTTTAAAGGAACCATGTGAAAGGCGGTGTGTGCGACCTGCCTGTGTTGATTCCTAGGCGATAAAAAGCAAATTGTTTCAGCAACAACAGCTGTGTTTAGTTAGGTAAGACCTGCGCGCCTGGAAAATCAATTTATTGATTCGAATGGGTAGATAAAAAAGTTGAAAAAAAACAACAAACCCACACCAACAACAAAGATTGAATGGCTTGGAAAGAAAAGCTGGGTGTGTGTGTGGTGGGGGGGGGGGGGGGGGGTTGAGGGGGGACGGGGGGGGGGGGGAGTTTTAACTCCTTTTGTTAAAAGCAGCTGCAAACGATGTCTTACAATACCAGTGAATACTTGCGCCCCCACCCCCACCCCCACCCCCACCCCCCATTCGCCCTCTGTCTTACAATACCAGTGAATTGTGACCCACCCCTATCCGTCCCCCACCCCCACTCCATCCCCCCACCCCTCTTTTTTGTGCTGGTTTGTTTCAGGACATCTCCCACCCTCCCTTCTCCCGAATGGTTTGTCGTCTGTATCCTCATCCTCTTCCTTCTCTTTCTCGTTTTGTATTTTGAGCGTGTTGGTTTCGGGGGGATTTTTTTTGTTTTTTGTTTTTTTTGGGGGGGGGGGGTATTTTGCAGAGACCAAGCTCTAAGCGCTTTACATACACGGGGACATTTGCACCACAGGCTGCC